>NC_084652.1:339375-678750 GCF_019802595.1 Syngnathoides biaculeatus | reverse complement strand
ACGCCGGATCCGATCTCACTGCAACTCCGCCGGCTTACAGGCGCTCCGAGGGCTCGCTGTCCGTCGACATCTCCCCCTCGCCACCTCCCTCGCGCCGCTCGCGCCGCCAGCAGGCGACTCAAGCCGGGGGTCGGCGACTCAGCCTCCGTCCGCTCGCGCGCTCGTCTCGGCCCGCGCCGGTCCACGCTCGATCGGGACGGCGTGACGCGCCTGGATCCACTTTTTTCCTCACCCCCCCCCCTCCCCCCTCCTTTCTCCCTTCTTGCTGTAATCCTGTGCAGTTTGGGGACGCTTGGCGCTCGTCCCGCATCGCAGGCGCACTGAAGACGCGCAAAGATCTCGGCGCACGCACACAGACGCCGGCAGTGCGCACTCTGCGGTTCGGTGTGTGCGAAAGAGGGTGCGTGCATGCAAAATCTATCTATCTATCTATCTATCTATCTATCTATCTATCTATCTATCTATCTATCTATCTATCTATCTATCTATCTATCTATCTATCTATCTATCTATCTATCTATCTATCTATCTATCTATCTATCTATCTATCTCTCTCTCTATCTCTCTATCTATCTATCCATCTATCTATCTATGTTCAGAAGTGTTTTATTTAGAGTTTTTAGCAATGTAACTGGCTTTCAACCCTTGTCTAACAAAGTATTGACTACATAAGATACACACACGCATATATATATATATATATATATATATATATATATATATATATATATATATACACACACACACACATATATCTGTGTGGATACAGATAGATAGATAGATAGATAGATAGATAGATAGATAGATAGATAGATAGATAGATAGATAGATAGATAGATAGATAGATAGATAGATAGATAGATAGATAGATAGATAGATAGATAGATAGATAGATAGATAGATAGATAGAGCAAGTACAATGATTGAATTATCACTCGAATGCAATTGACTATATTTTGACACGTACATGCGCATATACATGGTCAAGTGCACTTTGGACTTTCATGCCGATTATTCGATTTCTATTGTGCAAGGTGGTGCTGTTATCAATCACTGCCGAGAGGAGCAATCGAATGAACTGTGTAACATCTATCCATCCATTTTCTTTGCCACTTATCCTCACAATGGTCGCAGGGAGTGCTGGAGCCTATCCCAGCTGTCGAAGGGCAGTCGGCGGGGTACACCCTGAGGTGGTTGCCAGCCAATCGCAGGGCACATGTAGACAAACAACAGTCGCACTCACAATTACACCTAAGGGCAATTTAGAGTGTGTAATTAATGTTGCATGTTTTTGGTATGTGGGAGGAAACCGGAGAAAACCCACGCGGGTACGGGGAGAACATGCAACACAGGCAGGGTCAGGATCGGACCCGGGTCCTCAGAACTGTGAGGCCAACGCTTTACCAGCTGAACCCACCGTGCCGCCAATTGTATAATATTTAGGTTGCAAAAAAAGAAGAACACTGAAGTGCGCTATGGTCGTTTTGATACTTTGTCAAATATTTTGAGACATTCACTTTGTTTCTTTCTTTACGTCGTCTTTACTTTACTTTACTTGAGGAACAAGCGCGTCGATTGTCTGACACGATTCACACGACCATGAGCGAGCGTGCAGTGGATGAGTTTGTGGCTTATTTGCAGATGTTACGTTTATTTCTATTGTGCAAGATTTCGATGATGACGAGAAGCGACGGCCTGACCTACACGAATAAATGTGCGTGTGTGGTCGCAGTGGAATATTTTGCCACTTTGTGGATCATTTCTAGTCCAAGTGATGATTTCTATTGTGCAAGGTGACAGCTCGTAGTCGTGCGCAAATCCACTCCAGCAGTCTCCATTGGAAATGCAGCGTTAGACGCCAAGGACGAGGCCTCCTCTGTTGTGATGTGTCAAAACAAGCGGCTGCACTTTTGAGCGTTCCGAGTATGACATGCGCTCCGCGGCTCGTCGCTCGTCGTCCTCAGAACGACTGCCGGCGTCGCTCTGAATGCGGAAAGCGCATCGAGAGCTTTTTCAATCGGAGGCAAAACGATGGATGGTATCGATTCGGAGGCTTTCCTCTCAGCGGAGGCCCAACGTTATTGCACACCGACCACCTTCACCTTCGCTTCAGTCGTCCGCGCTTTAGGCAAAACTATTTGTGATGTGCAATTATGGTGCAAAGATTCCAGATAAGGTCCACAATGGGCTTAACGTGGCCCGGACGTGGGGGCGGGGGCGGGGGGGGGGGCTTTGCCTATCTGCTGACGATCTGGCTTCTCCACATCAGCACAGCTCAGCTTTTTATTATTTCATCTTCTTCTTTTTTTTTTTTTTTTTTTTACCCTATGATATTCTGCCTCTTCACCAGCTCAGATGTTGTTCAAACGCCTCCCCCCCCAAAAAAAAGTTGAACACAAGGGGGCGTCGACCGCCAACTTTGCTCCACTTTAATGTTCACTTCCAGCAAGCAGAGTGGAGGGAGGGGGCGGGGGACTAATATCATTATCATGTCTGACCTTGAAGGGGGAAGACGGGGTGCAATTTTTTGATTTCTTTTTCCAACATTTGCATTTCAAGGAGCAAACGGCTTATTGGGATTGGTGGCTGGGAGACGGGGGGCGGGGGGCGGGAGGGGGATTGCTGCACATTTTGTGTCATGTTGACATCATTTGGGGAGCTAAAACTTCAGAACATTTCTAGGGGCTTGCATTTCAGTTAAGTCCATTGGAACGGTGACAAAACTTGAGCGGCGTTTTGCACGTATTTCTATTTTTGCAAAACGTCATCCAAGTACTTGTAAGCCTACTTTTACTCAAGAACAGTACAATGAAGGACTGAGTACACGGCATTTGAACACAGACTCACTTTGCTGTGAGTGTACACAAATCCACTGGAAGGAATTTGGTGCACATACTCTTTACTTGGACTTGAGTAAAGCAATGTAGTCGTACTGAGAAAGTAATTGTACTTTTGTGTACAGTGCAAGCAAATGTAATGTTACTTTTACTCGAGTACATATGAGAAAACGCAAATAACTGTGATTCATTAGCTTCGTTTTACAGCTGATTATACATTTTAGTCAAGTATCCAAGTGTTTTTTTTTTTTTTTTTTTTTGTTTTTGGCTTGTGCACCCCCCACTCGCCAACTTTATTGACAACAAAAAAGTTGCACCTGTTTTGACTCGGCTGGCCCCGCCCACAGCTTGATGAGGAGTGCCACGCCCCTCGCACGTGCTCGCCTTCTAATTGGCGGGGAGGCTGCACGCTATGCAAACGAGCAATCGAGGCCCCGCCCTCGCACCTGATCTCGGGACTATTTTACCGCAGTTTAGCGCAAGTCTGCATTGCGCGCGCCGGCCTCCAACATGACTCTCCTCAGCTGGACTTGAGCAAGAAGGATTTCCGTCTTTTTTTTTTTTTTTTTTTTTTTTTTTCCCTTTCCTTTCTTCTTCCAATCGTCCACTTCTCACTTGTCTAAGAAGGGGAAGAGAAGCAGAAGTTGCGTTCAAAATGCCGCGCTCGTTTCTGGTCAAGAAGCACATCAACTCCGCCAAGAAGCCCAACTACAGCGAGCTGGAGAGTCCAACAGGTGGGGGGGAAAGTTTGCGCGGAACGTCTTGGAAAAGTGCCCAACTTTTTGCTGACTTGTCCTCTTCCGTTTCAGTGCTCCTCATGCCGCACTTGTACAAGGGCCTCCCGCTGCCCGTCATCCCCCAGCCGGAGTTCCTGAGCCCGGCCGCCTACAGCCCCATCACGGTGTGGACCACCAGCAGCCTTCCGCTGTCCCCGCTGCAGCCCGGGGACCTGTCCCCGTTGTCCGGATACCCTTCGTCGCTCTCGTCGTCGTCGTCCTCCTCCTCCTCTTCTTCTTCTTCTTCCAAGGACCACAGCGGATCCGAAAGCCCCCGCAGCGACGAGGAGGAGCCCGGCGGCCCGCCGCCCCAGCACGACGCCGACAAGTTCCGGTGCGTCCAGTGCGCCAAGTCCTACTCGACCTACTCCGGACTCGTCAAGCACAAGCAGCTGCACTGCGACGCGCTGCAGGCCCGCAAGTGCTTCACGTGCAAATACTGCGAGAAGGAGTACGTGAGCCTGGGCGCGCTCAAGATGCACATCAGGACTCACACGTTGCCGTGCGTGTGCAAAATCTGCGGCAAAGCCTTCTCCAGGCCCTGGCTGCTGCAGGGACACATCAGGACGCACACCGGTGAGTTGCGCCTCCCGCAACGCGAGCACGAACCACAGACTCGGAGAGTTCTACTGGTCTGGTGTTCTATAGGCAAGCCGAGTTGTTAGAAAACCTTCCAAATTGACGTTTACTTGATCCCGCGCACCCCTTTCGACATCCAGTTGTAGGTGATTTTTTTTTTTTTTTTTCCCGCATACTCTTCTATAGTCCTAAAAGGCATTAAATTACAGTTTTTAAGAACAAATGAAGGACCTGCCCCTCCTTGAACACCCCAACTGAGTCGGCGCACCCCCCTCCTCCCCCACTCACTCATCTATATCCAATGAATGCACGACAGTACTAACAAGCACGTTTCCTTTCCGAATCTGTGATCCCCGTGGAGTCTGTGCACCCCCTTTTCCACCCACCTCAACCATTTTGTAGTCTCTGAAGGCTTGTGACTTAAACTCGTTTCACTTTTGTTTTCATTGGTGCACCCCCCCCCCCCCGCACCATATGCAGCCAATAAACTCATGTTTGAGGTGACAATCCACATTTTTGAGTGGCTGGCGCACCAACCCCCCCCCCCCTCTTTTTTTTTTTTTTTTTTTTTTTTTTTTCCCCAGCGCAGGCACACTTGGTGCACACCACTTCTATAGCACAGACACCTGTTTGCACCCAGTGAAGTGATTTTACATTAAATCAGTTTTTTTCAATTTTGACTATTGTTTTGAGCCGCAGCCCAATTCAGCCTCCTGAGTTGGTGCGCACCTGTGTAAAATCTAATTACAAGCAATGTGTTTTTAAAATTACGTTTCCCATTAGTATGAGTATTCTCTCCCTCCAAGCCACGTGCGCTCGCCCAGTCCAATGTCAAGAGTGTCAGAGTTAAAGTTAGACATTGATTCCAAAACTGTCACATAATTTGAGGAAAAAATGTACAATATTACAGAATAAAGTCTGGATTTTATGGAGGGGAACAAAAGTTAATTGTACATGAATACATGCACAAAAACTTCTAGGGGACTTATATTTAACCATTAATCACTTTGAAAAATAATCATGTCATTAATATATGAGGCTGGCACGCACCAGATTTTGTGAATCCCTGTTCAATGCCTACTTGCTAGTCCAAAACTCAAAAAGTCGTCATACTATTACGACGAAAAAAAATCGCCATCAAAATTCTAACCCGGATGCTGAGCTGCGTTTAAAAAAAAAAAAATATATATATATATATATATTTGGTTTTGTTTATCCAGTTGCATAAAGTGCCCACACACAACCCCCACCCCGAAATGCGTCACAGCGTGTCCTAACGTGATCTCCTGTTGTGTCACTTCCCCCGACAGGCGAGAAGCCCTTCTCGTGCCCCCACTGCAAGCGGGCGTTCGCCGACCGCTCCAACCTCAGGGCTCACCTGCAGACCCACTCGGATGTGAAAAAGTACCAATGCAAGAACTGCTCCAAGACCTTCTCGCGGATGTCGCTGCTGCACAAGCACGAGGAATCCGCTTGCTGCGTACCGCACTGAACGCTGGGGGGGTGGCGGACACACATACACGCTCGGATTTGTTTGTTTGCTTTGAAAGCAAATTTCCAAGCCGAGGAGAGTCGTCAGGGACTGTTTTTGCCCGAACAAGTGGTTCATTTCATAGGTTTTTTTTTTTTCATTATTTTGCAATAACTTCCTGTTTCAGCCCCTCTGTACTCACACTACCTGTGCTATTCATGCACTTTTTTTTTTTTTTTTTTTTTTTTTTGCATGTCTACGACATGTCCTGTGCCTTCACTTTAACTCGGACGCATCAAGTTTAAAGGACATGATGGGAATACTGAAGCCATTGTCACTTCGGGAATTTTTTTTTTTTTTTTTTTGCACAGACCTTCCAAACAGATTGCCAGCACTCACGTTGGGGTCGTTTTCTTCTCCCCTTTTTAAAGTGCCTCAGTTTTTACTCCAGCAATAATATGTAATTTTTGCATTTTTATATATTTTTTTTATACTACATTGAATGTAAGCATGACTGCGATGATTGTATATTAGAACTGCAATGCAGGTTTGGTTTTCATACTCTCCTGACACTTTGGGAAATAAAAGTCTCATGGCATTTTTGGGTTTTTTTTTTTTAAATATAAATAGAAGTTGGCCACAATCCTGTGTATTTTTCTGATATTTAATCCCAGTGTGGGGGGGGGGGATGGGGATCAGCTCCCAAAATCAAGCCTGAACCCATTTCCCTGACCCCGGCTCACATCAAACCGTGTTGAAATGTAACACGTACGCGTGATGTTGATCGGCACGCACTCGTTAGAGCCTTTGAGGCCACTCGACGCCTTTTTGGGCCTGCCTGCGTTCGGCGTTTTCCACTCCGACGCAAACAAAATCTGTAAAGTCCAACAAAGTTTGTTCTTTTGACAGGAAGTAACAGGAGTTGAATTAGTCCGTTCCGGAGTCAAACTGTTACCGTCGTAATTTCTTATTGAGCGTTTGAGGAGTAATGACTGTCATACATCCAGTTTCTTGCTGCTTATCCTCACGACGGTCCGGGAGGGCTGGGGCGGGGTACACCCTGAACTGGTTGCCCACCAATCGGAGGGCACATCGAGACAAACAGCCGCACTCACAATCACACCTATGGGCAATTTACTGTCCAATTAATGTAGCATGTTTTGGGGATGTGGGAGGAAACTGGAGTGCCCGGAGAAAACCCACGCAGGCACGGGGAGAACGTTGCAAACTCCACACAGGCGGGTCTGGGACTGAACCCAGGACCTCAGAACTGTGAGGCGAACACTTAACCAGCTTTACCGCCCCAAAATTGTTTTTCAAGAAAAAAAGTTTCAACATAAATTAAATTAGGAATTTACTAATTTCAACACTTGAGGGTTTTTTAAGGGAAAAAAAAGTCTTAATAAATGATTACTTTTTTTTAAAAAAAGGAAACAAAAGTCTTGCTCTTGTGAAAATAAAAACATTTTAATAAAGATGTGATTTTCTGAGAAGTTATATTTTCCAAACAAAAAGGTAATAGTTTTACATTAAGTCGTGATTTTCGTGAGAAAAGATATGTTGAGGGTGGAAAAATATTTTATATGGGTAAAATCTTGATTTTATATTAAAAAAAAAAACTTTTGCAATAAAATATATAAGTCATGATTTAAAAAGTACATTATTGGGGTGAAAAAAATTGATAAGATATTTATTAGAATGAAGTCTTTCTAATAATGGAGAACCTTGATATTTACAAGAAAAAAAATCTCATGGGAACAGTCAATATTCTGAAAGTTTTTTTTGTTTTTTTTTTGGGAGGAAAAAAATAGAGCCTTCCTAATGAAGTTCTATATTTTTAATAAAAGAGTTACATTGTTTATCTTATGTGATGAGTGTGAAAAATTTGTGAAAAAGTCACAGTTTAGCAGCAGAAGGTTTTAACAATTCATGAGTGACTTGAAGAGAAAATTCATAAAAACAATTCTTATGAAGCCGTCAAACAAGTCGCGAGTTGCAATCTCTGCAGGGGGGGCAGCAGCCAGCGGAGCTATTTGGATTTTTGTGGGCGTCGGCTTTGAGATTCTCAAACGTTGGCCACAAATCTGAAACGGAAATCCTCGGGCTACGTAGCAAATGCTAAAAGGCGGTCTACGACGCGGAGAGAGCGGTGAGACGGCTTCCGAGGAGGCGGCCCAACAAGTGTGTTTCCTTGTTTGTGGTGGGAAAACTAGCGACCTGAGACCCGCGACGTGATTTCTTTACACCTTCGTGTGACCACAACGCACTCCCAGGTGCCGCCGGCCTCGGCCGCGCGGTTCCGGCCTCGTGGAGGAAAAAAAAAAAAAAAAAAAAAGTTTTTTTTTTTTTTTTTAAAGCACAACATCTCGTAAAAAAAGGGAAGAGCGAGGGGCCGCTTCCCTTTTTATTTAAGAGCCATTTTGCTAATAAAGTTTATGGTTCCTCAGGCGATGTGATGAGAATTTGGAGCTTAAGTCGGAACGCGCTGTCGTCGATCGCTAACACGAAAGGGAAGTCATAATTACGGCGACTCGGTGTACTGGAAAAAGACTTTGCTGCGGTCACGGTGATCAATAAAAGGCAAGGGCATTACTGCAAAACCCAGAGAAGCCCGACACTCGAAAGACTGTAGAAATGATCGTGGACTTCAGGAGGCATCCTTCACCGCAGCTTCCCAAACTGTCTCGTGTCAACCGTCGAGAACTTCAAGTTCTTGGGAATTGCAGTCTCACAGGACCGGAAGCGGGAGACGAACATCAAGTCCATCCTCAAAAAAAGAACAGCAAAGGATGTACTTCTTGCGGATTCCCGTCACAAGAGCTGCTGAGACAGTTCTACACAGCGGTCATCCAATCAGTACTGCGTACCTCCATCCCAGTCTGGTATGGTGTCGCCACAAAAAAGGACAAACTCCGACTGCAACGGACAATCAAAACCGCCGAACGACTTGTCGGCACAACCCTACCCACCCCTGAAGACTTGCATGCCACTCGAACTAGAACTAGAACTGGCAGGATCCTTATGGATCCTCCGCATCCTGGCCACCAGCTCTTCCAGCTACTTCCGTCGTGTAGGCGCTACCAATCGACGCAAGTCACAACTAGCAGGCATTCAAACAGTTTTTACCCTCTAGCAAGATGAATGAAAGATGAATACACAATCATCCCTTTTATGTCTTACATTCCATCACACGTGGACCGACGGTCCACGCAAGCCACACGTAAGCGACCGGAGGGGTCGCGGGGTCGAGCGGGGAGGTCATTAAAGGCAGGGACCCCGCTGACCGGACGATGAATCGGCGAGTGTGATTCCTCTTCGACCGTCAAGTGGAACAAATGCAATTAAAGCTGCCGTCAGGCTTGTGACGGTCCCGAGTGGGCCCCGAAGCCGTTAGCATTAGCGTTTACCGTTAGCGGCGCCGCTATTTCATTACGCGTAACGAGCTTTTGCGAACTCTTTCTTCAACAATCGGCACTCAGGACTGCAAATTTCATCATTTATTTAAAATTCAGCTGTGTAAATAATGACAAATGAAGGTTAATACTGGGGAGATTAATTTTGGGTAGATAAAAAAAAAAAAAGTGTAAACTCATATTTACTTATCGCAGGGGGATACGTTTCAGACCAAAACTTTTCATTCCACACAAACATGACAACTATTTTCCTGAACAAAACAAAGTGGATCTTGAAGGATTAAAAGGTTTACCGTCTGGAAAATAGTTTGTTACGCGTTAAAACACAGGTGGTGTCAAACTCAAGGCCCGGGGGCCAGATCCGGCCCGCCACATTACTTTATGTGGCCCGCCAAGCCAAATCTAGTGTGAATTTCCATGATTCTTGTAGAAATCTGTACCAAAATTCCAAATTGTCATAAATCATAAATGATAAAGTTGAGCTATTACAAGCATTTTTGTGAATAGTTGAAAAACACACAAACCCTTGATTTCTGATTCCAAAACTAGTTCATAAACTGATGTAAATATGACGAGATGATTAAATACCTTTGTTCCACAGTCATAACGGCCCTCTGAGGGAAACCGGAACAACAATGTGGCCCGTAAGAAAAATGAGTTTGACACCCCTGCTTTAAGATGAGGATTTCTTTCTCAAAAAGGATATACTACAATCCTAGTCCACTCATGCTCACAAATATTATCCTTTACACCCTCATACGATACACAATCTGACATTGTTTGCTGCAATGTCTTCTTGATGAAATTATTGAAATCGAATCGATAAGGGGCTGCAGCTTGTAAAGCGTTGGCCTCACAGTTCTGAGGACCCGGGTTCGATCCCGGCCCCGCCTGTGTGGGGTTTGAATGTTCTCCGTGGGTTTCGTCCGGGCACTCCGGTTTCCCAAAAAGCATGCAACATTAATTGGACACACTAAATTGCCCCTAGGTGTGATTGTGAGTGCGACTGTTTTCTGAGCAAAGATTGTCATGTTGAGCGTGTCGTCCTCATCGATAACAGCTGGCTACGGTTGCTGCCTCACTGCTAGCAAAGCCTCCCGTTATTGGTCGCATTGACTCGATCGAGTTCTCACGCGACCGCCTCCATTAAAACGTCGCATCAAAAAACATCGTCATGTCATACTTCTTCTTTTTCAAGCGAGGGCATTTTCTGTTTTTCAAACATCCCACTTGGGCACGAGACTTGTTTTTGACACGGACAATTTAAGTCTGAAAGCAAGGTGAGAAGTTCCTCAGGGCGCTGTTGTAGGTCCGGCGTATTTCTCACCTCGGGCCATTTCATTTGGAAGCACCGTAATATTGAATTTGTGACATTCGGGTGGTCCCGCATGGAGATAAAAAATCATTAACAGCCTCGGGCCAAGCATTGCTCTCTTGAGATGGCGGATTAGCTTGATTGTTGATTCAAATGCGAGCTGGCGGTTGAGTGCCTACCAGTGGAGAAGAAAAAAAAAAAAAAAATCTGCCTAACTCTTGAACCTGCAGAGGATATTTTCCACCATGAACGATTGTGACATCATCAACGCTTGCAGCTTCGGTGCCGCATTGAGATTGAGGGGTTTGTCCCCCCCCCCCCCCCCACGGAGAGTGCAAAAAGCAATTTCGAGTAGCTTAGCTGATTACACATTTCATTTATAAAAGAGCTTTCCAAAAAACGCAAAAATGTGTCTCGTTTGACTGAATTTTCATGAAATCTGCTTCAATATGCAAAAATGTCCCCGTTAATTCCCATTACAAATTTTCCAAGTTTAAAAAATGTCCTGCAATCTTGCAACCATATTAAAACAATATTCCAACGTTGTGAAAAGGAGAAGTAAGTCAAATGAAAAAAATACAAAACAAACAAAAACTAATGAAAAAAGAATTTCGAAATATGAATTACATTGATGAGTATTTTTCTTTTAATAAAATTAACTTCCAACACGTCGCTGCCACTTGTAACTTAGAAGCTACTGTAATTTCCGGCCTATAAGCCACAAATTTTTTCCACACACTTTCAACCCTGCGGTCTATGCGGTGATGCGGATAATTTGTGCATTTTTTCTGGCGGCCGTAAGGGGGCACTCGAGTGGAAAAGGTAAGAGTGAGACCGGTGGAATACATGTACCGAGGAAGTGACTTTTACAAGCCCTGTTAGCACGGGAAGTGACTTTTACCGGTATGTTTTTTTTCTTTTAACCGGCCATGTTAGCGCTGCCCTAGCGTTAGCGCTGTGCTAGTGTGTTGCTACTATGTTCCTGCCACAACTCAGTGATTTAGGTATGTTTTTTTTTTTTTTATGTCGGCCCTGTTAGCGCTGTGCTACCGTGTAGCTCAGCCGTTTTTTGGTTTGTTTTTTACTGTATGTTCTTTTTAACCGGCCATGTTAGTGCCACGCCATTGTTAGCATCACACTAGCGTGTTGCTGCCGCGTCTCAGTGATTTACGTGTTGTTGTTTTTTTTTAACCGGCCCTGTTAGCGCTGTGCTACGTGTAACTCAGCTGTTTTTTTTTTTGTTTGTTTATTACCAGCCCTGTTCGTGCTACCGTGTTGTTGCTATGTTAAGCGAAGCTAAGGTATTAAAACAGAAAAATCCTGTACTGTCTTTCTTTGTAAATATCTCGTGTTTCAATGTGTGCACTTGCGTCTTTTGGACAGGTGCGGCTTATGTATGTACGAAATGGTATTTCCTTTACAAATGTACCAGGTGTCGCTTATAATCAGGTGCGGTCTGTAGGCCGGAAATTACGGTGCTTTGCCAAAGTAACTTTTTGTATAAAATTCTGTAACTCCATTCAAATACGAATCAAACATCGTAACAAACAAGCATGTCAATTAAAAAAGATAAAAGGATTTTTTTATTAAATTCGAGACCTAAAAATGTATATGTATAGAATATGTAGACGTGTTTCGTCACGTATCTTGATGAGCTACTTCAGTTCTATGGCTGGAATTTGGACCGAGAGTCAAGTGTGAGTCAACAAAGATGAATATATTAAAAAATAAAACAAGATGAAGTAAAAAATAGCACTACTATGAAAAAAGTAGGCTAAAATAAAAATAAAATTAAAAAAAAACCACCCAGTTCGCCTGCTAGTGACGATTTGTCATCTCGGGAAACGAACTGAAGCGTCGTTATCATTAAAACGCGCGCGTTTGTAAACACGAGAAAGAGGTTTACAAGTCGGTCGTCGAAGGAAGAAACAATTCTTTCGTGATGCGTTGTTATTTTCAGCGGCGGAGAAGGAAAGAATGCACCATTACAGGCTGCTTTTCCTTTTTTCCCACTTGATGTTTTGACAGACGTCGCGAGTCGCACGTAAATTGAGCCCTCTGGAGCATCGCGGCTCCAACAGGCTGCCAGCTTGTCAGTAGTCGCTAATCACGAAGAATTTCAGACGCCGCTGTCGTTGTTTCGTTAAGCGACTGGGAATTAAAAAGTGCCGGGCGGGCAGGCGGGGAAGGGTGCGGGGGAGGGGGTGGGGCTCGTGGTAATATCAGCGGATTAACAAGCATTTGAATATTAAGCCGAGCGGGTCAAACGTTTACTTTAAAGTACGGCGCGGGGGAGGTTGTTTGTCTGCGGGGGATCGCCGTCACCGCTCGAGGCCGGCGGGTTGTGGCGCGGGCAATGAACGACCACGACGGACGCCTCATTCTGCTCGGAGAGGCAAATTGACGCCGGAGAATTGAAAAAAAAAAAAAAAAAAAAAAAAAAAACCAAACAAACAAACCTGCAGAGAACTTTAAACATCTCATCACAGAGATGAGATTTGCTCTGTAATTGTTGCCAAGCTTTCTCTCCCCAGTCGTTTAGTTGAATTAATCGCCGCCTCGCTTCCGTTTACCTGCGTGCATCTTAATGTGTTTACTCTCTTAAAAAATGTAAAGAAAAATGACGATACAAGAGGTGAAACCAAGTAAATGTTTGATTACATTTCCCAACGGACGTCAGCACAAAGCAAAAAAAGAGAAAAAAAAAAAAATCAAGCGGTTATGTTTTTATCGTTTCAAAGCAGGCGCCACGGTGACCCAGCTGGTAAAGCGTTGGCCTCACAGTTCTGAGGACCCAAGTTCAATCCCAGACCCGTCTTGTGTGGCGTTTGCATGTTCTACCCGTGCCTGCGTGGGTTTTCTCCGGGTATTCCGGGTTCCTCCCATATCCTAAAAACACGCATTCATTTGAGTCTTTAAATTGCCCATAGGTGTGATTGTGAGTGCGGCTGTTTGTCTCGATGTGCCCTCCGATTGGTGGGCAACCAGTTCAGGGTGTACCCCGCCCCAGCCCTCCCGGACCGTCGTGAGGATAAGCAGCAAGAAACTGGATGTATGACAGTCATTACTCTTCAAACGCTCAATAAGAAATTACGACGGTAACAGTTTGACTCCGGAACGGACTAATTCAACTCCTGTTACTTCCTGTCAAAAGAACAAACTTTGTTGGACTTTACAGATTTTGTTTGCGTCGGAGTGGAAAACGCCGAACGCAGTCACAGGCCGTTTCTTTTTTTTTTGACAAAGCCCACCAGAGTGTCGGTGGAAGAGTGAACCCGTGAGTATTTGAGCGTTAAATGTACCTCTGAGGTTCGATTTGTGATGAGAAATCCACGGTGGGTCTCCTTAAATACTTTCTGCAGTGCTCCGAATCAACATTTAACGCCAATCACGTGTTTTTGGACTCCTGTCTTGGCTGTCCCCCGTACAGTCAAGCGTTAATCAAGAGTGCAAAGATGAGCGAGTTTCAGAACAGCGCGGCGCTTAGCCTGGCTAGCTTCGGCTACTCCGATCTCCGCTAGTGTTGCCAAGACAACAAGCGCCTCATAACGCGCTATGCCATGAAACACAAGATGAGAACAACCGGTTAGTTGAAGACAAACGTGTCTCACTATTTACAATTAACAATTAGCGTCGTCGTAAATTGTATTTTCAATCATTGGTTGATATTTGTCGCTACGGTTTTCAAATGTCAACTAAAATGTCAGAAATACATGTTTGAAAGATCCGAAACGATGATATTTTATTTGTCTTTGGCTAATAACATGGGACTCGGTCATCTTGTCGGAACGCATTGCATTGTGGGGCGGCAACATGAGGGTTGTCGCTTTGCTAGCTCACATGAAACGACCCTTTGATGTCTTTTTTTTTTTTTTTTTGGTGTGTAACGGAAAAGTCTTTTTTCCTTCCGAGAATGACATTAGCTGACTGGCTTGGTTCCCGTCCCCACTGATGAGCAAGGACTTAGGTATGGTGGCCTTATATTGTCAAAAATGTTCAGAACGTTATCCTTTATTTGATGATCTATATGAGAGCTAGCAAAAAAAAATCCACGCTGCAATGTCATCAACGTGGAGTGCACTGCTGGAAAAGACACGGATATCTCACCAGATTTGGCATTCTCCAATATTTCTGCTTTTACAATATTAAAAGTTGGCACGGTGGCCTCACAGTTCTGAGGACCGGGGTTCAAATCTCGACCCCGCCTGTGTGGAGTTTGGATGTTCTCCCCGTGGCTGCGTGGGTTTTCTACGGGCACTCCGGTTTCCTCCCACATCCCAAAAACACGCATTCATTGGAGACTCTAAATTGACTGCGATTGTCGCCTGCGATCGGATGCCAACCGGTTCTGGGTCTACCCCGCTTCCCGCCCCATGACGCGTCGGGTGGCAGTTAGCGGGGTCAAAGTGCAGCTGTTCAGACACTCACGCATCCGCTGCGCGACCTCGCTAAGCTTCACGGGTAAACGGTGAAACGGAATACTGCAAACGGCTTGAGAAGAACCCACCCCGTACTCTGGTGTGACTTGAGTTCTCTGAACCGTATTCGGCGCCGTCCCGCCGCGCAGGGAGTGCGCTAATATATTCACCTTCCAGGAATTTTCTCGCGCTCCTTCTATCTAAGGATACGCTTTAACCGCGCAGTCGAAATACACCGTGAAATACCCACAGAGACGGCGGAAAGGCCACCTCAGCAGATAGTTGGGGTTTCTCCGCATTTCTGTCTGCTGCCACTTATCTGATCATCAGTGAAGGGAAAAGGTGAGCACGAAGCGCAAACAAAAGGCGCTTGAATAAACTAGCTCACGGCCACATTATTCAGAGCGGGCTATTGTACTCGGCCGACAAGCCCCAACAGGAGACGCTACCCCGCTGACGGCCTTTTGCTCCTCCAGGGAACAAAATGTTTTATGTACTTGATCCCAATCTGGACTGGAGACATGACAAGTTTTCATTGCACCTTAAATGAGACATTACGAGTTTTTGGGAGGAACAACAAATTTAAAACAGTTTCCAGGTGTTTTCGTCAAAGGCTTGAGAATTCCAGCTCACCGTTTGCGCCAGCAACTTTTCCCAACATTCGAGCTCCGTTTAGCTGTTAGCTTGACATGACAGTGTCATTTGAAAATGGCTCTGGATATTCACCTGTCTTAGCTTCTGAGTTTCAGGCAGAGAAGTAGCGTTTGGCCGCCATTATATAAATTAGCCATACTCTTGTGTCACAATCCGGCAAATTTTGGCCCAGTCCCAGAAACATTTTGAGAAAGAGGGAGAAGACTTTGACAGAGACCTGGCTGTTTGCATACAAGTACTTCAAAACTCTGTTTTCTGGATGAGTGGAAGGATTTGCACTTCAACCACTACTTTCTGTAAATACCGAAATTCTGAGTCTTCAAGAAAGTGTGCATCAAAAGGCCTACGTTCACGGCAACGCTCTGCGATCATTTTCCATTTGTGTCGAGCAGGAATCTTCAAAGAGTGATCAGCCATCCATCTATCCATTTTCTTTTGCCGCTTATCCTGGTCGCCAGCCAATCGCAGAGCACATCGACACAAACAGCCGCATTCACAATCACACCTACGGGCAATTTAGAGTGTCCAATTAATGTTGCATGTTTTTGGGGATGTGGGAGGAAACCGGAGAGCCCAGAGAAAACCCACGCAGGCACGGGGAGAACAATGCAAACTCCACACAGGTGGGGCCGGGATCGAACCCGGGTCCTCAGAACTGTGAGGCTCACGCTTTACCACCCGATCCATCGTGCCACCCAAAGAGTGAACAGTTTTACTTTAAGTTTTGTGACACAGATCCTAACATGTTTTTTCATGTGTATGAGTTTTGGGAATGTTGAAATGTTACTTAAATCATTGCCTGTAGAGTTAATAAAGGACGGCATATTTAGATCTGTAATAGGTTGTAATTGTATTACATGAAAGGCGCATCCATCTGGAAACCTTTCATTTTAAAACTTGTTGATCTTGCACAATGACAAGACTTTTTCCCATAACCACTGGAATACTTGGAATAGTTCCCAAACTTTTTAGAGCACCCCCCTTTTTGATCTGAAATCAGCCCCCCCACACACACACCCTGCTTCAAACATCAAATCAACAAAAACATGAACAACAGCTGGGTGTAAGTTAATAATGAAAAGTGTTCATGTGTCTTGACTGGTAGCCTCACGCCTTCCTGTCATGACGGCTCCAGTTTGAAAACTATTAGAATTCACACAGATTTACATTTATGTACATCTGGATTTACAGATCAAAATATTCAAGGCAAGTCCATTAGCTTAATGCTAACGTAGAATGCAAAATGCCCTTAACGGGCTAACGGAAAATAACAAATGTTGCAGAGGTTAAAAATCTTTTTAAAAAGTGGCACTAAAACACCCCCCCCAAAAAAAAAAAAAAAAAAAAAACACATATGGAGTATACAATAATGCGCACAGGCATATATTCTCTCTGGTTTGCGCGAACAACTATTTTTGCTGATGTTTACTAACACGGAAGTGTTTGTAAGTTTGTAATGAGCATTAAATTGCACGAGGCGTGAAGAACACTGTAAATGAGTGTTTCACTAATCAAATTTTGTTCACAATCTTTTGACATCCTTGAATAATATCGATGCAAAGAACTCCAATCACTTTGCTTTTTGTTTCCATCGGGCTGAAGTTCCTATTTTGCCCAAGTTCACCCTCGCCAGTGCGGCAACTGATTTGCATGGAGTGACATTTGGCAATTAAGCCTGTCGCGCACGCGAACACCGCGACGAGCAGATTGTTTGCTTTTCCGAGCTAGCAGTCGCGGTGGCCATAAATATCCCGCCGCATTCCTCCGCCTTCTCCTTTGAGCGTCGCGGCGGCGGAGATGCTCCCGGCCGACGCGCGTCCGTGCTTTCGCGATCGCGGGCCGGCGGGTTGCCGGTGCGCATCCGCCTGCTCAGGGCCCCGCAAGAGAAGCGCGGAGGCTGATAACGGGGACGCTGACTGATGGGGGGAAGAAGGTTAAGGCTTTAAAGGCGGCGCACGGCATGGTAGATAACGCTAATGATGCTGAGATTAGCGCTCATTTAGTGTGGAAAAAGTTCGGGGCCGAGATGAGCCGAGATAACGTCGGTATGAGGCAGCGACATTTTTACAGCAAGAAAACAAATGGTGGCGGCCGTATACTGTTGCAGCGACACCACGATACGCTCCCTTATTTTCTTTGCCGCTTATCCTCACGGGGGTCGCAGGGAGTGCAGGAGCCTATCTCGGCTGTCAACGGGCAGGAGACGGGGTACACCCTGAACTGGTCGCCAGCCAATCGCAGGGCACGTCGAGACACAGTCAGTGTCCAATTCATGTTGTGTGAGGAAACCGGAGTGCCCTGAGAACATGCAAACTCCACACAGGCAGGGCCAGGGTCGAACTCGGGTCGAACCAGGGTCCTCAGAACTGTGAGGCTAACGCTTTACCAGCTGAGCCACCGAGCCGCATTTTCCGTATACTCCAAGCCTGATTGTCTTGTGTCCATCAATTTTCTGTAGCAAGGGTCTTCATTCGGGTCTGTATTTGGATAACTTTGGTCGCCAGCCAATCAAAGGGCCCCTAGAGAAAAAGACAAAGACCGTCTTACACACCTGTGGGCAATTTAGAGTCCACAATGAGCTGAAGTTGCCCCTCAACTAATGCCCTTGACCTCAGATTTGGAGGTGCCGATTCTCATCCCAGCCACTTTATACTCGGTCGCGTGCCGTTCCAGTGAAAGTTGAGGATCGCGGCTTGACCGAGCCAACAAAATCGGCTCATCTGCAACAAGAGGAGACGCACAAAGCGAGGCTCTCAGTGCTTCAACTGCTGCTTTCTTTCGGCTTGTCCCGTTCGGCGTCGCCACAGCGTAACATCTCAGATGAATGCTCATATTTGTTTGGCACAGTTTTTACGCCGGATGCCGTTCCTGGCGCAACCCCTCTTGGGGAGTAAAAGCCCCAGTGAGAAATGAACTCACGACCCCTGGTTTACCAAACCAATGGTCTGACTACCGAGGGTCCTGAACAGAACCTCTTACAAAGGGCAGCCTTGGCGGAGTCCAACCCGCACTGGAAACGAACGTGACTTGGAACTGGGGACCAAACTCTGACACAGCTCATGGTAAGGGTCTAATACTCCATAAATCAACGTTGGGAAAACATGTAATGACCTCCGGAACAAGGGGGTGATTTGCTATAAAACGGATTTTGTGTGGATATGGTTCGACCCTGCTCCCCGTTTCCCCGCTAATACAGAACCAGCGCTAGCTTGCGGCACACCACCAAGCACTGGAATGTCTACGACGTGAGGTCCTATGATGGTTGAGGAACTTCAGTTGCCACACGGAGCCGGAATGTTCCACTAAGATGACAGAAGGTGTGTCCCATCACACCCCAATGTCCGACCCCCCACCCCCTTTCCCCTCCACCATCAGCTCACTGGAGCAAAAGGCGAGGTGCCGCCTCCAGTCAAGCGCCAGCAGGTGCTGCGCTGCCAAAAGCCACTTCGCACCTCGCCTCCCTCGCACCACACCGCCACTATCGCCCACCCCTCCCCGCAGGAGGGGACTCCCCGAGGGTCTGTTTTGTTATCAGCGTGCGTCGGCTTTGAAGTGAACCGGGGGGGGGGGGCCGCAATCTGGACTGTGTTTACTTGTCGAGGATGTCAGCGTGAGGTCGCTTTTTTCATGACGCCACTCGGTAGCGGAGGGCCGGAGGATAGTGGATCAGCGTCTGGAGCGAGTCTTACTCATGAGGTCGCAATGGAGGCTCGCTGACGTGGCCGCAGCGTTTTCCCAAAAAAGGCAACAGCGATACACATTGGCTAAGTTACCACCAAATACAAGATACGATGTCCTGTGAGCAAGGCATCATTCGTTATCTCCATTTTCAAATGGCAACCAAAAAGTGAGTCATTGAATCCAACGCGACTTTATTAGCCATTCATGCTTGGATCAAAAGTGCAAAATGTAAAACCCACCACAGGTACTAAATTTGATGTGAAGGTTGATGGTAAAAAAAAAAAAAAACTCTCAGTAAAGATACGTTAGTTTGTTTGCGGTCACACTTGGTACAGAGTCCAATCCATCAAATGGGTCATTTGCCACTTTAGATCAAGGACAAAAGTGTTTTTGTTATACAACAATGTACATTCTTTCTACTACAATGCAATGATACACAAGGAAGTACTGCATGTGGATACTGTATGCATGTCTTGGTTAGGGAGGGCCTGGAAAAATGGTGACAAAAGACTGAGCAGAAGGAAAATGTTCTCAAACTGGATCTGACTGCAGCAAAAGCAGTTTTTTTTGGACGTGTCGGATGTGAAGATGTTTGCAAAACATATTTGAACTTGGTATAATACGGCTCAAGGATCAGTTGTTCTATTGTGGTGATGGTCTGGACTTGGTCTGGTCCAGATGGCCAGCTAACCGAGCGAACATAGCTGTATAAATGCTCATTTGGAAAAAAAACAAACTCGGGGTCACATAAACGCAACCAATGGACTTTTGTGACTGCCGATCTTAAGCTCCGCCCCCTTAGCCATGTCCCACAAACTTCCAAAATGGCGATTGAACAGAACATGTTTGAAGTCGATTCTCCATTGCGTATTCCAGATAATATTGCGGGATGTTTTTTGCCAAATGTGTCTGACTTGTCCATGAGAGTTCTACAGAGAGGTCTCAAGTATTTCACACAAGGATATGTACACGGAATTAAGATTTTGGACGGATCAAGACGCAATGTCAGCGTTACACCGAAACATTGGCGTTCGATGCAAAAAAGTTGGACGTCTCACAAACTTCATATTGATATCCAACAGGATAAAATAGTGGATTCGTACTGCGCATGCAAAGCAGGGTGGGTACTTTTTACTTGGAAAGATCACCAGTAATATCGTAGTCTTATAAGTGAGTGGGTGAATTCATTTGACTTGGCTCATAATCGAACCCAGTGCTCTGTCTTGAGAGTCTGATTTGATACAAATAGGCAAATCGACATTTCTCTTGCATGACATTGCACATTTACGTATCCCTAACCCGACCGACTCTTCGGCATAAAATATTTCACACTTCATTCAGCAGGTCAGTGATACACTAACAAAGTGAAAGCTGATAATAATTCAATCAAACTCAGAGAATTTACTTCTCCCTCGCTTACCTTCGAACATACAGCCTTGCGTTTGTTGATATTGTCCAACTTTAGTTGTCCGTGCTTTCTTCCGCGAGGCTTAATCCACCGTAGACACTTTGTCAACTGTGTTTTAGGCTTTGGAAAATGAATCAACCGGGCCCCTTGTAACCTAGCAGGTTATCTTTCATCAGAATCTGAGGACCATTTTCTTCGTAACATTAACTTTTCCAAGCACACACTACTGACAACCAGCATTGCTTGTGTGACAAAATGGCGACAATGCGTGTTAAAACAATGCGGCTATCTGATTGGCTATTATTGTACGAGTGATTGACAGGTCGGAAAGGTCCACTAAATATTAAAATCAAACTCGGGCTCGTGGCTCATTTTGCTATGGCTTACTTTTGTGCTGATCCCCTAAGAGTGATTTATTTTTTTTTTTAACGTTTAGCGTTTTGTTTTTTTTTAGGGTGAAAAATAACGCTTGCTGGGAATGGGAAGGAATTTTGTGCAATTTGGAATATAAGCAAATAAGAACAGCAGGCACTTTTACGGAAACTAATCCATTATTGTCATTAAAGTGCTGAGGTCTTAATAACTTGCAAAGTTTTTACGAAGTAAGCCAAAGTTTGTTTATATCATAAAATTCATGCAGGCGTTTATTATATATATATATATATCTTTTTTTTTTACTCAAGGCAGTTTATGAGTCAGAAACCCACAAAATGGCACCTTTATTGTCCATTTACTCATTGAGCCGAGTGAAGTGACTCGCAAGGCTTTAGCAGCGTTTATCCATTTTTGAGAAGGGGGAAAGTCCGCTTCCTCACTCCGTGGGCCACGACTTCAAATGAGATCACTCGTCTTCATATCTGGCACATCGCATACCATGCTGCAGACACCACTTTGCTTAGATCAGCAGGGGAAAAAAGAGAGAGAGAGAAAGAGAGAAAAATAACTGGCAAGTAAGAGGAAGCTGCTCGCCACGCTCCGGCCAAAGCTGAATAATCCCCCGAGCAGCGGCAGTAAACTCCAAAGCTCCCTAATTAGAACGAAAAGGGGGGGAAAAAAAGAAAAAAAAAAAGCCCCAACAAGAAGAAGTTGCGGTTCTTCAACTGCGCTCGTGGATGACAAGTTCCGTTCTCTTGTGACTCTTTGCAAGCCAGCAAATTCTGATAGCTAAAATTAAATAAAGGCACGCTTACCAAAATGAGCGACAGTGGAACTTCCCGAATGGTCGCGACGACTTTCAAGCCGCTGAATGTGCGGCTGACCTCAAACGTTCATGTTGGAATGACATTTCGAGGAAGCGGAGTGGTGACTCGTGTCCTCCTCAATGGGCATCTAAAGTCCAATATTCATTTATGATGCTTTCTGGTTGCCATTTAGTGTGATGTCAGACGACAAAATGTGATGAGCATAGAATTGAAATGAGGAAAGCTGCTCAGTACAACATGGCGGACTCAATCACTTGTCAACAATGTTGATAAAGGAGATGAAAAATTATCCCAAGTGGGGTGTTCTTAAACATCCTTTTTTGTTTTTTTTACCTAATCTGCTCGGAAAACAGTCGGAGCTGACAATCGACAATGTTGAATGTTATTTACAGTGGCAAACAGTTTTGCGATTGTGATGCAAAAGAGGGAACGAGAGGCAATCTGAAATCTGTTGCTGGACAAAAATAGAACAGGAACCGCTCGTGTTGGGATAACTTGTCGCCACAATGAAAAATGACAAAGAGAATTTAAAAAATTGTACTTAGCAGTAACAGCAACTCGGCATCTCCGATTTCTTCTTCTACTATGACAGTAACACTATCTTCTTCTTTGTATTTTCCGGCATTCTGGATGGCCTTGTGGCACAGTGCTGCCTCTCGCAGGGCAGTCTGGGTACTGTCCCAATATCCTCCTTGCAAAATTGAATCTCCTCACCTTTATTTGACCTTTGTGAGAAACATCATCATTGTGATATTTTGATATCATCCAGCGAACCCCTGTGAAAATTTGTAATTGCCTATCGATGTCCCATGGCAGCAAGGTCTTTCTTTTTTTTTCTATTAGACAAGGCTACGGCCTGACTCCTCGACATACTTCCTTCCAGCATTTCCAATTGCTATCCCTCTCAATAGGCGGCACGGTGGGGATCAGCTGGTAAAGCATTGGCCTCACAGTTCTGAGGACCCGGGTTCGATCCCGGACCCGCCTGTGTGGAGTTTGCATGTTCTCCCCCAGCCTGCGTGGGTTTCCTCCAGGCACTCCGGTTTCCTCCCACAACATGAATTGGACACTCAAAATTGCCCCTAGGTGTGATTGTGAGTGCAGATGTTTGTCTCTATGTGCCCTGCGATTGGCTGGCGACCAATTCAGGGTGTACCATATTTCCTGTTCGTTGACAGCTGGGATGGGCTCCAGCACTCCCTGCGACCCCTGTGAGGATAAGCAGCTAAGAAAATGGACGGATGGATAAATGAACCTCCGGTGTTCCACGGCACAACTGTTTGGGCATAAAAAAACATTTCGGCGCACGGATCCGCCTCGCTGCATGACCAAGTGGTGAAAAAAAAACCATGTTTGCGTGTGGAAAAAGGGAATATAAAAATAGTATTAAAAATAAAAGTCATGCCGGGGTGGGCATGTTTGTATGTGCCCTTCAAAATGTCTTCCGTCTGAGACGTGATGTAGGAAGACTTCTTGGGTAAATATCTATCAGCATGGTTCCAAAAAAAAAAAAAAAAATCACGTAAGGCGCGACCCGGCTCACCGGTGAGGATCTGATAATGAGATTTTTCCTCCCCTCTGCCTACCTCGTCCCTCCCGCCTGGCTCGGAATACAAATGAAGCGCCGCCGCCCGACTATTTCCGGGCCGAATATATATATTTAAAGGCTGTCACGTCGAAAATGTCAGAACGGCGCCTCTTGTCAGAGATCACGTCTCGTTTCCCGGGGCCCTCGAACACGACGTCGGCGCACCCGCGAGCCGGCGAGTCGAAGGTCACGTTCTGCCTCATCCCGCGCCCGCCTCGCAGATGTGGACGTGGTCAGCCGGAGCTAAAGCGTCGCTTTGCAAAGGCCACGCCGGCTCGACGTCGGCGCGCCCGACCGCCTGCTGCGCTTGTCGCGTGGCGGAGAGGATGTCCCGCATCTCTGTCATTGCCTCCGCTAAATACTAAACAAACATTTTCAACTTTTTGGCTCAGTTTCAATGATGAGAGGCTGATGTCGTTTTTCTTGTTGCAGATGGTTATGTGCATGTTACTATGTTGGAAAATACAGTAAAGCCTCGCTTCTCGAACGTGTCCCGTTTTCAAACAAATCGGTTTTCGAACGAAAATCGGTACTCGAACGCCCCAGACAAAACCAGGAAATTACATATTGCGTGGGGCCAGACCAGCTGACCCACCCACGACGCATTTTGCTATTTTCAATTCGAACATCCCCCCGAAATTCGCCCCCCCAGAAATGACATAACATGTGCGCTAGTGACTGTTGTTTTTCTTCGGATCGAGGACTACGGTATGAACGCCAATCAAGATTCCAAAGAAGGCGAGTCACTTATTAAAAGTTATTCTGCATTTTTGTTGATAAAAAAAGTTTACAAGGCCGGGGGATGAGTCGCGACAGATACGGCAATGTGCTCCCAGGCTAGCGTACTCTACTACTAAAGCATACATTTTAAGCCAAAAATAAATATATTTCTTAATTTATTTTACTATACAAAGTATTTCAACAATAAACGTATTTCTACTATGCAGTTTATTATTAGGAAAAGCTAAAAAAAATTCTTTATAAAGCCAAATTTTTTTTAGGCTTGGAACGCATTATTTCTTTTTCCATTCATTGTAATGGGAAACACCGATTCGCTTTTCGAACAATTCGCTTCTCGAACCGTTTTCTGGAACGGATTGTGGTCGAGAACTCGACACTGCACAGAAGACAGTGTTAACAACCCTAGCAAATTTGAATTCCCTAAAAAGAAAAAAAAGAAAAGTCAAATCAAGCCGCTCTCACCGCTCTCAAATCCCGTGAGAGTGTCTGCAGAATGCATTAAAAATACATGACCGTATAGGCTATTGTACGCGGTACACATGGGAACTATTGTCATAAGTGCAGAGACGCTATAGGCTCCAAAAGGATGTGCGGACGCGGCCTTATAGCGTTTCTAGCTTCTCCTTGTCTCAACGAAGTTGGAGCTGAACATTGCGCTGACTTAAAATCTGTTGTGGCTGATGAACGTGGACGCTTTTAAAAGAGGACTGCAGCTCTTAAGCCTCTCTAATGAGCAACCCCCCCCCCCCAAAAAAAAAAAAAAAAAAAAAAAAACCAAAAGAAATGCCCTGCACAAATTCCCTGATGACCCAGGTGACGAACGGCGCAGGCTCCGGAATGAAGTGAAAGCCGCTTCAAAGCACAATCGCACACCCGCGCAGCGACAGACAAAGATTAGCGAGGATCTACAAATTCCGAGCCAATCTGATAAGACTTTCTGCCGTTTTTATGTGCTTTTTTTTTTTTATCTGCGACAACTGCTCGGCTTGTCTTATCGCGCACGCGGCAGCGTCTGCTCTTCGAGCTCCTCTGACGACGGCCTCGTTGTCGCCGGTTAGCCGGGCGCGCAATTAACTCGACTACCACGCGCGGTCGTAAACCAGTAAAAAGACTCGGCGATGCGAACGAGCACAATGTCTGTTTCCGAGTTGTAAAAGAGCCCCGGGTTGTGTTATTTTTTTTGTTGTTGTCTGTTTTCTTGCAACAGGCCGCTTTTTATTCCTCCGCTGTAAATTTCCGAGATACGGCCGGCAACACATCATCGCGTTGGAATGGAAAGAGACACAACACGAGGCAGTAGAAGAAAGAAAACTGACCCGCCGAGATTTTTATGCATATGACAAAAAACCTGGGAAAAAAAAAAAGACAATTTTTTTAGAAATTTGCCAGGATTTTGGACAAAAAAATGAAAGTTGCATTTGTAACAAAAATTGATGGGATGGCGAACCCAAATTTCCTACATGATACCAAAAAGTTTTTTGTAGGAATTATTTTTTTTTTCTAACATTTTAAAACTCATGTCCCGGTTCGATCCCGCGCCCGCCTGTGTGGAGTTTGCATGTTTTCCCCGTGCCTGCGTGGCTTTTCTCCGGGCACTCCGGTTTCCTCCCGCATCCCAAAAACGTGCATTAATTGTAGGCTTTAAATTGCCCGTAGGTGTGATTGTGAGTGCAGCTGTTTGTCTCGATGTGCCCTGCGATTAGCGGGCAACCGGTTCAGGGCGTACGCCGCTTCCTGCCCGCTGACAGCTGGGATAGGCTCCAGCACTCCCCGTGACCTTCGTGAGGATAAGCGGCAAAGAAAATGGATGGATAGAACTCTTGTAAATTGCGCTTGATTTGGGGATTTCATTATTCATGAACTCACTGCACGAATTAGATACAATTGTTGTTGTCGTTGTTGACCAATTCTGGCCGCTGATGTTCTTGAGAAGTATCCGCACCATTTGCACAATTGACAATTGTCCCAGATAAAACTAGAACCCGATCGCCACTTTAAAGTGGATATGTTCCTTGAAATCACCGGGCCATTTGCATTGTTTTTCCGTTAGTCATTTCGAACCGCTCAAATTACTGGAGAATTCCATCCATCCATCCATTTTCTTAGCCGCTTATCCTCAAGAGGGTCGCGGGGAGTGCTGGAGCCTATCCCGGCTGTCAACGGGCAGGAGGCGGGGTACACCCTGAACTGATTGCCAGCCAATCGCAGGGCACATCGAGACAACTAGCGGCGCTCACAATCACACCTAGGGCCAATTTAGAGTGTCCACTTAATGTTGCATGTTTTTTTTTTTTTTGCATGTGCTATTGTACAATTTTTAGAAAAAAAAAAAAGTAACAGTATTACCACATCACTGGTTAATTTTTTTATGTCTCAAAAGTATTCCCAGTCAATCGTACTAGCGCAGCTCCAACTACCCGACATTCCTTGTGTATTTTTGACATACTTGGCAAATAAAGACTCCGATTCCGATACTGACGGCGATTTTCATTTCTAAAACATTAGCATGTGGTTTTAATTTCCAAAAAATGAGGCAGCCATGACAAGAGATGTCAGAATTCTACACAAGAAGCAACAGCACATTTTTTTAAACCGAGTTAACATTTGAGTACTCGCCAATATGGATTGTGCCAATAGGTCATGAAAATGAAAACAGAAAGTTTTATTGATAACAGACAATTTATCACTCCAATATGACGTTATATATTCAGTATACACATTCCTATAGTCTTCCAAACTACTACGCTAAAAGATGAAATGTGTTGGATGAGTCCGCCATGCAAAATATCACGGCAAAAAGTGAAGAGTTTGGGTTGGAATGTTTTGAAGTCTCACATTAACACGTCCTAACATTTGTACAACATTTCGAGTGTTGCGTGTACAATCGCCAAAGATTTTCTGATCCGTCGCCTTCAAGTTCGGTGCAAGCGGTGCGATGTCGTGTATTTATTCAATGAAATAAATACACTATAGGATTATGACACCTCGTGGAGAATTCTTTCTCCCACAATCAACCCGCACTCCTGATCTCGACACGCCATCGAATCAACTTTACGATCGCTTTACGTGCGTGTACAAATTTGAGTTACGTCGCTGGCGTACAAGCGGTGAAATGTTTACGGTGAATTCCTGGCCACGCTTGGCTAGGAAAATAACATTTGGACAGCCACGCATCCGAAATGTTATTACTTTAGTTGTGAGCGCAACTTTCGGCAGTATTTAAAGAGCCTCTCGTGTGAAAAAAGAGATGACATAAAGGTGCTAGCGTTAGCATGGCGTTAGCGCGGCGCTAGCGTTACGCACATGGTTATAAGCCTCGATACACAGAAAGAGCTTAATGCTAGCGCCACCCTAACGCTAGCACCGTGCCAACGCTAACCCAGCGCTAAAGCTAAACTTTCTGTGTACAGAGGCTTATAACCAGGTGCGGACTGTAGGCCGGGAATTACGATAATAATTCAGACTGTGCTTTGGTCTGCGTCCTTCATTTCCTAAAAAGAAGATGGTGCACTTTCTGAAAAAGAGCAGATCACTCTGACGATGTTCTTTTCTGTTCACGCAGCGGTCGTGTTCCTCCCGAGTCCCTTGATCAATTTCTGGAAGCCGCGCTTTAAGCTTGCCAGCCGACATCAACATGAGAAAACGATGTGGTCAGATGAAAAGCGAAGTATTTGGCGCGCGTGCGAGGAAAGAAATGTGAGCGCGGCTCAAAGAGCACCATCCCCGCAGTCAAGCACGGAGGTGGAAACGTCATGTTTGCGTCTGACTTCATTTCTTTGTGAGTGAGCAAACTCACAAATTCAGGAGGAAATCCACTAATTATTTGGCGCACTTTGTACTTCAAAAGGCGACGACAGGCGCTTGCTTTCGTGCGTCTTCTTCTGTGTTTGCTTGCTAGCAATCAGCACAGCGTTTATTGCGTTTGACGCGACGCTGCACGGACTGGAGAGCGATTTAAAGAAAGAAGAAGAAGTCAAACCCAAAGGATGACAAGTAGTGAAGCGAATGCGGGGGCCATGTTTGACCTTGTCCTTCTCTGCTGAGGGTCTGCGGGTTTGGGCCAGGGACAGGAACTCCCTGTACAGACACCGTGTCTGCAATCGCTGCTCCCGCTGCACACTGGAACACTTTGTTCAGCGCCACCAAGGAAAGCCTAGACAACAAAAACACACACATTCTCCCTTTGCGTCGGCTTTCGGCGGTAAATAATAGCCCCCTCAAGGCGGGAAATCACGTAGCAAAAATAAAATAGATCTGTTGTTATCCAATCGTT
The DNA here is from genome assembly GCF_019802595.1 of Syngnathoides biaculeatus. Taxonomy (NCBI): domain Eukaryota; kingdom Metazoa; phylum Chordata; class Actinopteri; order Syngnathiformes; family Syngnathidae; genus Syngnathoides; species Syngnathoides biaculeatus. The sequence continues at coordinate 650,394 of NC_084652.1, read as the reverse complement.
TGTTTGAATTTACAGCTAGCAAGGGGCTACGATGCGAGAGAGTCGTATAAATATATTGCGAGCCGGTTTTTACGTTGTTTAACTTACGGGGCTCGGGGGGGGGGGGGGTGAAGTGTTTGCAGAAATTAATCATCGGACGAGTTTTTGGGGATCGCTTACTGTGAGCCAGTCAATAAAAACAAAATTGGAGCAGTTATTTACACAAGCGAAAAAGCTACATGATCCGTATTTTTTTTTTTTAAACAGAAAATATGGCATGGAACTAAAAATGTACTGACCCAGGTGACCTCCTTTAAAATCCAAAAGTGTAAAAGAGAAAAAACAAACACGCGAGAAAAACGTTCAAAAATAATCGCGGCGTATTAAAAGCAATTTCGGTTTCAACTGCGAGGCTCGGGAGGTAAAAAAAAAACAAAAAAAACGTAATGTTGCATAAAGTTCAGAAACTGTCATCAATCGTCCTCCAAATGTATGTGAACTTTTCTTTTTATGCACAGTTCCGTCTCTAATATTATTAAAATAATCGCCCAATTATGGATTTATTGAATGTTAAGTGTTTCCCCCTCCAATACTTCCGTAATAATTTGTGTTCTTTAAACATTTTCCTCCGCATAGACGCTCACGAGGGTTAGCGTCCTTTATTGTGGAACAAGCTTAACGTCCATAAAATCCAAAATATTAGGGTTATTATTCTGATATTTTCTGAAGCGGAAGAGGGCACAGGTAGAGACGCCCACGTCCATTTTGGGGATGATTGATGATAATTTTCTGTCATGAAGCTTCCGTTGAGCATTTTCGCTTGCCCACCGCGTCGCCCCTTTTTCATTTTCTCTTCTTCTTCTTTTCCTTTCGGCTCGTTCCGTTAGGGGTCGCCACAGCGTGTCATCTTTTTCCATCTCGTGCGTCCTCTTCTCTAACACCCGCTGTCCTCATGTCCTCCCCCACAACATCCACCAACGTTGGTCTTTGGTCTTCCTCTCTCTCGCTCTTTAGCCTGGCAGCTCCATCCTCAGCACGCTTCTACCGATATGTGGATACTCTCTCGCACCTCTGGACATGTCCAGACCATCGAAGTCTGCTCTCTCTCACCTTGTCTCCAAAACATCCAACTTTGGTCGTCCCTCTAATGAGCTGATTTCTAATCCTATCTGGCATCTTCTCTTCCGCTCGTATTCTATTGAATAAGTTGGTCAAAAACTCCACAGCCACCTCTCCACATTGCTTCCATACCTCCACTGGTACATCATCAGGACCAACCGTCTTTCCATTTTTCATTCTTCATTCTTTCTAACTTCTCCCTGACTGATCAACGCCACTTCCTGGCCATTCACGCTTGCCTCTTCTACTCTACCTTCTCTCTTTTATTTTCTCTGACTTGTAAAATATAACAAAATGTAAATATGTCACTTTGCTGATGGCTACATGCTAACACAAGAACATGCTATCACATAGAAACAGATGAGAATGTTCTTCACATGTTTTGTTTTCCTCATAACGCAGCTGACCAAACGGCATCCCTCAATCACCGCAGAACCAAAAACTGATAGATGATCCAATTGTGTGCGTCGATGCCTTTCCCGCAATCCCGGAACATTGCTTGTGACCTTTTTCTTGAGAGAAATGAAATTTTCTCCGCCTCAGGCTAAACAAATCCATTTTTTTTTTCTCTCTCTCTCTTGAAATCACAGGCGTGCTGCGCCCTTTCCACTGAGTCACGGCATCAAGGCTGCACTTTGACATCACGGCTGTTTACGAATCAGCCGCCGTTCCGTCCTTAAAGCGCAACGCGTCTCTTCTTCACCAGGCGAGGTCACTCGGTGTCGGCGGAGGAGGGGAGCGAGCGGCGGCTTTTCGAGGGGCGTCGAGCGGGGGGAGGACGCCGCGTCTCTCCGGCGCGCTTTCGTAGCAGGTTATCTTCGCCCGCGGCGAGCCGCCACGCGCCTGCTGCACCTGATTGTCTCATCGGCGCATTCCAGACCAGAGGGCCCGACAAGCCCGGGCAGGGACTGCAGTCTGTGATACACTTGTTCGGCAGTCGCAGGTGTACATCCGGCACTCGACGCAAATCAATGAAAGGGGGAGCGGGAGGTGTGTGGCGCGGAGGAAGCATAGCAGACGTAGCAGTTTGATCTCGACCCAAATGTATGATCACCCTTCACGCAGACGCTACTGAACGCAATAAAGCCGGGGCGTCAAACTTGTTTTGGGAGTGGGCAACATTGTTGCCATGGTTTCCATCAGAACAGCCATTGTGACGTTCAAACAAAAATAAAAAATGTTTCTTTTACATTTACACGCAATACATTGATGAATAACTAATAGAATAACAGCTCGTTCAACCATTTTTTTAAAAATCCACTCTTAAAAGGGTTTTGGTAGCAAAAAATGTTTTCAGTATCATAATACTGTATTATTTTTTATTACATATGATGATTTTGAATTTTGGTAATGATTTTAGAAAGAATCATGTGGAACAGGCCACGTAAAGTGATGCGGCGGACCGGACCTGGTCCCTGAGCCTTGAGTTTGACACCCAACGCTGTAAACTGTTGAAACTCATTTCTGTGATCCACTCAAGTACAATTTAGTGGCGATTTAAAGAAGGATATAATTTTTAATTTTATTGAATGAAACATAAAAATGTCATAAATGTGTTTCCGAATTCAAATTACAAATAAATGTAAATATAAACTGTAAAACACGTTATTATTGTTTTTGTTATTACAAATATACTGTATACACTCAACATAAAAATACCCTGCAAAAATCCACACTAAATAACAATAAATAAATAAAAAAACAAACACCTAAATAAATGAATAAATAAAGTAAAGTAGATAAACAGATCGCTAAATAAATAATAATAAATAAATAAATAGATTAAATGATAGACAAATAAATATAGATTCTGTCAACTGTATTGAAAATGTATGGAATATTTTTAAATACTACAATCAACAAAAGAATAATATGACTTATAGATGTTTGAATGAACCAATAAGACAAAAGCTGAATATTGCTGTTTACTGTTACCTAAGATAAAAGGGGATGTGTGGAACTAGTCGCCGACGATCCATTAGCTTGAGCAAAACCGTGCCAAGACGTGGCTGCGACATTAACGATAGCCGCAAGATCCTCTGCTGACCGAGGCCTGCTGAGCGATTTGTAGAGGTTGGGGGGGGGGGGGGGTCTTAGAAAAGACAAAAGATGTTATGATGTCATCGGCAGCAGATGTGGCGGAGGATAGACATAAAGGCGAAGGAATTCCAAGTACAATCAGTTTGGGCATGCAGAAGGTTATCGCGCGTGCAGCGCGATCGTGTTGTGACTTTGCTCCCGCTGACTCACCGTCGCTCCGCTGCTTTCATTTTTTTTTTTTTTTTTTTTTGGAGGGGGGGGGGGCGCTATGGAAATCTGACATTTTCAGGTGCTGGTATTGTTTTGAAATGAAAATACACAGAGCGGTGTTTCGCCAAGGGAAGCTCTTTCATATAACGTGGCGCGTACACACGGGAGCCTGAACAAATTGGATATGCTAATGCAATCGGGTGGGGGGGAATTGTTGTATTATCAGCTTCTTTTGGAGAGCGTCCGTCTACGAGGAAGGAGATGTTCCGAAGAAGGTCAAGTCGACAGTTTTTTTATTTTGGCCTTTCCTTGACTATCAGCACAACAAGGCGGTGTAAGGAAAAGGATGTGATGGAAGAAGGCGGCGGCGGCGGCTCGGAGGAGGCGCGGGGGCGGAGAGGCAGGCCGGGACCTGCCCCGGCATTCGGTTCTTTCTTTGCGAGGCCGAGGCGTTCGCCTGTGGCAGGTGCAGCCGCGGCAGACGTGACGCCCGCCGACCGGCTCCTCCTCGGAGGTCCACGAGTCGGACGGCTCGGCTGGGCTCGGACGAGTCCCCGAAGACTCAACGTCAAATTACGGGATTATTCGAGTACTTCCCGAGCAGGATAACGTCAACACGAAATGCTTCATAACGCCAATTAGGACACTTCAGGCCAAAGTCTCATTGAAAATGTGGCCTGGATTTGGAATTCCACGAGTGAGATTCATGGGCATGTCCTGGCCGCCGCCGTGAGGGGCGTGGCTGGGCCACGGTTCTGGGCGATACCACCTCTGACAGCTGACGCATTTGCCAGTTCATTGCGTTGCATTTACTACACGTTGGATTCTCCGCTATTGTGCATAAGTCTGGTGTAGAGCTATCCTTATCACAGCGAATCTGTGCCCTTTTAATTTGTCCACGTCTTGTCGAGTTTCTTAGTTTGTCTCATAGTCATCGGACCTCGTTTCATGCTTTTAAACCTCGCCTCTAGTCCAACGTTTGTGTGCCTCCGGCTTCTCGGACCCCGATTTGGAATGAAGGAACTCTGAACATTGTGCCGTTGCCCTGAAGTCCTGTATTTGGATCCGCCCCCGGGCTGCTGGCTTATGACAAAAAGTAACCTTTTCAATGTGGATTAGATTCCTGGACTGCCAGCTCATGCAGCAGGTGTGAAATTACACAACTAGGTACTTGCCAGATGTGGCACAAGAGGGAGTTTTGAAACTTTCAAAGTGTACAAGCCATAAATCAGTGGCAAAGTGGTAACGGTGTTTACGGGGGGACTTTAAACATCCCCGAGAACTGTCTGTGTGTCCGCCACATTTGGCACATCTTCCGGCAAAAACGTGCCCCCGTTGGTCTTTGAAGGGTCGTACCGACAGTAGCGCCAAATGTGGAAAATGTAGACAATCATAAATAGCTCACGTGCAGTCGGTGACTCGCCCGATACTGACGAAGGACAAATTGGACTGTTGAGCATGTTTGTGGTTTTTGAGGATAGTTCCTGTTTGATTAAATCAGGGGATGGAGCATCTTCCTCGTACGAGAGATAAGAATGCTAGCGACATGGCGCAAAGTCCAGGTTTTGTGAAGATAATGCAGCGTGACTTCCAATCATGTAGAAAAGAAAAGCTCAGAGAAGATTTTCATTTTATTTTTTGAACAGCCACTGCGTAAGACGCTTTTGCTGAAGGTTGTTTTTCAATCTTGCAGGAATATTAAATCATCCATAAGGCTATCCCAGTCTCACAAAAATCATATTTGAATCACGTTGTCTGTAACGTTTTCCTAATCCGCTTCACAAAATATTCATCAGTCCTTGAAATATTCACTTCACAGAAAAGCAAAGGACCTCGAACGGTAGCCACTTGGTCGAGGTACAGTGAAGAAAATAACTATTTGAACACCTGAGAAATCCAATGTTAATATTTGGTACTATTGGCCTTTGTTTTGCAATTACAGAGGTCAAACATTTCCTGTCGTTGTTCACCAGGTTTGCGCACACTGCAGGAGGGTTTTTGGCCCACTCCTCCACACAGATCTTCTCTAGATCAGACAGGTTTCTGGGCTGTCGCTGAGAAACGCGGAGTTTCAGCTCCTTCCAAAGATTTTCCATTGGGTTTAGGTCTGGAGAGTGACCCTCCATGATTTCTTACTGGGAGAACTTGCAATATAGCAGGGTGTTCAAATACTTATTTTCTTCACTGTAACTACAAAACGACCAAGTCCAAATAATCCTCAATGGGACTCGCGCCAATTTTAAAATGGGTGCCTACATCACAAGGTTAACAAAAGTGACTCCATTCATTTTTCAAATGTAATCAAAATTTGCAGCCAACACGCATATATTAAAAATAAAAACATAAATGGCATGGAGGCTCTTGAGAGGATGGAGGGCATTCGCCCTGGGCCGTCATTAACACGCCTGCAAATGCACACCGTGTACTGCACTAAAATCCTCTTGGAGGCAATTTTTCTTTTGGGGCTGAACCTTTGCCATCCCGCACCCTCGCTCCAAACTCCTCAGCGCAGGAGATTACCGCGGCCTCGAGATGAGAAGAATCCCGAAGCCGACGTGGCCGGACTTGCGGCGCCGGTGCTTGCGCGCGCGCATGCGCGCCCGGGCGACGGCTACAGGTGCCTCGCAGGAGTCGAGTCTCATCTGTTTTAGTTTAACGTCTGAAGACGTTGAAGGGCTTAAAAGGCTGAAGAAATATGACAACATTCCTGAGATACTCAAGTGGAAAATTAATTTTTTTTTTTTTTTAATGCGATGCATCCCCGGAGAATAATGACTTGAATACCTCCACTGAGATTTTTTTTTTTTTTTACATTTTTTTTTACATTTCTTTCTTTTCAAGGTTTCTTGGTTAGTTGGGAGGGTCGGAAAACTTCAGCGCCGCTTACTGCTGGGCAGAATTTATTGGGCTTAATTAAAACAAGCCCGAAGGCCGATAAAGCGGCTTAAGATGCGACGGACAGTCACACGCTAAAAAAAAAATATATTAAAAAATGAAATACATGAAAACTTTCACGCTCTCATAGCCGACTCACCAAAGGGGATATTGGACTTCCGGGATGAACCCAAATTCAGGTTAGGCCAGGTTAACTCGCTGTTACTTGACCTTCTCTGAACTTTTGAACGCGCATATCCAACTTTTAACAGTTTTCACAAAAGATTTATGAACGATGAATCGAAAAATAGAGTTCCAAAGGACGTTCACTTCTATGACTTTCTGTGAGTCTTCCAGTCCCTCTCTGAGTGTCTCTGATATTCTGTGAATGACCACTTTTGTCCGGGAACGTCGCGTTTGAAGCCTCGCAACGGCGAAGGATTGTTGTTTAATCGAAAAGCGTCTTTAGAGATCCATCCATCCATTTTCTGAAACCGCTTATCCTCACAAGGGTCACGGGAGTGCTGGAGCCTACCCCAGCTGTCAACGGGCAGGAAGCGGGGTACACCCAGGACTGGTTGCCAGCCAATCGCAGGGCACATGGGGACAAATAGCCACACTCACAAGCAAACCGAGGGGCAATTTAGAGTCAGTAACGCAACTACGTCAATCACTAACCATTGATATTTCTATGAAAAACAATTATAGGCCATAAATATAAAATAATCAAATGAAAAACAGCAAGTACGGTAGTGGTAACTGATTATGCCGTCTTGCGCCATGTGACCTTGTATTGCCAAGGACTCAACAACACTGTATTGTATGTATGTATACATCCATCCATCGCCTCTTATCCTCATGAGGATCACGGGAGTGCTGGAGCCTATCACAGCTGTCAATGGGTTGAACTGGTTGCCAGCCAATCGCAGGGCACAAGGAGACAGACAACCAGTCGCACTCACAATCACACCTTGGGGCAATTTAGAGTGTCCAATTAAGGTTGCATGTTTTTTGGGGTGTGGGAGGAAACCGGAGTGCCCCGAGGAAACCAACGCAGGCACGGGGAGAACATGCAAACTCCACACAGGGGGATCCGGGAACTGTGAGGCCAACGCTTTACAGCTGAGCCACCGTGCCAGCGTGCCGCCGTCTTTTGAGCGCATGATGCCAAAATAACGGGATGAAAAAGTAGACATCTTTTTTTAATCATTAATTAAATACCATGTAGGCAGGATCAGCTGGTAAAAAGTTGGCCTCACACTCCTGAGGTCCTGGGTTCGATCCCGGACCCGCCTGTGTGGAGTTTGCATGTTTTCCCCGTTCCTGCGTGGGTTTTCTCTGGGCACTTGGGTCTACTCCCACATTCAAAAAACATGCAACATTAATTGGACACACTAAATTGCCCTGAGGTGTAATTTTGAATGCGGTTATTTTCCTCAATGTGCCCTGCGATTGGCTGGCGACCAGTTCAGGGTGTACCCCGCCTCCTCCCCATTGACAGCTGGGATCGGCTCAAGCGCTCCTCGTGACCCTCGTGGGGATAAGCGGCAAAGAAAATGGATGGATGGGTTGGATGGAAATGCCTTGTAAAAGAAAAAAAAATTAAATAGATTTTGAACCAGGATTTGTAATGCAGAGTCAAGAGAGAAAGTCCGTTTTTTTTTTTTCCCCCCTCCTGTGTTCTTCCAAAGTGAAATACGGGGAAGTGTCTAAAATGTCCTCGTAAGATAAGCAACTGAGATTCATGGGGGAGCCAAAACGTCTGGAACAGAGATTCCTTAACCTAAGAGGCGCGAGTACAAATGCTTGTTTTGTCTTTTTGACACTGCAGATCATACCTGAATGCGTGGCCCTCGCCTACAAGGAGGATAGCTTTTCGGTGCAATCATTTTTTTTTTTTGTTCTTTTTATTTTAAAAAGCGACGCTCGTTCCTTGGCCTGCGCCGTTCGCGTCGCTTGAACGACTCCACCAGCATGGCGGTGTCAGAATAGATTAGCGCCACGGTCCGTCTCCCCCCCGGCTTCGCACAACGCAATCCTCTTAAAAGCGCCGCGTGTCACTCAATCTCGGGAGACGCGCACCGGGGGCCGCCACGACTGGAAAACGCGCCCGCACAAATAGAGCGACAATGAGCTATTTGCACCGGCGCATCGCATCAGCCGGCGGAGTGGACGCTTCCCCTCGGCGGACGCTTCGGCGTGGCCTGTAGTCAGACGGATTCGAGTAGCTTCATTAAGACGTTATTCCACATAATTACCCCCGCGGGCTTTCCCGGACCTGGCGAGTCGAGGAAAACAACTGGAAGTACCTCCGCGGAGAGCCCAAAGGCAAAAAGCACTTGTCGCCAGCAAAGCCGCGTTAGCCTGCGTCCACAGCAGACAACCAAGCGGCTAATAGATGACATGCGAGCCCCTCCTTGCGAGAATTTGGAATTTGGAAAGCGAACACGCGCCGATATTAATGTCATGGGAATAAGACGGCTGTTGTTGTGTGATGCTGTTTTGGTTAGCAACCAATTTCAAAAATGCTCAGCGGTTACAGCTTTATTTTGTTTGTGGATGATAACATCTGTCTCCCCCCCCCCCCCCCCCCAAGTGGACAACGGATTCACACTGAGCAAATGAATTCCATAGAGTTCATCAAGTAGTGCCTTCAAAATGCTGCTGGAAATCCAGCTGAACACAGAATTGCACATCATAATGTGCATTGCGATAAAATATTAATTTTGACTCGCAACAACCCAAATATCCATCCATCCATTTTCTTAGCCGCTTATCCTCACAAGGGTCGCAGGGAGTGCCGGAGCCTATCCCAGCAGTCAACGAGCAGGAGGCGGGGTACGCCCTTAACTGGCTGCCAGCCAATCACAGGGCACATCGAGACTAACAGCCACACCCACAATCACACCTAGGGGCAATTTAGAGTGTCTAATTATCGTTGCATGTTTTTAGGATGTGGGAGGAAACCGAAGTGCCGCAGGCACGGGGAGAACATGCAAACTCCACACAGGGGCGGTCCAGGATTGAACCCGGGACCTCAGAACTGTACTGTGAGGCCAACGCTTTCCAGCTGATCCACCGTGCCGGACCCAAATATGAATGAAAAAAAATAAATGGCTGTTGCCGTAGTCATGACAGCGATGCTATTGTTAGTTTTGCGCAAAGACGAAGCGGCAAAATGGTTTTTGGACGCCAAGGTCCATATAGTGATGTTCCATCCATCCATCCATCCATCCATTTTCTTTGCCGCTTATCCTCACGAGGAGTGCTGGAGCCTATCCCAGCTGTCAACAGGCAGGAGGCGGGGTACACCCTGAACTGGTTGCCGGCCAATCGTAGGGCACAATCCCACCTATGGTCAATTTAGAGTGTGCAATTAACGTTACATGTGTTTTTGGGGAATGTGGGAGGAAACCGGAGCGCCTGGAGGAAAGCCACCCAGGCACGGGGAGAACACGCAAACTCCACACAAGCGGGTCCGGGATTGAACCGGGTACCTCAGAACTGCGAGGCCACCGTGCCACCTGCAGTGATGTTTTACATTTGAATTGAACAAGCGCATTTGTGTGTTCCTGTAGCTACATTTTAAGCTCAGACGTTGCTGGAAATGCTGAAAAGCAGCGAATTATGCAGCATGATGGATATTTTATTCCTAAATATTATTCATGTTTTCAGAACCGCAAGTGTTGTTTTGCCTTGCTAATGGGTGACGGGCTATTCTTCACATTAACTGTTGGTTTTCTTGATTTTTTTTCGAAGGAACTGCTTTCTAAATTAGAAACCAGCAAGCGGCGTTTGATTCAAAATCCCGCCGTTGCGAAGAAACACGCAGAATCCCGTACAAAATAAAAATGGCGATTTTTAACGAACTACATTCTTCTCGATGGGCGCTGTACGGTGAGTTTTCAGGGGGTCATTAAAAGTGTTTGCGGAAGCTTTCGGGGCATCTGGAGGAAAACTTTGCTTCAACTTCTAAGAAAGCTCAGGTGCCACGTCAGGCGAGACTTTAATGCCGTTCATTTGGCGCCGGCGCCGCTCTCTCCTCGCATTGATTCCGACGACTTTTGTGAAGCGCAACAAGGCGCTGGCGCTTTTCATCTCGCAGTCTCATTGATGAGCGGCGCCGGAGCAGCTACAGGCTTGCAGGTGCGATCGACCTCGCAATTGCATTTGCCCGTTCGCGCTTTGATGCAGCGCTTGTGTGCCGAGGAGCGTCATTTCCGTGAAGCGCTCCGGAATGCGCCCAACGAGTGTTGACACAGCGATTCGCGCTCATCCATAATTCATACGGCCGCAGCCGCTTCCTTTTTGCCAATCTATCCACTTCGCTTAAATCCAGCTCGGGATATTCAGATGAGATGTTTTCTATAAAGTTGTTGTCACATTTGCATGCGTTTTGCCGTAATGGCGGTGCTGACGAGCGAGCGGGGGGCCGCGGCAAAGCAGAAAAGCCCGACTGACATTCCTCAAAGCCAGCTAGCAGGTCCAAACACGCCGCCGCTCTTTGACTAAATTCCTCAGCGGCTCCTGCTTCGGGACGAGGCCGGGAGTGAGCGAGCGTTATCTCGTCCTAAATACGAGCTAACCGACGGGACGACGAGGCACACCTGGACCGGGGCTCACGAGAACAGAAACCAAAACGGACGAGACCAACGCGGGGCAATGGAAAACCAGACCAAACGGGTCAAAATTGAACAGAATCCAAACAATTACGGATCATGGTATGTGATAGACTTTTAAGTAGTCTTTCCTCATTTTTCAACAGATTTAAGACAGCAAAACATCTTGATCAGTTCAACTTATTTAGGATGTCATTTTTCTGCTCTCAAAAATTGCAATTTTTTTCCAGAATTTGGAAATTTCCAGGGCAAACTTCACAAATTACGTGAGTCATTTCATAAATTGACCTCACCTTTACTCCATGTTCAATCAATTCAAACCATTCCATATCAGAAAGTTCTGACCCGTTTGGGACATGATTTTTCATATTTTGAAAACTCCCCCCCGCCGCGAATCCCACATGCGGCACGGAAAAATTTCTCAAATAAATGGCGACAATCTCTAAATTGACCAAATTCTTCCAAACTTCTTGACCAATTCACTCCTTTCCGACATAATCCAGAGGACTTATGTTATTCATATCTCACACAAACGTAGCCAATTTTTGATTAAAAAAAAAAAAAAAGAAAAAAAAATTCTCAACACAACATAAATGAGATAAATTAGCACCAAAGTGCACATTTCCTTTGTAATCCGAACGCCTCCGATGTCTGTTTCAAACCGAGGCTCTGCTGAAGTTGCACATCAAGACAACCCCAGTAAAGAAAATGGCTTCTTACGCAGATAATCATACACGCTGCGAGTGGGATCTCGGAGATTGACAGCAGTGATCAAGAAGTTTTTACGGAACGCTCTGTGGAAGAGATAAGAACTGAAGAAGAGGAATTTTCTTCTTCTTCCCGTGTTCGAAAAACATCCCCTGCAGGTGTAATTCAACCACGAGGACGGGATTCGGCGAGACCTGACCAAGTTGACGAGGAACTTCGCACCCAAAACACAGACCGGTACGTGCCTCGAGAAAGCTACGTACACCTTGTTGACAAAATCATCTCGTTTAAACACGTTTAAACGTCTGATGCTGCTTGCACACAACAGTGAGTCATTTGTCGTTGTTTTTTGTACGAGCGGCTGAGTCGGCGTCAGACAAAAATCAAAGCCTTCGCTATCTTTCTGCATTTAAAGATGACGTTTATAGGCCATCCTTTGCGTTATTAACATGCATTTAGCCGGTATTTTAAATAAAGCACCTAACACTTTAGAGCACACACCGCCGTAGTCCAATTTCAGGAAGACCTCAGCGTCAACAGTACACTAACTTTGTACAGTGTCCAAATTTCGTCACCTCCTAAACACCACATGGATACAAATATTAGCTGACATATATATATATATCTATATCGGTATTGTACTTACATTTAAAACAAGGTAGATACTTGTCAATACTAAATAATTGAACACATACGTACTTACTTGCTAGCGAAGCCAAGTGAACGCCGTACCGGGTTTTCAAAGCAGTCCTCCGTGAAATGCTTGGAACATATTTCGGTCCACTTTGATTTGCCCGCTTTGTCTTCACAAACCTGGTCCATAGCTTGGCCATCCGTTCACGTTCCGGCCATTCATGTGAACTGACTCCGTCGGCGTTTGACGCACAACAGCCGTATGCGACACACTTCCTCATTATCGTTGCTAGCTCTTTTCTAAATGTTGTCGTGACGTGACGTCACATTCCGGAGAGTACCGGTACTTGCCGAATCTAAGCCACATTTCGAACAAAATCTTGAGACTGACTTTGACGCTAATTTATTTAATTTCTGTCATATTAGCTACATTTGTATGATAGACAGATAAAATAAATTTCCTCTGGATTACACCTTTAAAATATTCAGTTCATTTTAGACTTGATGCACTCGCATAGCTATTCTAATGACCAGAATTGCAAAAAAAAAGTCAAGCATATTCAGATTTTCGGCGCAATTTCAGGATGAGCCAAAAATCCAACGATGACCTTCGCGAGGGAATCGAAATTGAGTTTTGCGAAACTTTCTACTGTGCATGTTTTCGTTCTTTTTGCACAACTTGAGATATGAAAAGCACAACTGTGGGGGGGGGCTTCTTGCCCTGAAGTTTAAAAACATTGAGGATGAGGCATTTGTCAATTTTAGTCATTACTGTACATTCCTTTATCATATTAATGCGCTATGGACGTGCAGAAAGAGATGTCGAGGCGCTCTCGACCGAAATGCACCGTACAGATTTCCATTTCCGAGCGGCGCGGATCAGCACCTGCCACTCAAACCTGCAAAAGCCCCGCTGCCTCGGAACCGTCGACGCCAGCTGGCTCGCCGCAGCGGAGAGCCAGAAATAGCCGATATTAAATCAAAAAAATAAATAATAAATCCGCCAAAGTAGTGCGGAGTGATAAGTGAGGTCATTTTTTATGTGTTACTCATCAAAAATATGTACGTATTCGCTTTTCCCGGCCCCTAATGCGGCCATCCAGAGGCTTGAGAACTTTCCTCAACCCCCATCTAACATAATTAAATCGGAACGCCGTCCAACGATAATAGCCGGTCCGGCAGTTACTCACTAACCTTTTCCCCGCCTTTGGCTTTCTTTAATTGAAACATTCATCAGCCATCGGGCCCGTACGCCGCCATCTTCGCCGAGCAATAAGTGGGACGGCGAATCGACACGCCGCCTGAAGGCCGACGACGACGGTCAAGACGTGAATGCGCCGATGAGCCCCAGCCCGCCTCGGACCCGAATGGATAACGAGCTCGCCCGGTTCCGGCTGCGACGTCGGCGCCACGCTCGGCTGCGCTCGGGCGCCGCTTCATCTGTCCGCTTTTCACATCCTTTGCAACCTCAAGGCCCCCCCCCCCCCTCCTTACAGCCCCCTCATCGCAAACATCTTTCCGCATGACTTGTTTCATATTTGACATTTCCTCCAAAAAGTCCAATCCCGTTTACCAATCAAGTCATACCACAAGGGAAATAGTACCCCCGCCCCCCCCCCCCAAAAAAAAACAAAAAACAAAACAAAACTGGGAGAAATCTAAACGAGTGATACTTAAATGTACAAGGAGAAGTACAGGATATGGGCAATGCAGGGAAATCTGACTTTTTGATCATCCATTTTCCTAGCCGCTTATCCTCACAAGGGTCGCGGGGCGTGCTGGAGCCTATCCCGGCTGTCAACGGGCAATAAAAATAAAATAAGGCGGATCAGCTTGTAAAGTGTTGGCCTCAAAGTTCTGAGGACCCGGGTTCGATCCCGGCCGCGCCTGTGTGGTTTTTGCACGTTCTCCCCGTGCCTGCGTGGGTTTTCTGCGGGCACTCCGGTTTCCTCCCACATCCCAAAAACGTGAAACATTAATTGGACACTGCGAATTGCCCCTAGGTGTGATTGTGAGGGCAGCTGTTTGTCTCCATGTGCCCTGCGATTGGCTGGGGACCAGTTCAGGGTGTACCTGGCCTCCTGCCCGTTGACAGCTGGGATAGGCTCCACCACTCCCCGCCGCCCTCGTGAGGATAAGTGACAAAAATAAAATGGATGGATGAAATATAAAATAAATGAAAAACAGCAAGTAAGGCGGTGGTAACTGACCGTGCCGTCTTGCGCCACGTGACCTCGTATTGCCCGAGGACTCAACAACATTCTGTATTTCCATCCATCCATTTTCTTCGCCGCTTAACCTCACGAGGGTCGCGGGAGTGCTGGAGCTTATCCCAGCTGTCAATGGGCAGGAGGCGGGGTACACCCTGAACTGGTCGCCAGCCAATCGCATGGCACATAGAGACAACCAACCAATCGCACTCACAATCACACCTAGGGGCAATTTAGAGTGTCCAATTAATGTTGTGGGAGGAAAGCGGAGTGCACGGAGAAAAGCCACGCAGGCACGGGGAGAACGTGCAAACTCCACGCAGACGGGTCTGGGATTGAACCCGGGACCTCAGAACTGTGAGCCCGACGCTTCCCCCATCTGAGCCACTGTGCCGCCTGATTATGAAAAGTTTCAAAAATAACACATCGTTTTATGGTTTTATGTCTGAATTAGTATCGGATCAAGTTGAATGAATGAAATGGTGTATATATCATAACACCTTTTGAAACGATTGCGCATTGACGGTTTTTGCCGCTGCACCTGATGAGCGACAGTAGAAGCAGCTCTGTTGCCACCAGCTGGAACGGAACCCGCGGCGCATCGACACCTGGACGCCGACGCCCAGGTGCGCTCACTCCCCCCGATCGGCAAGAACCTGATCGATAAGGCGCTTTACAAACATGCCGGCGTGACTGCAAAACGAACCGTCTGCGCGCACAAGCCACGGGGCAGGAAGTCACGCAGGTGGGTTCGTCGGACCGGGCGAGGGGAATGACCGGGACGAGCGCGGGCGAAGTGCCGGGCCGCGTTGCACGAGGAGCCGTAAACAAGCGGGAAGGACACCGGATTCTACACGGCCGCCATTTTACTTTGATATCCACTCAGCCTGCAGGGGGTATTGTTCTTTTTCTGGGGACGAAAATCAGGAAAAAAAAAAAAAAAAGTCTGTTGGGGATGGGTGGGGGCTGTCAAAAGACTTGAATTCCCCGAGCAGGTAGTGTCGGTCTAATTTTAGATTCTCGTGTTACCAGGAGGGAATAACGAAGGCGCACACTGAAGAGGGAAGAAACTGAAGAACGCCTTTGAAGGGCTCGTTTGCGGGAGGAAGTGATGATGATGATGACGATGATTGCAGCGCGACGATTTCCAAGTCACGTGAGCTCGGTGCCAATGATTCATAATCATAAGTCAATTAACATTATGAAACAACAGGCAGCGAGTCTGCAAAGACGTTTATTTGCGCCAAACTTAAACGCGCTGTACGCAGAAATTGATAATAAAAGAAGCTCCCGTGGTGCAATTTAAATATGCGGTGTGGTGCTTTTTTTGGGTTCTTCGGCAAATTAAATGCAAGGAGTTTTGCCCTCCCTACAAAGGACTTATTTATTTATTTATTTTAGCTTAGCATATAGCTAACATTATGTAATATGACATCCAGGAGGCAGTTGCCAGTTAATGTTTTTTTTTTTAAAGTGAGAAACAAAAATATAAATACATTCACTGTGCCTGAAGTCAACTGCAAGCAAGATATACTGTAGCAGTGGCTTTAGCGCAACAATCATTTTTGAGTGAAATAATGCAATTTTCAGTAATTATGAAACATAAGCCTCTCACAATACAGTATTTGTATTTCCCTGATGATTTTACAGATAAAAAGGAAGTGAAACTGAAAATATTCTGCCTTGTCTATGATGTAGGAGGAAGTTTTAGCTTAGCTTAGCATGGAGCTAATGTCAACCGCGATGACAAACATGGAGATATTTACTGCGAAATAAGTTTTATATTTTACAATTAAACATTAATTGATCAACACATTGACACCATAAGTCATTCAATATTGATAAATATAATGCTAACTTTCTTCACCATTGTCTTGATGACGTGATTAGCCCAGCAAGCATTTATTTTAAAATGTTTTTGTGTTTTGTATTTTAATAATCTCCCATACACTTATCACAAAAAGGTCAATTATGCTCACAGATTGTAGATGGACAGGCAGAAACAAACAAAAACAAACACAAGTTATTCTGCCCGTGCTACAAAGTCGGAGTAACGCGTAGCTAACGTTAGCCACAATAAATATCTAGTAGGCTTTAATTCTAGTCCTTTTTTTGTTTTTTTGTTTTTTTCAAGCAATTTGACTGCAAACTCGTGGCCTGGCCTGCCCGTTACGTAATTATTAACTGTCGTTAAATATTTCTGTGCGTTACGCCGTGAGAAAAGCAAGCGGCGCGGCCACCAACGTGAGTAATGAAAGCGAAATGGGGCGAAAGTAGCATGTAATGTCGTATCTGCGTTCAATCTGACTCCTTGTTAAAGCTGGCGGGGGCCGCACTTCCAGCTGGAAATGTTCTATTGAGCTTTGGGCCCATTTCCTATAATCTGCACTTATTAAAAGCAGAACCGCCGGGCTTTAATTCACGTGCCGCGCCGCGGAACGCCGCGGATCCTCGTAAAAGACGAGAACGTGAGAAGAAGGGGGGGAAAAAAAGAGGCAGTGAGCGAGAAACGGCCTGAGCAATTGTCCCCCCCCCCCCCCATACGCCCCCATCATTATAATCATCTTGATTCATTATGCTCCTCATTATTGGCTTCTAAAGCTGCAGATGAAAAGGCACTCGAGACGCTCGATTCCACATGTGGGAGCCGTGGCGACGTGTTTTAATGATGTGGAAAGTGGCGATGTGAGCGATGGCGGACAAACAGCAACCGGCCAAATGGGAACCGTGAACGTGATGTACGACTTTGATATCCCGCAGTGATGAAATGCGCCACAATCGGGCGCTAATCCGTCTTCGAAGTGAATCACGTCTTTTTTTTCATTTTTTTTTTTAAATCCCCCCCCCCCCTTCTCTCTAACAGGGAACATTTGTGTCGTTAATTCATGTTTTGGACTTTTGCGGCTGAATGTGGCACGAATCCATGCGCGGCTCGCCGTTGGTCGCTTAATTAAAGCAACGTGTTCGCGCAAGAAGTTAGTTATCATGCAAAATATTAACAACTGTGTTACATCCGTAATTGGACCATTTCAGTCGCATAAAGCTCTGCAGTGGCTCTTGATTAATAGCTACAGTGTAATTGCGTCATTTCGAGACAAATAGCATAATCTAGCGCCTTCTTTTCTGCGTGTGTCACCAAACAATGGCACTTATTCTTTTTATTTTTTTAAATTGTTTATTTCTTCAGGGACGGTGAGCGATTCATAACGAAAGCTAATTTGAATCTCTTGTCTTCTCCCTCGGCAGCCAGATTGAAAGAAAAAAACAACAACCACAAACTGACAAATAAAAAACAAAAATGTAATAAATAATGGCAGCACAATAAAAACTGGAATTAGCGGCTTGAAAATTGTAGTAAATACAATCACGGGTGATGGCGGTTTTGAACGGACTGTAGCCAAAGCTTCAAGTTGGTGACAAATACTGCAATATTCTCAGATGATTTGAAAATATAGAGTTGCTTTTTTGTTGTTGTTGTTGTTGCCATTGTAGAACCTCATAAATAGAACAAAGGAAAGAGAAATACAGCACAGTGGACCAGCTGTGAAGCATCGGCCTCACAGTCTGGAGGTCCCGGGTTCGATCCCGGACACACCTGTGTGGAGTTTGCACGTTCTCCTGCGTGGGTTTTCTCCGGGCACTCCGGTTTCCTCCCACATCCCAAAAACATGCAACATTAATTGGACACTCTAAATTGCCCCGAGGTGTTATTGTGAATGCGGCTGCTTGTGTCTATGTGCCCTGCGATTGGCTGGCAACCAGTTCAGGGTGTACCCCGCCTCCTGCCCGTTGACAACTGGGACAGGCTCCAGCATTCCCGCGACCCTTGTGAGGATAAGCAACTCACAAAATGGATGGAAATACAGAGTGTCGGGCAATACAAGGTCACGCGACGCAAGACGGCATCATCAGTTACCACCGCCTTACTTATTTTTTATATTTCATCCATCCATTATCCTCACAAGGGTCGCAGGAGTGCTGGAGTCTATCCCAGCTGTCAAGAGGCAGGAGACGGGGTACACCCTGAACTGGTCGCCAGCCAATCGCAGGGCACATTGAGGAAAATAACCGCATTCAAAATTACACCTCAGGGCAATTTAGTGTGTCCAATTAATGTTGCATGTTTTTGGGATGTGGGAGGAAACCGGAGTTCCCGGAGAAAACCCACGCAGGAGCGGGGAGAACATGCAAACTCCACACAGACGGGGCTGGGATGGAACCCGGGACCTCAAAACTGTGAGGCCAACGCTTTACCAGCTGATCCTTCGTGCCGCCTTATTTTATATTTACGGCCTACAATTGCTTTTCATAGCAATATCAATGGTTAGTGATTGACGACGTTGCGTTCCGACTTGCGGACAAATTCCGAATATGTCACTGAACGGAAAGTCCGCCGTAAAGTGAGGAACCCCTGAGGGTGTGTCATGAAACATTTATTAAACGGACAACACACGGTTTCGGACTGCTCGCGATATTTGAAATATGACCCCATCTCAATCCGTGACCCCGCACCATATGATGCATTATTTATTTATTTATTTATTTATTTTTTGGGAGGGGGGGGGGGGGGACTGCGTCTTGTCGAAATGGGAACCTTCAACTTTTAGGGAAGGTGATCTATTAGCAATCCAAGGCAAAGGTTCAAGATGACAAAGCAACTCACTCAAGATTTGACTTCTTCCTTTTATCGTCTATTTCAACATCCATTTTTTTTCTAAATGTAGCTTTTGATAATTTGGCTTTTGGGCTTTGGCGCAAGCGCTCGTGGGATCCAGCCTGAGCCTCGCGACGCGCAAACATCAATAAAACACATTTGTGCTTTTTGAGGACGAGGTGGGCTTCCCGCGTCGCTGCGAGAAGCAAAGGTCATAAACACACACAAAAATAAAAGCACAACGACAATCTCGAGAGTGTGTTAAAAAATACATATATATATATATTTTTTTTTTTTTTTTTTTCTCCTACTTATGTATTTACTGTTACTGACTTAGCGATTTCTCAAACGAGGCGTTTTGGCGTCCGGGGGCAGACGTCGGCGGGATCGGCGGCGCTCGCTGCAGCAATCAGCCAGACTGTCTTGCGCTCTAATTGTTTCCACATTTGTGTGGGAGGTCAGAGCCCCGCAGTGCTGATCCTTGCCAAGTTTATAAACAGAGCAGTGTTTCCAGATGGCCACTGGCTCCAGACTGGCTAGCAGGTTGATTGGGACCAGAATAATAACAGGTGGAGAGCAGACAATGAATTCCTTGACACTTTTTTTTTTTTTTTAACCCTCACACACACACACACTGACAAAGTTCCAAGACGGCGAGCAGGGGAGACTCCTGACGCCGTCTCGGCAGTTCGAGCTCGGCGGCGGAGCAGATCTGAAAGAAAAAAAGTGCGGCGAGGATGTGGAGCGCGTTCCCGGAGCTCGCGTCTGGTTTAGGTTTCGAGTGAGCGACAGAAACGCTCGGGCAGCTGAGCGTTGTGGCGCTTTTGAGAGGGTTGATGGAGTCAGAAATAGCATGATAATGGTGTTATTAATGCATTATTAAGCTATCAATAAACACGTACTGTACATATACAGTGTATATGACACTTGTGTAGCGAACCGTTACAGCTCAAAGTTAGCTTACTTTTTGTGTCATTTGCATTTCCTAACGACTTCATTTATGATTTGAAATAAGTTAATAACTGGTCAATAACACATTTATAAACGCCTCAGAGTGAAGTGGGTGGTCCCATTTGTAAGCACTAGCCTTTTATCTCGTGGTTATAACCTGTTAATACTTTATCAATATAAAATGTTAAGACCTTTCATCAGGGTACTCATTTTGGTACCATTTTTTTAAATGATTATTTGTAGCGGTAAATTAAGGATATAAGAAATGTCTAAAGTATCAATAGCCGTTTATTGACACTTTGTAAGGGGAACAATTTTGGGGACACTTTTTCAAATGTCAGTGTAATATCCATACATCTATCCATTTTCTGAGCCGCTTATCCTCACAAGGGTCGCGGGGAACGCTGGAGCCTATCCCAGCTGTCAACGGGCAGGAGGCGGGGTACACCCTGAACTGGTCGCTCACAATTACACCTAGCGGCAAATTAGTGTCTCCAATTAATGTTTCATGTTTTTGGGATGTGGGAGGAAAACGGAGTGCCCACAGAAAACCCACGCAGGCACGGGGAGAACATGCAAACTCCACACATGCGGGGCCGGGATCAAACCAGGGTCGTCAAAACTGTGAGGTCAAGGCTTTACCAGCTGAGCTACCGTGCCGTCGTAAATGTAATATATCAAATTAAATAAAATTTCAAGATAGGTGGTGGCATTTCTTAATCAACAGTTTATGAAATTGCATCATGTTAATCATGTATTAATTCATCATTGTTGTTTTTAAAAAACTTAGTGGGGGTTTATTAAGACAGTATAATGTATTAAGACAATTAATAACCCATTTATAAACACTTTTCTACATTTTTGGGGGGAAAGTGTAACTTATCAAGACCCATTTAGATTATTTATAAACAATTCCTAACACTAGTCTTGTGGTGCCAACTCCCGATGAGCAGTTTTTTTTAGTCTTAGCAACCTGGCAACCAAGTTACTACAGTATTTGTATGAAAGTATACTTTTTAATAGGAGTCACCATTTCCTAATCACCTATGTTTTAACATGTGTGTAGCATGTTGATGACATAACCAGAATTAATTTAGAAAGGTACGCATATTGTAAATTGGTACGACGTCCTATTGAGTCAACTCAGTGAGTTGGAGTTTATATGAAATCCTTATAACGTGCTAATAATGCATCAATAACACATTTATGGACCCTTCATTAGGAAAGCCAATTTACAAGCATTTATAAGGGTTTACTGAGCGGGTTTAATAGGTTACTAACTAATCAATAACCAATTTCTAGACGTTTTATAGGAGTAGGCATTTGGGTACCATTGCAGCTTATTATTGAATTACTTATCGCGATCGATTGAGGTTTCTATTCCGCTTGTCCTCATTAGCATCGCGGTTGAGCTCCAAACCGACTTTTGGGCAAAAGGCATCCTGGTCTGGTCACCGGCCAATAGGAGGCCACGTAAAAGTCAAACGAGCAATCACACCTATAAACAATTTAACAGCCCCAACGTGTATGTTTTTGGAACGTTAGGGAAAATCCACGCAAGCAAGCGAAGATCTGCGAGGCTAACATGCTAACCGCTAGCCCGCTGAGTTAATAACCATCCCTTGCTGTGAACCAGTATCATTTTTAATACCGTTTTATGGTCGAAGTCAGTTGCAGTTGACTTCTCCTTTTTTTGCTGATGTCTTACATTTCGGTCTCGTCGTCAAGATCTTTTCCTCTTTTTTTTTTGCTGCAGCTCGAGGCTCGGGTGGGGGTTTTGAACGACGTCAGTTGCCGGGGTTGCAAAATAAAAGCAGATTACAAAATCCGCGCGGAGCTCATCGGCAGGAAAGCAAGCGGCTTTCCGCGCCGCTCCCGGAGACGCCGCCAATTTGCGCGGGCCCTGTCGAGCGGCTCTAATTAGCATTGTTTTCACGTTTCTTAAACGTGAAATCCGGCCGCGCCCGGGAGGCAATAAAATGGAATCCCCAGGAAATGTACAAAAAATAAATGTGTCAAAAGCAATCGGCGTCGAAGTCAAATCTTAACCGGGTTTCGCGTCGGGGCTGAACGTTCGGCCCGTTCCAGCCATCAACGTGACGCGTCGGCACACGGCGAGAAAGTTCCCACCGCTATCACATCATTACGGCGAGCTTGTCTCTTAATGCCTCTCTCAAGTTTTTGTTTACACAATCCAGCCTTTCCAAAGGCTTAGGGATCTGGCTTGTGGAGGGCTTTGCGGACACGAGGAAAGCAGAAAGGGGAAACGCAACGGGTTGGGAGCTGGGAAGGGAGGGGGGGGGGGTGCCTTTCATCGGCTTTGCTCGGCTGCACTTTTTTTTTTCAGCCAGCGTTACTCGGCACCAGATGTGCGGCGGCTCCAGAGTGGCTGCCATGTACAGTAAATCGCCATCGGAGGGCTCGTCAAGCTGTGGGGTAGGAGCGCTGCGGCGTCGTCAGGCTCAGCCACTGGAATATAAACGGAAATTTGTACTGCACAGATCCCGTGAGAACCCCTGGGGGGGGGGGGGGGGAATACTCCAGGGAGCGAGACTGATGAGCAACGACGGGGCCGAGGCTGTTAATATGCATAAATAAAGTCTCATAAAGTGGACATTTAACAGCGCGGAGGACAGCACACACGTCCGCCAAGGTTGAACTGTTTAGAAAGGGGGGGGGGGGGGGACATGCTAACGCTAGTAGCATACCACCTATGTGTTCACGGTGGATAACGTAGGAAAACAGGACAGTATCGTTGGCTACAGGCCACAGATAATAATTCCATTCCAAAAATGTCAATCACCTAGCACTTCACTTTTGGTGTCATGTTTAGTCATGGAAAATTATGGGGAGAATACCTTTATTTTATTTTATTTTTTAATCTATTGACTCAGCAAAAAAAAATTCCCAAAACAAACGTTTTAAGAGTGTTTTCCCACTGGTTAGCAGGCTAACTATTAGTACAGATACTAGCAGTAGAGGGAATGTACTGCACTGTCCAGGGGTAATGATTTCATTCATCTTGACGAAAATAAATTGTTCCTCCAACAACAACAAAAATCCCCAAAAAGTATAAAATGGGTTGCCGTGGTAGTGTACACAATAATACTAGCATACCACTGCCTGGTTCACACTAAAAGACACAGAATTACGAGAAAGTACAATTTTGTTTCCCAAGTGGACAACAGACAATTGGAACATAGAAGTTTTATTTGTGTAAGCAAACAGGCTACTTCGTGGTTAAGACGTTCAGCAGAGACACAACGGGACTCCACCATTTTCAGTCCGAGGCAGCTAGCTAACAAGCTAGTAGACTACTTCCTGCTTAGGAGATCAGGACTAGCTACGATTTGTATTCACGAGCAAGGGGACGTTCCTCTCATGGCTTAAACAGGAATCAAATTATTGTACAAAAACGAGGGGTGATGGCCCAATATTTTTGTTTGTTTGGCTGTTAGCTTATCACCGAGCAGGCTACTTCCTGGTTAAGGCTGGTGAGAGACTACTACTGTATTTGCATTGCTACTTCTTGATCAGTAACATCCAGGCAGGATTCTACCATTTCCATTCTCGAGGAAGGGGACAGTGCTGTCGTGATTCAAACTGTAAATACAGGTACAACTCAAAATATCTGTAAAATTATGTTTAGGTAGGTCGCTCACTTCAAAAAGTGAAACTCGTGCAGGCGCACTACATAGACTTGGAAGTTTTTGGCCCTCTGAAAAGTATTTTGCCAAGTCTTAATGAAGCTATATAATCAACGTGAACTGAGATAGACCTCAAGTCTGAGAACTTTGAGTCAGGCGCGCTAACCACTCTTCCAAGAACGATTCCATTACGATTCGAAACGAGAAAATAAAATTCTCAATCCAGATCCCAACTACCACGTTTGGGGCGGCGACCAGTTCACAATGTACTCCGCCTCTCACCCCTAGTGAGGATAAGTGGTACGGAAAATGAACGGATGGTTGGTGATCCCAACTATTCAGCGAATGGGGAACCAAACAACACGGGCCGACTTTGCGCTTCGACGGGGGCAAGGATCCATGAATCTTGCGGAAAATCGGCAAGACGGTTTCAGCTCTCCGGCGAGCCGTAAACGGAAACTCCCGCTCCCGAACGTGCGTAAATGAGAGAGTCGCTCAAAGGACGCGGCGGGCTTTACGACCCCCTGGCGGCCGACCCGCACGTAACGCAGCACGGGCTTATTAGCGATAATACACCGTGTAATGTAAATACAAGCGGTGTGAGTCCGAGTGAAGATGGAGGACGCAGACTCTGGAGTGTCATCAGGGCAGACAGTGCACCGCCCTCCCCGTCCACCCCCCCCCCAACAACATTCCATCTCTTTCTGTTTTCCCAGGCTCCAAGCGCCGGGATCCTGAAGGCGGGCCAGGGGGCCGCGACGGCCGCGTCGGCGAGCCGCTGATGACTTGCAGGGCGAAGCCCTCGCGCGCACGCTCGTGTTTTATCGCCGTCCTTCGGAGTGCTTCCTCCCATTAGATATTAAAGGTCGCTTGTGTGTCGGTGACACCGCAGAGTTGGAAGCATGAGAAAGCTTACAAAAGCGAAAAGGCAGAATCGAGTAGCGGAGAGGGCTGGACTTTATATCGGAGGTCCTCAATAGGTGGATCCCGGTCCCGGTCCTGATCTCTGATTTGAGCCCCAAGGGGAACCAAACCCAAGATGTCAAAATTCTTTTCAAATCAGCATATTCTCTTCGTGTCTTCGTCAGATTCGTGGGGATGTGACATGTATCAGGCCTTCCCTGCGTCCTTTATTTATTATTTAGTTGGTGAGTATTCCACAATGACAAGTTACACATCGGTCACATCCAGGGATGGAGTAGCCAACTACTCGCGGACGTGCTGTTGTCGTCGTATAAGTCAAGTTGGTATCCCACCTTCTGCAGAGTTCGTGCACATGAGTGTTTACAATGTCAAGTTGGCTCATTTGAGAACAAAAAAAAATGACAGGGAGTCATCTCCAACGTACACGGAAGCATGTTGCGACCACACGTTAAACTTCGGTAAACCACTCCCCAACAAACGTTTGTTTTTGTTTTTTTTTTTAATATGCATTGTTCTCGAATTACTCCAAAAAAAAAAAAAAAAAAGAAAATAAACCGTCGGTCACACAGAGGTTTACGAAGGTTCACGTGTGGTCGCAACACGCTTCCGTGTACGGCGGGCTGAAGCCTATCGCAGCGGTTTATTTTCTTTTTGTGAAAACATTTCTACGCTTTCAAACTCTTCCATGTAAATCTCAACAATTCACTCACCAGATCCGTGTGTAGATCCAGTTGTCCAAGACAGGTGGAAGCGGGTTAACAGTCCAATTTCTTATCGGCAAAAACATGGACTTCGGCATTAAATACGGGTCCTCTATACCAAGTGTCTCTCCTTTTTCCATGTACCTTCATTTATTATCACCTTCTAAATGTTTAACGGTATCGGACAAAATCTGGGCATCGTGCTATAAAACGGATTTTCGCATCGTCTCCAATCGACATAGCATTGAAGAATGCTTTGTTTGACCGACACTTCCGGCCAGTGAACAACATTTGGAAATCATGTTCAATTCCTAATAAATCTACGATGCTTTCATGCATTAAAATTGGAAAATATGGTATCAACCACGACTGGCCAGTCGGCCTGCATGTGCGGTTTGTGCTTTGCAAGCTAGCTTGTGACAGTCGGCCGACGGCGGTTTAATAAGCGACAAATGAATTAGCTTACGTACTTAGCGATATTGTTAGCTTTGATGCTGACAATGACTGAAATACGATGTCGATGAGAAGCACGAAACGTAAAGTACGGGACATGTTGTGACGCATGACGAAAACTGCTGCTGGATGCGACCTCTGGGCGAGCTTCTTGTCGGTTTGACTGACAGCTCGCACGAACCGCCGCGCTGAATCAACAATCGCCGGGCAGAACGAGCAGTGAAAAAATAAGCAAGCCAACACCGGATGACCAGAACACTAAAACTTTATAACATCTGTTTTGTTTTGGGTTTTTTTTTTTTTTTTTTGGGTCCCGTTTTTGCCTTCAGTGGAAAAGTTAAGTAATTCATTCTCGTGTCACATGAGTCAGCAGTGGTCACTTTTAATGGCTGTGATTCTGGAGTGATCGAAGCATTATGATGGAGGAAGTTGCTTTTTTATTGTCGCTGTCTTTTTCCAGTGACCTCATATTTTAAAAACAACTTTTCTTTTTTTTTTTTTTTTTTTTTAAGCAATCTTGCTCTCAGTTGTTGAAACTAATGCAAATGGATGACTTGCTGGGTACCTAATAGACGCTAGCAGAGTAGCATGCAGCTAGATTATTCCAATTTTGCTAACAACCAAGCTAAAGCTTCCCAAAATTTGTATGGATGTGTTGTTTCAGTATCCTGCATATTATTTTGACAATGTAAACGCCCCCAAATTGGGGACTGTACTTAAATGAACAGAACAGTTGTGCTTAGTGAAAAATTTGTCGCTTAAAAAGAGTTAGCACTAATCTGTGCAACCAACCAAAGGTCAAGGCAGCTCTGCTTACCTTTTCGGCTTGAACACGATAGCAGGGGCGGGCGTCCCACCTGTCTGGGATGTGGACGTCTCTGCATGATAGCGTTTCACACAGTAGACGTCTGGCCATTGCTTGAAAGTGGTTCTGGATCTTTGCCCGGCCTGGCTTCCAAATCATTCTCAGAAAAACTCTCTGGAACTTGTAAATTGCATCCATTTTCTACCGCTTGATACCCAGACTTCCCTTTTCCCAGCCACTTCTTCCAGTCCTTCCGGAGGGATCCCGAGGCGTTCCCAGGCAAGCCGAGAGACAGTCTCTCCAGCTTGTCCTGGGTCGTTTCCGGGGTCTCTTGCCGCGCCCGGAACACCTCACCAGGGAGGCATCCGCATCAGACGCCCCAGCCGCCTCATCTAGCTCCTCTCAATGCGGAGGAGCAGTGGCGCGACACTGAGGCCCTCCCGGATGACCGAGCTTCTCACTCGTTCTCCAAGGGAGAGCCTGGACATGTAAAATTAAATTACATCTCAATGAAAATAAAAAAAAAAAAGTTATGTAATTAGATGAAAAAGTCTTTCTTGGTTGTGTAGTTTCAGACGTGATGGGTGGGCCCTGGGCGGGCCAGAGACCCAACGACTTGTGTACAATCCATTAAGAAGTGAATTTCCCCAAATATGAGCTCACGAAAGAGAGAAAATGGAGTAGTGAACACGCTGTTGCGGTCCTTCTCGGCCAATTGGTGACCTTTACCTCCTTCAAAGACAGAGGCGGGCACGACCACCGGCTTCCTTTGGGATCCCCCACATTCGACCCCCCCGGGCCTCCCCTCTCTTTTGCCCAGTAACGAGGCAAGGCGTCAGAGGCCTGATTATTTGCAATGACCCCGGTCTGGCTCCTCGGGGCGGGCGGCCTGGGCGCGAGTTGAACTGGATCCCATTGACTCGGCGTGAAGCAGAAGGAGGGGGCGCTGGCGGGGATGCGGGTTGAGGGGGCTGGAGGGGTTTGGCGCAGCCCCTGGCTCCACTCAGTCGGCCCTCCTCGGCAGGTTGATGAATGTCCAGGACTTCATGATCTTTGCCACCCAGGCCAGTTGAGTCGGGCTACAATGACTTACAGTCTCCACGTTACCGCCGACAACGTTCCCCCCGCCACCCCAACTCTTCCTGCGGTCCGCCAGAACTCGAGCTGGCTTCCCTCTCTGCCTGCCCAAACACTGGCGGTCTATCCTCCCTCGGCCTGATTGGACTCATTCTACCCGCTGACACGGACTCGCGGGCCCGACCGCAGGCTGGGCCGCGTCCCCGCCGCACTTTTGACATCCGTGACACCTGACTGTTGGTTATGCAAGCAAAGCAAACAACACATCGAATATTTTGTCTTCCTGGAGGTGGTGACGGCTGCCACCACCCCCGATCTAAATTATATATGGGGAGGAATATTTGATGGCTTCTGCACTCCGCCGACTGCTCCAAAGTGCTAAACAGAGAAAATTGTGCCCTTGGGATTGCTAAAATAAAAGTCTTCCAAAAAAAAAAAAAAAAAAAAGGACACGCACGAAAATTGGATTTTCAGTCAGTCATGTGGAATTTTGATCACTTTAACGATCAAATCAACAAGGCTAACTTTTTCGTTTGGTGATTTTCCAATAGAAGCGGCAATTGGTTCAATCTGCTGCACAGAGGAGCGCCGCATGAATTCAAATTCAAATATATTGGACCCTTGGGATTTGTGCTGAATGGCGAATGGGGAAAATCCATGAAAAATTGACGCCCATCCTAATAGTATTGAAAATATACACACACATATATAAACACAGCGAGTCCCGTTCCTACTGTAGCGACTTAACTCGAATTTCGACTTAAATCGGATTCCACCATTAAAGACAGGATTTACATCAAAATACTTCAAAAAATACATGATGTATTTAGCATTACTAATGAGAGGTGGATGGAGAAGAAGAAGGGGAACCCGTGCTTTGGTATTGCCAAGGAACCTGGTCTTAAATCCCCTCCATCTCGACAAGCATCAAAAGTTTTGCGATCATTGTATCCGACGTAGGAACGGAACCCTTAACGTGCTCTAAATTACGGGCTTTGTCTTTAATAATTGTTGCCTTGATGGTGTTGGTGTCTCTCCTTTTTCCAATCTTTTTATGATCTTGAGCTTTGTTTCTGTGGTAATGGATTTTCTTTTGGCTGCAGAAGCATTGCTAAAATATTTCAAAAGGAGGGCGAAAAACACGAAGATACTCCCGGCGCACAAACACGGACGAGCGTTAGCCAGACAAAATGGAGGACGGGGGTGGGCGCGATGAAGTCGAAACGTCTTAGCCCGAGTCTTAACCTGAGGACTTCCTGTATAATGACATTAAAAAGTAAGAAAAATAGCACAAACAAATGAAAAAACAAACAAAAAAAAGGCCTCATCCGGGACTCTAATTAGGACAAGTGATGTAGAAAAATAAATGGATGGATGGATGTTGCTGAAATTATTATCGGCCAGAGTCCAAATCATACTTGAATACATGTGTAATTTTTTAAATAGATCCCTCATGCAGCAAGAATTGTTTAATCACTTGCAAGGGAAAGAAAGGAGCTGGAGGGGTACCGAAATAAGGCAAAAAAAAAAAACCAAACACGCTGTGCTATTAGAACGGCACGTATTCATTATTTTGGCATCACAACATCCCCCCGCAATTGTAACCGGCTACGTTTATCGCAATTTGGATGACGCACACTTTGCCACGCATTTTTTTTGGACCGCCGCCGCTGCCGCCTTTGCGCTCGGCGCCATCTTTCCATCGAAGTGACCTCTTTAATCATTTACCACCTTTTTCCTTTTGGTTGGACTTTCACTTTTCTGAGCGTAACAGTGGTGGGTCTAATAATCCCGCTGGGCGGAAAAGAAGTGTCGTTATTATTATTATTATTCTTGGTGGGACAAAGAGGAGACGAAAATGGACACAGCTGAGCTTGTACACCCAAAAAAAAAAAAAAAAACCGTTTATCAATGTATTGTAATAGCAACGTACTAACAATCAAGCGGTAAATTTGAGTGAGTTGAAGTGAATTGCATTTCACGCCGCTGAGGCATTTATCGCAATGCCACCCAAATTCCATTTTCAACTTTAAAATATCGATCAAACGACCTAATTGGAGCTCGAGGAAAGTCGACGTATACTGCGGGAAAATGACGCAAGCTAGCATAAAATTGCTAATAACGGGATGAATTTGTCGCGGAACAAAGTCTGGGCTAATTACAAAGAACAAGCTGAGCCAAACTCCATTTCTTGAGCCGGTTATCCTCACAAGGGCTGTGGGAGTGCTGAAGCTTATCCGAGCTAACTTCGGACTACACCCTCAGCTGGTCGCCACTCAGATATCGCAAGAAAAAAATAGGATTTTTCTCAGAAAATACATATTCATCTGAGAATTTTTTTCCCCATCCAGCCATTTTCTTTGCCGCTTATCCTCACTAGGGTCGCGGGGAGTGCTGCAGCCTATCTCAGCAGTCAACGGGCGGGAGGCGGGGTACACCCTGAAGTGGATGCCAGCCAATCGCAGGGCACATTGCCCCTGGGTGTGATTGTAAATGCGACTGTTTGTCTGTCTCAATGTGCCCTGCGATTGGCTGGCAACCGGTTCAGGGTGTACCCCGGCTCCTGCCCGTTGACGGCTGGGATAGGCTCCAGCATTCCCCGCGACCCTCGTGAGGATAAGCGGCAAAAGAAAATGGATGGATGGATGAAACGAAGGATCCACTCTCCCGTGATGATGACGTCACTACTTATGCCCTTTCTTATCGGACTTTTGTGATCGTTTGCTTTGAGTGCGACACTCGTTTGGAGTGAATCAATGGCGTCGGATGACACGGCGCTACGAGAAGTTGATTAGCGCTGAACGCTAAAGCCAACCACGAGTGAGCGTGAAAGGGGGTCTTCGAATGTCCTTTGAAAGGCAAGCGTATCCGCGCACGCTTCATCCGTGCGCTCCCTTTCAAGCACATCTGACTTCCGTTGAAGCCCCCCTGCCGGTGCAGGAGACATTCCTGACAAACAGGGCAGGGGGGGCTCTGAATGCTGGCCTTGTTGCGGCGGGCTATTTAGGGGTTGGTGGGGGGTGGGGGGGGGTTCCCCGCTGTGCCCGCCCGTGACCCGGCCTCGGAGCGGCGCTCCCAGGTGACAAATAAAAAAACAGCGGGAGGGGAGACACCTCGGGCTCCGCAATGCTAATATAATACCACGCAACGTGTCCAATTGTAGCGCATCGGCTAACTTTTCACATGATGGCAGCTAATTGAGAAATAAACATAAAAGATTTCTCGTTTTTTTTTTTTTTTTGCTGGGGTTGGCGCCACGGAATCGTCAGCGTCGTCGCCGTGTCACGCCACGCTTTAAAGCGTCATAATTCATACTAGCGCATACTTCGCTAATGCTCAGCGACGCTTGGAGATACGGAAATTCCAGACGGTCGCCGTTCTTATCTGCGATGGCTGGGGCCAGATATTAAAGTCAAAAAGAGTTTGTTTAAAAGGCAAAAGTGGCTTATACAGTAAATGGAAAAGAAATATGGAAGATTTGCTTCTGGAATCGCGCAAACGTGCTTTGGTTAAGTGATACTGTTTGATGCTAATATAGTGTATTACCGGTAAAAGTGCATTCTAAACGCTCATGCTAACAAAATTTATGTTGATTTGTGTTTTCCAGCTGTGGAATAAAAACCATTGTACTTAAATGAGGACGGACAACCAAGACAAATTTTAGTCAAGTTGATGTCGCGTATATTGGTTTTGTTAGCATTAGCATGAAGCATGTACATATAGTATTGCTAAATTGCTGCTAGCATACTTGCACGTAAACATCATGAATATTAGACTGAAATGATGTGATGGCTACTTAAAGACAATCCAGTTGTTCTTAAGTGTACTTTGAAGCCTTTTGAATGGCAAAATATTTTGTAGTGATTGGGCGCAATCCTCACAACTGAGAAGTCACGGAGCCCGATCGATGGATAACAACATTTCTAAAGCAACACAAGAACTTGGCGCAACGCCTGTAGCTTTAAGAGCCTTTTTTTTTTTTGCAAGATGAAATGTGATGTCATGGAGACTTACCGTAGTCTGCTGTGAGATAATTAACAATGAACGGCGCCGTGAACCGCAAACGCTCTATAAATAATTTCATTCAATCTAAAAGCTCCGCTCGGTTCACACAAAAAGAAAAACGTGCTGACAAGATGGTGTCAGTCAACTCACTTGTTCCCCTTACATGATCTTGCAAGCAAAGCAGGACTAAAAGGATGCTTATCCGCACTTGTAGCATGTTGCTCATATTTGTTAGGGCACTGTGACTTATTGTTACTGCCATCAATCATCTAGAACACAGGTGTCAAACCCACGGCCCAGGGGCCAGATCCGGCACCCCGCATGATTTTATTCGCCCCCCGAAGGCAAATCATCAGTATCAACTTCAATGATTTAAGTAAAAAATCCGTATCAAAATTTCAAATTCTCACTTCATGTAAATGTTGACATTGAGATATTACAAGCGTTTTTGTGTTACAAAACAATAATAGTTGAAAAACCCGCTACTCTTGAGTTCTGATTCCAAAACTAGTTCATAAATTTCATATGAAAATCTGATAAGTTGGGCAAAGATTTTTATGGTTTCGCAGTCATAACGGTCGTCTGGAGGGAAACCGTGGGTAAAATGTGCCCCGCGACAAAACTGAGTTTGACACCCCGATCTAGAATATCACCAATTGTGGTTAAATTCATGGATTAGTACATGTACTCGCCAAGCTATAGCTAACTTATTTTAGCGTGTCTCAAAACATGAATTCTGTAAGCATGATAAAGAATTTTATAATAAAGGATGTTTTTCTGTGACATGGTCTTTATTAACACTAAGCTAGCTTTAGCTTTTTAGCAATTTCCTGCCAATATTTAGTTTTGAACTTTATTTTAAATGTTTTATAAATAGAGCACAAACACTTTAATCAGGCATTTAAAGGGGGAGGCTACTCATTGAAAATAACAATGTATCAGATAGGTCATGTCATTGGTACTGTGACTTTAAAATAAAGATTTTCATCAGATATCATTTAAGGTTGTTTATATCGGCAATTTTGAATGTTCCCGGCCGCTGACATTTTGGGAGTCACATGAGCGTATGTGACGTGTCATGTGCTGAACCCGAGGCTTGGCTACGTTCCGACACAGTTATCGTCAGCGCTGATTTCTCGCATTTATCCTCATCTGACGAAGAAATGGAAGTATCGGTTGATCGGGAAGACGGAGGAATACGTCCATACAGATTCGAACCTGTGCCTGTAAATAATGTTGAATATTTGGATGGTTCTTCGGCTCGGGTAACGGCCTCCGCCGCCCCCGCCCCCGATGCTCAGCTCGCGGCCTCCCATACAGATTTGAACTTGTGGCTGTCAATAATGTTGAATATTCGGATCATTTTTCGGACGGGAATGACGCAGAGTCTGACGAGCGAGCTCTGGCGGAGGCCGTTAGCCGAGCTTTGGCGGCGGCGGAGCTCGCTCGTCAGACTCTGCGTCATTCCTGTACGAAGAACCATCCAAATATTAGATATATATAATTTTTATATTAGTATAGCTATTTTCCACTGCACCGTGAGTAACTGCAAACTTACCTAGTTCTCATTCAACGAATAAATATCATAGCTTTCCTTAGTTTGTTGGCAATTTCACTTCATGGACGGATGTAATACTGTAAAACTGGTCCACAGCGCAAAAACAAATTCTCATACACTTTGAAATATAGTTTCTGTTAACTATAATCTGTTTTGTTTGATAATTCGATAAACCTAAGCTAGCGTAGCCATTTTCCGCCACCGTTTACTTTTGTCATTTTGATTGGCGTTTTGTATAAATTAGACACAGATGATATGACGTTGTATACCAAGGCTTTTCAGTTTTTGTGTTTTTATTCAGCTGGCTACATCCCAACGTTAAGGTTGTTAGCATTGTTTAGCTACCGCCTGCCATTAGGCTAACAGCTGCGAAGCATATCCGACTGTAACTACCGTGATCTAATCGTCGCTAAACAGTGTGAACTTTTGGAGTCTGCAGGCTACTTCGCTTGATAGTATAACATAATAAACGGCCGAGGGTCGCTAGTGTAAAGGTTGGGTGCGTCTTGCAGGGAGTGCTAACGCAAAGCACATGTTCAAACCGCTGTCCTCCAAATGAATGGGCCTATTGGGAGGGCAAGGCGTCCGTCCCCGGGGACATTCCGCCGTCGGCCGCTATTGAAACAACATGGCCAAGATAAAGCGTTAGAATCTCGGCAGAATAAACGGCGAGCGCCGGAGGAGGAGCTGAGCTCATCCCGCTAAGGAAAACAGCGAGCCTCGCGAGTGATGGACATGCGTGATGACTGTGGCGCCAGGCGACCTCGCTCTACTTGCGGGCTGCATGGGAAATGGAGAGCATTAAAGGGCAGGCGCGCACACATTTGTGCTTATGTCACCAATGTGCTGGCTACGACTTTTTTTTTTTCCAAATTGTTCTATTTATTTTCCCCTCATGACAGCGGTGGGTGGAGAATGAAAATGATTACACAAGACGCTGTGAGGCTTCTGTTCACTTTTTTGTAGACGTGATTCGTCACCAAAACCCTAAAACCCTGCTTGAAGTAGGTCAAAATATACGATAAACACAGTTCGAATTGCAGCTTTGATGAAAATAGTTCACTATTATTGTTATATTACTATAAATGG
This sequence comes from Syngnathoides biaculeatus, assembly GCF_019802595.1. Taxonomy (NCBI): domain Eukaryota; kingdom Metazoa; phylum Chordata; class Actinopteri; order Syngnathiformes; family Syngnathidae; genus Syngnathoides; species Syngnathoides biaculeatus. Next base: position 616,138 of record NC_084652.1, on the reverse strand, counting down.
CAACTTTTTGTCGTCATAACACGGCTTCTGCCACACATAGCTTGTTCAAGCATACGTTATAGTTACTGCCCTACAAAAAAACCTTTAAATCCATTTTTTTCACCACAAAAACCTTTCGATAATAATCATGCAGTGTGATTATTTTTTTCTAATAAATGCTAGGAAAAACTACCCACACAGCTCACATTTCTCAAATCCATAAAACAGAAAATATTCAAGAAAAAGTATGTATCTTTAAAAATCACCTATATCTAGCTCTTTTTTTGGCAGTATAATTTCGTGCCCCCTCCCAAAAGGCATATTTCTAATGTTTTTAAATTAAAAAAAAAATCACTATCTAGCAAAAAGCATGGATCTTTATATCATAATTTTGGACCCACATAAAAAATGTTGCATTCAACCTACAATGATGGCTGAAATAATGTTGAGTGAGGACATCTGTATCGGCAACTTGGATTTTCATAAAAATAGAAAAATATCTTGTCTTGGATTTCCTTGGGGAAGGGGGGGTGGTAAGGATTGTGCAGCTTGCAAGTCGGCAAGCTAACGCCGGGTCAAATTGACACAGAACAGGACTTGTTGCAAAAAAAAAAAAAAAAAATGCTGCATTCTGACCAAAATCATCTGTGTACTTGCAACATTCCAGGTTATTTATACAGCAATAGGAGAAAGAGAGAGAGAGAGAGAGAGAGAGAGAGAGAGAGAGAGAGAGAGAGAGAGAGAGAGAGAGAGAGAGAGAGAGTGAGTGAAGGGGGGGTAGTAAGAAGGCAGACTTCATGTCTCTCCTTGGTGAGAACTATTAAATTACCAGTGGATGTTTTTAATTACTTCGCATAAATGTTGCAACGCTAAACTAAAGGCTGCGTGTGTGTGTAAAACAGAAAAGTGAACATTCCTCCTTCTGGCACGAGGCAGAGGAAATGGCTCGTAAAAAAAAAAAAAAAAAAAAAAACTATCGGTGCGTCCTACTGGAGCCGCTCATTCTGGGATCCACTTAATTGACCGTTTTGGCCGCCGTTTATTTTCGTTATTTCTCATACGGCATGAAGCAGCCTGATCGCAGTCACTGAGCGGTGCCATCAGGTCTTTCCTTATTATTACAGTACTACTATTATTATTATTATTATTATGAAAAATAGTGAGGAAAAACGCTGACTCGTGGCTGCTTCAAGAAAGCCACAGGGGGTAAAATGCGTTATTGTTAGTTTCATGAGATTGAGGAGTGCTTTTTATCGCTCTTCAAATATGATGAAAAAATGACAAACTTTGCCCATAAATTGTGTTCATTTGGTTTGGAAACTGTTGCTTTGAATGGAAGGTTTCTTATAGTTTTCTCAAAAAACATCAGTTGCATGGTGTTTCATTGTTAAAAATGCTCTCTTTCTCTCCACACATGCATACAGTATATACTGTACGTACAGTATGCTATGATGATGCCGATGAGTGAATATTGGCCACCTCGAGATGGCTTCAGCAGCCGTTTCACTCTTTTATTGGCTAGTTAGCATTAGCAGCAATTAGTCTCTTCTAATCGCTAGTAATGGTTTTCCATCTACTGGAGTGTTAGCTTTGCTAGCTGTGCGAGTCACTCATCCAATGCTTCATTATTATTTCCTACACATTAATTTTAGCAGCCGTTTGCGTCATTGAAGAGTTAAGCGTCGAGTATGTGCCACGTAAAATTATCTTTACAGCCGCGTAACTCATCTACTTGTGAATGTATTTTAATATCAATGTTTAGCTTCAGCAGCCATCTGATTCATCTAACAGCTAGTTAGCAAGTATGTCCATCTACTGTTAGCTTAAACAGCCATGTGATTCATCCAACAGCTAGTTAGCAAGTACGTACTTTCCAATGGCTAGTAAGGAAGTATTTACATCTTACCGGACTCTTAACGGTTACTGAGGATTGACCACCTAGTATTAGCTTAATCTGTCGTGCTGCCCATTTAACACCTAGTTAGCATGTGTTTCATTGAGTGCTACACTAAGGAGAAGTATGAGTCATCTAACAGCTAGTTAGCGAGTACGTACTTACCACACTCTTCTGTTACTAAGTATTAACCACCTAGTATTAGCTTCATCTGTCGTGCGGTTCATTTAACACCTTGTTAGCATGTTTCATCGAGTGTTATCTTTAACAGAGGTGTGACTCATCTAACGGCTAGTTAGCGAGTATTTGCCACTTAGAATTGCTTCAGCACCCATTCCACAGTTCTAAATACTATTTATCAAGTATTTACCACATACCTTAAGATATACCAGCATCATTACATTCAATTAATATTAATTCAACGACAACGCTTGTCAACATTGTTCCTTGAAACAAGCAGCACTTGTGTAAAACAGAGTATATTTTCAGGAGCCGTCTTTGTCTGTCACACTTGTGACAAAGCTGCCAAGGCCCAAAAGCATCGCGCTAAGCTCTTGCGTCTAGTGGGGCCGCCGAAGCTGCTTCTTTCTTTTGTTCTGCTTAATTGCCTGGAGAAGTGTGGGGCTTCCTGTCGGGCCGAGCGCTGGTGTCCCCCCCCCAGCTCCCCTCCCCGGTTGCCCTCCTCGGTGCCCGACGCCGTGGCTGCTGCCCGGTATTGTCGCAGTCGAGGAGGAGGAGAGGATGTGGGACAATGCAAGGAAGGAAGAGGAGGGAATCCAAAGAAGAAGACAGCGTTCCCCTGGGAAGTCTCTATCCTTCTGTCCCTCTTGACTACTGAATTTTTCATCCTTGCATACTACATACTAGCATCTCCACGGTTTCATTTATAATATATATTAAAGCCGGGAACCACGGACTCACAGTTCTGGCGTTGTTGTTTCGAATCCGGACTGCAGTCCTTGTGTGCGGTGTTTGCATTTCCTCCCATGGGTTTGCTCTGGCTACTCCTGTTCCTCCCCACATTCCAAAAAGGGTAATTGAAGTCTCTAAATTTGCCGTAGGTGTAAATTTGAGCGTAAATAGTTTTCTGTCTATATGAATTCTGCAATTCGTTGGTGACCAGCCCACTTTCAACCCTGCCTCCCAGCCAGTTAGCTGGAATTGGAACCAGAACACCTGTAACTCGAGGCAGGATAAACGGTATAGAGAATGGATGGATGACTATACTGAAGCTAGCTAACAAGTATTTTATGACTCATGCTAGCTTTAGCAGCAAAAAGAAGACTTGTCTCATGGCTAGCGATTTGGTTAACTTTAGCATCATTGTTGAAGTCTCTAAATTGACCATAGGTGTAAATTTGAGCGTAAATAGTTTTCTGTCTATATGAATTCTGCTGTTCATTGGTGACCAGTCCAGTTTGTACCCTGCCTCTCAGCCAGTTAGCTGGAATTGGAACCAGAACACCTTTAACTCGAAACAGGATAAACGGTATAGAGAATGGATGGATGACTATACTGAAGCTAGCTAACAAGTATTTTATGACTCATGCTAGCTTTAGCAGCAAAAAGAAGACTTGTCTCATGGCTAGCGATTTGGTTAACTTTAGCATCATTGCTGTGTTTATGTATAAGGAATATAGCAGAAGATTTAGGATTCTCATTTAAGTTACGTTTTGATGAAATGTTGAAAAACAATCTTTTTAGCGTCTTCGTGCACTCGTACGTGAGGCTTACAGATTTCTCTATCAAGCCTACACGCATTATTCTACAAGCTAGATGAGATGTACCAGTCCAAAGCGCACCGTAGCAAAGCTTTCGGTGGACGGAAACGGGTCTCAGGACGTCTTGTTTACGACTTCGGCTGACTTTTTCCATTAGCGTCTCGCACACTTAAGCTTCTCTTAAGAGAACGCATATCTCAGCTGATGGATGGCGCTATCGTCAAGCCGTCTGGCCAAGAAGGGGGAATTAAACGCTCCGGATATGAAGTCAAACTGCAGAATGCGACCTGCGCTTTTTCACCACTTGGCCAGGCTGACACGTAATGGGCCTTTATTAAAAACCTCAAACCTCAAAAGGAGGACTGCGACACTGATACTTGGCGGTGATGGCGAGTGGAGAGACGAGAGAGTGCTGAGCCATCACAAAACGTAGCGGCGGCGGCGCACGCATGAGCTCACTACACCGCGATGCCAGCGCGAGGCCGCAGGAGCCATGGAAATATTTGGACGCGGCTCCTCGCTTGTCTGCAGAACAAACCGGCACGTCGTCTCTTGCGGTCGCCATGACACGTTTTCAAGTGGCCATGTGAAAAAAAAACGGTCGCTCAGCAGGAGGAAGCCGCAACCGCAGCCCGACGGCCCAGACTCGTCTTCGTCAAGGACGACGTGACTTCGCTTTCGGTGTACTTTGAATGTCTTGATTCCCACAATAACAATGTTCAACTAACCACCATTACTTTGGACACCTAGCGTTAGCTTGAACAGTCGGAAGATTTGTACTGGCTCTTTAGCAGAGATTTGCCGTCTTTTCTTTGCTTTAGTAGAAGTAAGAAGTGTCTAATGGCGAGTGAGCGAGTATTTGCGACTAGCGATAGCAGCCATGCAACTCATCTAATGTTTGCTCAGCGAGTATTTGCTAAATATTGTTATAATTATCAGCCGATACACTAATTAATTCATATTTAGTGAAGACTTTCCAGCTAACAGTGTAAAGAGCCAAAAGAGATGCACTTGCAACCTCGCGTTCACATTAGCAGTCGATAGCAAATTGTTTGATGGCTAATTTGTGTGCATTTTACAGCGTGAGCTTTGGCACCCATAAAACTGATATACTGGTTTGTTAGTGTTTACTGCTACACTTTAGCAGCCCAATGAAGACTTTTTTTTATGGCTACTTAATATTTTCCATTTAGCTTCGGCATCAACAGTCATGCAGGTTGTGCTATAATTATAATATCTAGTGATTGAGAATTTGCCATAGCGCTGGCTGTAGTGATAGTGTGGCTTATTTCTAGTTTGTGAGTGTAGCGTTAGCTTCGTCATGCGCGTGACTCATCTAATGGATAGAATGCAACGATTTGCATTCTAGCATCAGCCGCAGCCCATCGTTTGTCACATTCGTATTTGCCGAGTATTTATCAACTAGAGTTCGCTTTGGCAACCGTGTGACTAATCTCATTCCTACTTAGTATTTTCCACCCGGCATTAGTGTCAGAATAACACTTGTCCCGTTTATTAGTGGTACGTGCCTAGCGTTAGCTTTAAAAGTTACGCTAACTCGTATAGTTGCTTGTTCACCCCATGACCCATCTAACGACCAGTTTGTATTTTCCACCCAGTGTTGGCTTTAAGAGCCGTGTAAGCCATGAAACACTATATTAGCTGCTGTACCATGACACATAGCAGTAGGATTTACCGCCGTGTCGATATTGTGTTCAGGCCCCGGTGGAAAATGGCTGCCGCGTTTTAAGGATACGGCATTCACATTCTTGTGAGCAGCTGTGGCGCCCATTTTGCGGTCTTTAGCGTTGTCATGAAATGTATCCTCGTAACACATACACGGCCAAGCGGGCCGCAAATAACTCTTGCAGGCAAACTGTGGAAGAGATTAGAGCAAGAAATCAGCAAGTGGAGGTGGGGGTGGGGGAAAGATTCGGTGGGGGAAGAGTTCTCGAACTTTTTGGCTGCGGGGAGCATAGAAGAAGAAGAAATTTTTTCCAAGAACCTCATATTTCTAACACCAAGTAAAAAAAATAAAAAAATAATTAAATTTAAAAAAAAAAAACATGTGTGCCATTGGAATTAAGAAGTTTTCTGTTGGTAAGAATTATTTTTTTTTCACGACCCCCCCCCAAATTTATTTATTTATTTTAAGAAAAGGTGTTGCAATATTTTGGGATGTTTTTTGGAATTTGATTCTCTACAAGAACAATGATTCTGTTTGGATAAAATCATTATCTTGCATGTAGTAAAGTATTATTTTCAAAGTTGAAATCAAAAAGTTATGATAGTAAAGTCAAAGCTTAATGAGGGAAGAATAAAAATTTTACTGACAAAATATACTTTTGAAAAAGCTGTATATTTCCTATACATTTCCGATTATGATTTAATATATTTTACAATTAAGAGCTATCTCTCTGCATTAAAAACATGACAAAATCGGGGTGTTTTTGGGAGACTGGAACGGATTAATGGCATTTCAATTCATTTCAACGAAGAACATGTACTTGACAAAAACCACTGTCTGGTGTTTTACAGGGCGGAGTTAGACGAATGTCAGCGGGGGGTGAGAGTGGGGCGTCCCCTGTGAAAAAGAACTCATAAAAGTCCCATTTGTCGGTGATGCACGAGCAAGCAGAGGCAGCTTTGGCGCACGTGTCGGCAGAGGCGCTAAATGAACTGTTAAGACAAATAATCAAAGACAGCACTGGCGCCAGTCAAACGGGGGGTGTGGGGGGTTGGGGGGTTTGGGCGAGGTTTCGCGGCTGGTCTGCCCGCAAACCCTACACGTTCGCTAGCAGGTGGAAGATCGACCGTCGGGGGCTTTCACAGGACGGAAGCGCTTACACAAAAGAGGACGAGCGGCCCGCTGACGAGAGGAAAGGGCCTGCCGCACTCCCCTGCTTTCCATCTATTGTGCGCCAGCGCGTTTCTCTTTTTAGATGTTCTCTTTGGAAACAGTCTGACAGCTCAGAGCGCCGGAGGACATCAAATCCACTCATGGCTGCCCGGTTGACTATTAAACAGGCTGTCTCGACGACGCGGCTGTTTGTCTTCCAGGCATCTTAACGCATCCTAAACTTTGGTAAACCACTCGCATGTGTATGCTAAATCTGTGTAGGGACAGAAGAAACCTCAAGACTATCAAAAATCGTCGGTGTGTCTGTCTTCTTTGACCGAGTGATGGAACAACTTGTCACCCTGGAACCGGTTTTGCTCAATTGACGTTAGGTCGCCACGACGGAGAAGGGAGTGAAGATGACTGCTACGTTAGCTAGCTATTTACTGACTAAATGTTGGGGCAAATTAAAATCTTCCATGACTTATGTCACGTATTTGAGTCCATCAGATTGTACTGTTTGATGGGAGGGAACACGGAGTGAAAACCGCTACATTTACTGCCCGGGGCTAATAGGCAAAGCATAGCAAATTTATTTATACGTTGCATTTTATACACAAGGTAACTCAATGTGCTTCACAGGATTAAAGGCATCTAAATATGATATAAAAGTGAAAAAAAAAAAAAAAAGGTTTTAAGCTTGACTTGAAATCATTCACACTTGTGGCTGACGTCACTTCAGTTGAGCATGTACGATATTCCATTTGCGTATAGCGCAACAGCTAAATGCTGCTTCACCATGTTAGCTTTGGACTCTGTGATCCCTATTTGACCCAAGTCTGTCGACGTCGGATCCCTACTGGGTTTACATTCCGTTAGTATTTCTTTCATGTATTCAGAACCTAAACCATTTGGCGGTCACAGACCAGCGGCAGAACTTTGAAATCTATTCTAAAGCCGACTCCTGACGAACTCCGAACTCCTTTCCTCCAGGTAAGACCTGAACTATTTAAGGACTGTTCCATTTAGTCCTACGAATGTTTCCAACCTGTTCCGCAGTATGAGGTACTATATCAAAAGTCGCATTGCAATCCAACAAAACCACAATTGACAACTTTCACGAGTCAGTATTCAACCGTATTCGCATTTGGGTAAGAGCAGATTCTGTATTGTCATGAGTTCTGAAACCTGAGTCCATTTTGAGTCAAGAAATTGCTAATTTAATTGAAAATAACTCAACAATCTTGGCTACTAAAGAGAGATTTGAGATGTGTCATAGCTTGCTAACATGGAAGCGTCCAGCGTTATTATTTTGTTTTTCCATTAGACAGGCAACTTGATTAACTGCCACATGAACGGCATACGCACAAAGTTCCCCATTCAGAACATTTATATTTGTAAATATTCACTTGAGACAAAACTAAGGCTATTGTAAAGACGTTAACTATTAAACATACTAAGTCGTAAAACTTTCCACTTTACTGTCATACATGAAGAAGCAGACCCTAACCAGTCCAATAGTAATACAGTAAAAATGAAATTTAACGAAGGGTGGGACACGTATTTGTGACTCATCTTAATGTACGCGCGCTCTTCCGCAAGCCTTAATCCACCATAGACACTTCGTCAACTGTGTTTAAAGTTTTGGAAAATTAATCAACCAGGCCCCTTGCAACCTACCAGGATATCTTTCATCAGAATTGTACATTGAGGACCATTTTCTTCATAACATTAACTTTTCCAAGCGCACGCTACTGACAACCAGCATTGCTTGTGGGACAATATGGCTACAGGGGCGTGTCAAACCAGCGGTTAAGACAATGCGGCTATCTGATTGGCTATTATTGCACGAGTGACTGACAGGTCGGAAGGGTCCATTGAACAAACCGTCACAAGCATAAAATGAAATCAAATGCTAACGTAAGACAACACAAAAACAATTTTCACCAAAAGCGACAAACTAACAGCTAGCTAACAGTTAAATTGAGAATCTACATTCACTTAGTGCATCTTCTTGTCAAAAAATCACATAGAGATGGATAAAAATGCACAGCAGCAATCACGTCAAATTATTATTATTATTATCATTTTGTAGAGCATAGGTCAAAAGACAGCAATGCAGCAATCTACATCTTCATTCAGTGGTCCTGGATGTAAAAAAAAAAAAAAACATGCCCCTCCCCTGCCAAAGAAAATAATAATAATGATAAACTTTACAGCATTAAATATATCTGAACAAAAGAAAACGCGGAGCTCAGTCATCCACATTTTCGGTTTTGGTGTCGTAACACTCGTCGTAACAGCAGCATTCATCAGCCTTTTCTGCTTTAAATGGATCCGTTTTCGTCATGGTAACTTTGGGTGGATATTTTCCCTTCTTTTACCAACTTGATATGGAAAAAATATATTTATACAAAATCCCCTGAAGGAGCAAAAGGAAGAGGTTCCGGCAGTTTGCTGACCGGCGCTTGGACGCCAAATAATAAACTCGGACTTTGACATTTCCATTCATGCATTTTCAATTGTGTTTATGGTTACCGGTGAGCTGACTTTTAGGCAGGAAGCGGAGTGCGCCCTATGGACAATTTAGAGTCTTCAATTATTCGAAGATGACTTTTAGAGAGGCGGCACAATGAAGAACTGGTGAGAGCGTCTGCCTCACAGTTCTGAGGATCAGCGTTCAAATCCGAGCCCCACCTGTGTGGAGTTTTCACGCCCCCCCGTGCCTGCGTGGGTTTTCTCCGGGCACTCCGCTTTCCTCCCACATCCCAAAAACATGCAAAATAGGTTAATTGTAAGCACTAAATTGGCCATAGGTGTAAGTGCGAATGCTCGTTTGTTTATATGTGCACTGCGATTGGCCGGTAACCAGTTGAGGGTGTACCTCAGCTCCTGCGCGAAGATAGGCACTCTCGTGACCCTTGTGAGGACAAGCGGCACAGAAAACAGATGGATGTATGGACTTGTGGAGAGAGACATGGGGTTCACTCTGGACGATTTAGAGTCTTTGGTGAACTTAACATTCATGTTTTTTTCAACTTAATCGGATATTACACTTGAAATTAAAGCACCACTAAGAGCGTGGACACACGTGCTTCAAATCTGGGCTTTTTTCCCCCGCTTCTCACATCAAATAGACGAGTGTTTTCATTTATCTGACTGTAAACACAGCACTTCAACACTCACCAGGCACACCGTTTGCCAACACAACTCCATCCGCTTGGATAATTACTTCCAGTAAACACCGCTATGAGCGCGTTTCGCTATGATGACTCTTCATATTTCCAAAGTGGCTCACTTTTGCGATATTGAGTCGTACTCCACTTCATTAGGTAAATGATGCAAAAAAAAAAAAAAAGTGATTACAGAAGACAATGAATGCTGAAAACTGTTGAGACAGTACATGTACAATCGCGTAACGGTTAACACAAATTACAATCACGACTGTTACATACCATAATTTCAGACCTATAAGACGCAGCTTTTTTCAGTGATATGGCTAATTTGTGCAATTTTTCTAACGGCCGCAAGGAGGCACTCGAGCAGAAAAGGTAAGCAGGAGAAAAGTGGAATACATGTGCCAAGGAAATGATTTTTACCGGTATGCATTTCCTTTTTTTTAAACCGGCCCTGATAGCACTGCGCTAGTGCTGTGCTAGCGTGTTGCTGCTGGGTTACTGCCGAGTCTGAGTGATTTTTACCAGTATGTTTTTATTTAACTGGTCCTGTTAGCACTGCGCTACCTAGCGTTAACACCGTGCTAGCGTGTTTCTGTCGCGTCTCAGTGATTTAGGTATGTTTTTTTTTTTTTTAACAACTCTTTTAGTACTGTGCTACCGTGTTGCTACTGTGTAGCTCCCGTGGCTGTTTTTTTTCTTTTACCGGTATGTTTTTTTTTTTTTTAACCGGCCCTGTTCGTGCTTGTTGTTGCTGTTAAGATAAGCTATTAAAACTTTGAAAACTCTGTGTACCGTCTTTCTTTGAAAATATCTCGTATCTTTCAATGTGGGTTTCAATGTGGGCACTTGCGGCTTTTATACAGGTGCGGTTTATGTATGTACCAGATGGTATTTCCTTTACAAATGTCCTGGGTGAGGTTTATAATCCGGTGCACTCTGTAGGCTGGAGATTACGGTACATACATTTTCTCACGAGGGTCGCGGGCAGTGCTGGAGCTTATCCCAGCTGTCAACGAGCCGGTACACCCTGAACTGGTTGCCAGCCAATCGCAGGGCACATCGAGACAAACAGCCGCACTCACAATCACACCTTGGGGCAATTTAGAGTGTCCAATTAATGTTGCATGTTTTTGGGATGTGGGAGGAAACCGGAGTGCCCGGAGAAAACCCACGCAGGCACGGGGAGAACATGCAAACTCCACACGGGCGGGTCCGGGATTGAACCCATGACCTCAGAAATGTGAAGCCAACGCTTCCCATCTGATCCACCGTGCTGCCCCCGTTACATACAGCTCACTTCAATTTTTACCGACATTAATGGTATGAGGAAGAAAAATGTCATCACAATGGAAGCGAGGGCAATTTTGACCCCTTAAGTACAAAGTCACTAACTGATTTCTAATGTTTAGGTAACCTTATTTTTCCTCCACAAGATATCTTTTGTTGTAGCAAAAAAAAAAAAAAAAAAAGTCTGATGTTGACAATAAGAAAGAGAAATGGATCAACGGTGTCAATCAAAAGCGTGCGTTATAATTTTCAAGAAAGCTCAAATTTAACTCGAATCATCTATTTCTTGAAGTCAAAGGCATTTTTGTTCATGTTGCCTGGTAACTGAACGTTACTTGTAAAAATGTTTTTTCTTCTTCTTTGTCCTTGGTATCTGTGGAATGAATCAGCGCTCGAGCACAATTATAAGAGCAGGGAGGATGAAAGCTGCAAGCGGCGATGAATCGTGCGCCCCGCTTTCAGAGCACATCTTTCAAGTTTGACACCAGAACCGTCACCACTCGGATACCTGCTTCTGATTGCTGCCCATTCGTCAGTGGCCCTCATACCCATTTTTTTTCCCCCATGCCAAAGCCTTAAAAGGATTATCAAAGTTTGAGGGCACGCTCAGTCCACATCGGAGACTACAAGCAAAAACACTTGAAACAGTATCGGATACCTGCTTAGTTGGGCAAATGCCCAAGTCGGCGCTTCTCAAGGTCTGGATTTGACCTCACATCTCTTTTAAAACAAAATTCTGGACTTCCTGATCAATTTCGAGACCTTTTAGTGCATCCTGTTCCGATAGACATCCATTGTCTGAGCCGCTTACCCTCACAAGGGTTGCGGGAGTGCTGGAGACTATCCCAGCTATCTTCGGGCAGGAGGCGGCGTACAACGTGAACTGGTTGCCAGCCACTCGCACGCCACTCAGAGAGAAACAATCATTCACACTCACAATCAAACCTACGGGCAATTAACATCCACGATTAATGCATGTTTTTGGGATGTGGGAGGAAAGCGGAACGGCTGGGGGAAACCCACACAGGCACCGGGGGGAACGTGCAAACTACACACAGGCGGGGGCCGGGATTTGAACCCCGGTCTTCAGAACTGTGAAACAGACGTTCTAACTACCTTTCCATCGACAATTGCCACTTCGACCAAATTCTGTAGGGGGATATTTTTATGAATACACAATTTTTTCCATGGTGAAGACTCAAAACAATGATCAAACTTTTCCGACCACAGATCGTCCTGTCTAGGACGCCCGTTTTTGATTGCGTGTCATTTGAGCAAATTGGCCAAGTTCATCGAAGTGGGCCGCTTTTTAATTTAAAGACTGGGCCCTTTAGACTATTTTTTGTCCATTATGTTACACATATCCGCTGATTTATTTGTCAATCCGTAAAATTGGTCTCTGAAGGTTGGGTGTTTATTTTTTTTCCCCCGTATAGGGCACAACACAACCGTATGGTTCTCAGGCTATACCAAGTGGAAGAGGGCACATTCTCCACTCTCTAAGTAGAAAGAAAGCAAGGCAGTCGTTTTTTTTTTTTTTTTTTTTTTACAATATCAACACAAACAAGCGCTGGACCTTGTGGCCCCAGAGGGTGAAAGGTTAGCGGATGGCCGAAAGTCTGCCAGCTCCAGACGAGATGCGTGTCCTTCTATCCTACTGCTGGCATTCCTTCGCCTCTTAATGCCCCAAAAGCTCCTCTGTCTCCGGCCTGCTGTAACCTACACATGCTATACATTTTGCCTCGAAAAAGAAGACAATACTGTGTACATAGTTACCGTAATTTCCGGTATATAAGCCGCGACTTTTTCCCCCCACGTTTTCAACCCTGTGGCTTATGCGGTGATGCAGCTAATTTGTGCATTTTTTCCTAACCGTCGCAAGGGGGCACTCGCGTGGAAAAGCGAGACGGTGGAATCAATGTGGTGAGGAAGTGACTTTACTGGTATGTTTTTTTTTTTTCAAACTGGTCCTGTTAGCACTGTGCTAGCATGTTGCTGTGTCTGTGATTTTTACCGGTATGATTTTTTTTAACCGGTTCTGTTAGCGCCACGGTAGTGTTAGTGCCGTGCTAGCATCTTGCTACTGTGTCTCAGTGATTTTTACCGTTTTTTTTTTTTAACCGGCCCTGTCAGCGCTGCGCTAGCACGTTGCTGTGTCTCTGTGATTTTTACCGGTATGATTTTTTTTAACCGGTTCTGTTAGCGCCACGCTAGTGTTAGCGCCGTGCTAGGGTCTTGCTGCTGTTCCTGCCATGTCTCAGTGATTTATGTATGTTTTTTTTTTTTTTAACCGGCCCTGTTAGTGCTGTGCTACTGTGTAGCTACCATGGCTGTTTTATTTTATTTTTTTTAACAGCTCTGTTTATGCTACTGTGTTGTTGCTATGTTAAGCTAAGGTATTCAAACTTCAACAACTCTCTCTGTGTACCATCTTTCTTTCTATATATCTAATGTTTCAAAGTGGGCACTTGCGGATTTTACACAGGTGCAGCTTATGTCTGTACCCAATGGTATTTCCTTTACAAATGTACTGGGTAAGGCTTTTAAACAGGTGCGCTCTGTAGGCCGGAAATTACGGTAGTTGAAAATGGCACCCTGGTGCAACCTTGCTCATATTTGGGAGTCTTGACATAGCAGCCTACAAGTAAGCAACACGCTTACTACTACTGAAAGTACAAAACTAAAGAAATAAATAAATCAATAAATAAAATCACTCCATCATCCTCTCTCCTGTTGGAGGCGCATTTTAATGTCACTGCAAGGCCGCTCTCGAATGGAACATTTTAAAATTCATGGCGGGGCGTTCCATGACTGCGCCACCTCAGCAACTGATCAGGTTCGTTAATGGCACGTCGCACAATGCTGAGTGCAAAGTGCAAAGGCCTTTAGGGTCTTATCAAGAAACTTTCATTTATTGAAATGTACCATTAAATCTTACAGTATGTCAGCAAATGCTAATCATGGATGGTTATTTACTCAACAGATAGATCAATGGCAAAGTGTCAGCTTTACAGATGCCATGGATGCTGCGGTATTTACAAGCACCAAAATTTATTTTTGCCCCCACAAGAGAAAAAAAAACCGAGGCATCAAAGGTGTGGATTCTGCAATTAATTGGGTACATGGCGTCTAATAAAGCGGAGGCCAGTATGTGAGCGGACGGCTTATTGTCGAAGTGCAGGAGTCCGAATTTGGAGACGAGACGAGCGCGACGGGCCTCGAGGACGTATTTGCTGCTTTGGTTAAAATGAGCTGCTGGAAAACATGAAGGCTCGAGCAAGCATGCTGAATAAAAGCGATGAATTTGTCCTACCCCGGGAGGCTCGCTTTTCTATATTTTTGTGGGTGACTATGCTAAGCGAACGGACAACTTCTGATTTCGTATTCATGACTTCCTTCAAACGAGGACGCCGTACACAACTCCAGCGAAAAAAAGGATTTGGAGTAGCCGCTCGGATACTCGATGTCGGTTCTCTAAAGTCAAAATCCTGCCTTTGCGCCGACCGCGGAGGGGAGCAAGGTCATTTCTCTGCGGCAAAACACTGACTCACTCCACACCCACGTACACACACGCGCGGAGTGAAATAGAGTACACGCAATCCCGCTGACAACACATGCCTGCGATGTAGCGTCCTCCTGCAGCAAAAGCGCTAAACATGTCACTTTACTTAAGCGTGACAGCGTGCACTCAAGCAGCCTGTGACCGTCGCACACACAAAAGCGGCTTCAGTGCACGACTCGAGTCCTGGGTGGAGGAGGAGCGCCCTCTAGGGTACCAGTTGAGATGACAGGTCAGAAGGGCGGAAGCCCCAGCACGAAACCAAAAAAATGACATTAAATTACATAAATGGAAGGCTCACAACAGACTCGTCTTATCCGATCAAGTAACTAACGCTTGTGACTCATCATAATTTAATCAAAGATGCCAAGACAGTGTGCCCACTTATTTTCATACGAGTCATAATACTTGTGATTGAATTAAGCATACATTCCTATTTTAATGCGAGCGGGAAAGTGGCGGGGGCGTCTTTACTTCTGGCATTGTGGCGGCGGCGGCGGTGTTGAAATACATATTTGCTAAAAAGAAAAAGAAAAAGGCAAACCCCACATTTATCACTGATAATCTTGATAAAATACCTTCAGATTTGTAAGGTAGAAAATGTTTGATGCAAGTAATTTCTGGGAAGAAGAAATATTTTGGCAGAGAAAGAAATCACTTTGCCTTGATTTGAGATATTCAGCCTTGGCTGGATGTTTTTTTTTTTTTTGTTTAAGCGTAGTGAGCCAGTCTGACCGTCTGAGCACTCCCAGTGCTGCAAAGTCTTTTTGTGACTAATGTGCATGCGAGTATATTTTCCAAACTTCCGGCCATTCTGAAACATCTCCATTAATGCTTCAACGTGTTCCATTCGACAACTTGTCGCCGAGTGTTCCATGTTCGCTTTGGACGTCTCAGAAAGACGAACACAGCGAACATACCTTTATGCGTCTATCTTTTTTTAATCAACTTTTGTTTTGAGGTTAGGGTTAGGTTATAACGCATGTTAGCTCCCTCTATGTAGAAGAAGGGGAACGACGAGACCAGTGGATTTCCCAGTAAGCGTCTGCTACGTACGCAGAGTTCCCCTGTTAGTAACGCATGCGCATTCATCACAAGGAGACTTTTCAGCACGGGGGAGCGCTCAGACCGTCACACCGGCTATCCCATTACTTTAACACTTTTGGTTACATTTGAGTTTTCACTGAACCAAATACACGTTTTAAGACTAAAGCGGGAAACTGAAACAAGAAAATCAAAATAGTTCAAAAGGATTTGGGACATTGCGGGTTTTTCGCAGTGATTTTTAATTTCAGTAAAATCACAAGTTCGTACACCTGCCATTTTCACTCGAAGTTAAATGCAAGTTGTTGTTGTTTTTTTTTTTTCTTTCCGGAAAGAAACAGGCTTCAACGTCTGTTACATGTCAAAGAGAAAGAGCTCGAAAACAGAAACATTGGTATTGTGTCAAATACATAATATATATTCATATATTTATTAAAAAAAAAAAAAAACTCTCTCACTTCATGACACTACTTTGAAACTACAGTCACAGTTCTGTATGGAGCCGTCTATCTGCATGTTGAATGCAAAAGAAAAACAACAAAAGAGTGTCTTCTCGTTGGGCCCTCGGGTGTACGCACAACTTCAGTGATCAGTCATCGGGAAAACACAAAAGCAGCATTTGCTGGTACAACTTCAACATGTTAGTCACTTCAGTCACTCCCCTTCTTGCCGTCTTTTATGCTGAACTGCAGGGGGCGTTTAATTATTATTTTTTTTTTTTGAAAGAGCCAGGCCATAACACGAGAGTCCGATCCTGCTCTTGCATGGACAATACTGTTGATGTGCAATGTTTCTTTCTTTTGTTTTCTTGTTTCTTTTTTGTTGACATGATGTTTCTATGTAGGCTTTTTAAGACAGGGGGGATCGAAACAATCCATGGTGATTAAGCGCTGTAATTTTGTCCTTCTGGGGGCTGCGGAAGCTTCATATTTTCTTTTGACATCATTAAACGCCTTAACTCTTGAAGGACAATTTTAATGTTATAAGAATTCTGCCATTTGGCTAATACTGGTATGCTACGCGAGTCCACCTGCGAGACAAACAAACGGGTGACAGGTCATGCCGGTGAACAAACGCAGCATAAGGAAATATGAGAGGAGCGTGCTTACCGTCCCGTTGGAATTATTGATCCCGTTCATGGTGATTTTTGTTACAAATCTAACGAGTGGGGCCGTTTCTGGGTATCTGGGTCCACATTCCACCTTCAGGCTGTATATTCTGTTCTCGTAATTGGTCTGAAAAGACAGGAGAGTAAAAGTCCATTTACGAGTGCAGCCCTGTTTAATTGAGGGGACACACTCCAGACATGAAGGTGAAACCTTCTGATAGAGACAGACTGTATAAATATATTATATATATATTTTTTTAATGTAGCAGTTTTACTACTCTCCCCCACACACGTTAACCACATTGTGAACATATTTGAAGACACCAACAGGCAGAGTATAGAAAATACCGTAATTCCCGGCCCACAAGGTGCAACTTTTTTCACGGCTGCCGCGCTAGTTAACATTAGCGCCGCCGCGTTAGCTTCAGCATCACCACGCGAGCGTTATCGTCGCCGCGTTAGCTTCAGCATCACCACGCGAGCGTTATCGTCGCCGCGTTACCGTTAAACTCTGTGTAACGAGCCTTATCACCAGCCGGGAATTACGGTACTCTTTGTATTGTGTTAAATATAAACCCCAATTCCAAAGAATCTGAGAGTGAAAAATGAAAATAAACAGAATACAATTTGCAAAACCTTGTCAACCTACTCGGATTCACCACCAAGACATTTTCAAACTTTTTTTCTGCCAACATTCCTTCATTTTGAATGAGATGCACGCAACGCGTTCCTCAAAAAGTTGGCACACGAGCAACAAAAAGACACAAAACATTGAGGAGTGCTCAAAAAAAAAAAAAAAAAAAATCCCATTTGGAATATTTCGCAGGTGAACGGGTTAAACGGAAACAGGAGTCATAATTAGGTATAAAAGGAGCATACCCAAATGGCTCAGTTATTCATAAGCAAGGAGGGGGCGGGGTTCACCGCTTTGCAATACAAAAGTATGTTGTTTAGTATGGTATTGATGAAAAAACGGCAGCCGGTATGGACCCATTCATTCAGATTTTGACGTATATGGCTGTGTGCAACTCCCCCCCATGAAAATCCGCTCGAGAGATTTGTTTTCGAAAAGAAGCAGGAAGTGACGTACAGGGCAGTAGCACACTCAAGCGCTCTCATATCTACTTGTATCTACGTTTCTACTAGTTTTACCTGCTGGAAGGTAGCACTTTGTTCCTTCGTCTTAGCCAAAATGGCGGCTCGTTGTATTGCGGCATAATGCTGGAACACTCGGGAAGATGGATTCGCTCTTCATACTTTTCAAAAAGACCCGGCCAAAGCAGTGATCGGCCGACGCGGGGCCGGCCCGGTGCCGCGATGGCTCTTCTCCGCCGCGGCTGTGGATCGGATTGGGAGGCAGTTTGGCCGTGATCCGCATATCATCGAAATATGGCTTGAAACGATAGGCTAATATTGCCCCGGTCAGTTCACTTGGTTGTGAGATGTTCTCTTCTTCGAAAAGAGCTTCCGTGTCGGAAGGGGCGTGTTCGTCTCCCATAGTAGGTGGCACAGCGTGTTCAATGGCGAATGTCCCGGTGTGACATCACGGCCAGAAGATGCAGCCAATATGGCTGCCACTTGTATGTCGAATGAGACTTTCGCAACTTTGCGCATGGATGACGCGCTCTCCGCTCATATTTATTTTTTCGTATCGACATTGAAGTGAATAATGTTTAATGTATTTTTCATTACAATATCTATTTTAGAATGTTGATAGGGATGACACTTGAATTTTAAACGCCCCCCGGAAAAAAACAACTCCTTTGAAGAAATCTTTAGTGAGGGGCAGAATGATGAACTGCAAAATACTGGGCGAACACTGTGCTGCCATAAAACGGTACTGGGGAAGCCCAAATTCTTACTCTGGCAGGCCCGATGATCATGGCGGTCCACTGCGTGAGAGTCATGTCGTCGTCGTTCTCCAAGCCCCAGCTCACCGTGCCGTCGCCCTCACCTTTCTGGCCCTCTTCCAGCTCCTCCAACAAGCGGAAATTTCGTGGGACCTTAATAACACCTGCAACGACCAACAGCAGCACATTACAATAGAAATAAACAACCTATCAATAGTTAACAGTTGTCAACAGATTTTTGGAGTACACTGACACTTTCAAATGTTAATCATTTTACTTTTTAATCATTTAAAACAAATCCCCCCAAAAAAAGACAACTGTGTTGACATCCAAATATTTTTGGACCTGACCGTACTACTTTATTTCAACTTACATCTCTGGCACAAGTGGCTTCTCCCTGACATACAAAAGTCATCATTTAGTGTAAATGTATCACTTCAACATATTTTCTTGACACCATCTATCAGAATGACCACAGAAAAAAATCAACTGGAGATTTTTCATAAAACAAGTGGAGTTGGGTTACACAAAAAAAAAAAAAATCAGTGGCTCGGTGAGGGAAGCACAGTCTCCACAAGCGAACACATTCCATCCATCCATCCATTTGTGGATGGGTAAGCATGTCAAACAGCCAACTATTTATACAGTTACAAAAACTAAAATTTTCTTCATATTCATCCATCCATTTTCTACAGCACATGTTCTCATTAGGTTTGTAAGTAAGGCGGAGGCTATTCCAGCAGAACTTGGGGGAGAGACAGGGTGCACCCTGGACTGGTTGCCACCCAGTCACTGGGCACACATATGAATAAACAACTGTTTCCGCTTCATCAAATAATCCATCGATCTGTTCATTTTCTTAGCCGCTTATCCTCACAAGGGTCGCAAGGAGTGCTGGAGCCTATCCCAGCTGTCAACAGGCAGGAGGCAGGGTACACCCTGAACTGGTTGCCAGACAATCGCAGGGCACATAGAGACAAACAGCCGGAATCACAATCGCACCCAGGGGCAATTTAGAGTGTCCAATTAATGTTGCGTGTTTTTGGGATGTGGGAGAAAACCAGAGTGCCTGGGGGAAAAAACAAAACAAAAAAAAAAAAAAACACGCAGGCACCGGGAGAACATGCAAACTCCACACAGGTGGGGCTAGGATCGAACCCTGGACCTTAGAACAGTGAACCTAAGACTTTACATCTGATCCACCGTGCTGCTTTTTTTCTACAAATACATTGATCAAAATAATGACAAAATGACAAAAATGGGGGCTGGCTGCAGGAATTAAATGCTATTTTCAATCCAATTAAAAAGCTTGGTTTAAACGAGTGCTGGTCGCGAGTACGCAAGGCAGCAAAGACCGAGGCTCTGAGCCAACACGCCTCTCATTCATATGCAAAAAAAATGAAGGTATACTGATTCTTTTTGACTTGTAGGAATATGTCAAGGTGCTATATGAAAAAAAAACCTGCCCCAAGCCTACCCAAAACTACTTGTGCCATTTCTTAGCCACTCCAAAATTTCTAAATCAAAGAGTCCTACAGTAAACTATTCTCTCTAAGTTTTAAGATTACTTGTACATGTTATTAGACACGATAAAGTGGATGTTTATAACTCTTTGAAAGTCTATTAACGAAGAAAACAAGCTAGTACTTAATGACCATAATTATGCATTGAAATTTAGTTCAACTTTTACTGGGTTTCAGAGAGTCAACGGTAAAATTATGTTAGCTTTTGATTCAAGTTGGTCACAATACCAACGTCTGTATTCATATGATTACTTTATAAACGCATACATGCATTTCATGAGTTCTGCCAGAGGGGGAAACATTTTAGTAATTCGAGTCAGTGGAGCTGCAAAAGATTAGGTGATGAAATAAATGACCTTAATTAAATAGGAATCAGTATTTTTATCATTTATCTTTCGGGTGATGGTGGGTTTACGAAGGCCTTGCGCATCACACCTTTGGGAACGAAATTCCATCACGAACATTATTCTCTCTACATATTGCCGTCGTCATACGGTGGGTGTCGCCCATGTCATGCACTCGACACAATGAATGAATTGACAATCAACTCCCCGCGATTAATTAGTATGCACATCCCCGGTTTTAGTGTAAACACTCGGAGCGTCTCGATGCATATTAACAAACGGCTTAGCCGTGGACATGCTCATGAATCTCGGCCGTCTGCAAAGAACGCCGCCGACGGGAAGCGCGGCGAGCCCCTGAGTGCTGATTTTCTTTGAACAAATGATTGAGGGTAACAGATGCCCCTTTTCTGGCTGAGGTGGGAACAGCCGCCTAGTTAATAACGGTGCTACACGGCAGTCGATCAAAGTGCCACAAGAAGCGGTGTTCAACGCATGGAAAATGTTCTAGAAGATAGTTTTGGCACTAAATGCAGCAGCCTGACAGTTGCTGGCGGTGTTGTAAATGATGAATGCACTGGAAAGTGGCCGACACTTAGACAAATGTATTGCTTCTCATAATCATTGTCTTTGCCACCATTTTACAGCATTGGTTAAAACAATTTCAATTGTCCCCATCCTCCATTTTAACTGTTCTCCCCACTAAGTCACAAAGCACCTTGATTTTTATTTTTAATCAATAAATGGCGCGTGGCGGAGAAATGTGTTAGTACAGGACATGTATGAGGGCACCAAAACAGCGGTGAAATGTGCCGTAGGTGTGTCAGAAGAATTTAAGGTGGAGGTGGGACTGCATCAGGGATCCGCGCTGAGCCCCTTCCCGTTTTTGGTAGTAATGGATAGGCTGAGGGATGAGGTTAGACTGGAATCCCCTTGGACGATGATGTTCGCAGATGATAACGGGAACAAGCCGAAAGGAAAAGAAGAAGAAATGACCAATTTGAGGTAAAAAAAAAAAAAAAAAAGAAATCATAAGAGAGAGTGCACTATTGCTACCGCTGTTAATCCAATCTGCAGAAGCATAATATGTCAATTATGGGAAGTTGAGCTACATCAGATTCTTCTGTCGTGTCCACCACTACATTGGGGCTCACCTCCTGTGGACCCGATATATTGCCGTCTTAACCAGGTTAAATATTAATTTAAATTCTGCACAGTAAGGAAAACTACAATTGATTAAAATGCAGTAAAGTCAATATATAACTAAAATAATGAACATTAAAGCAGTCTTGTAGGATTTTCATTCGCTTGGGTTCCGAATGGACACATTTTCAAATAGAGGACTTTCAGTTTTGTTTCAGGCAAAACAAAACATCTTGGATCTTTGATGGCTTGGATGATCCCTGAACATTAAGTGGTAAATAAAACTCCTGGATACACTTTGGGAAGGACAAAGTTACGCAGCCACTCTAATAGAAAATGGTTCATTTCTGGTTTCCTCACCATGGAACTCCATACTTGGTTCGGACATTACTGCCTGGTAGTGGTATTCACAGTATTTTCAATAATCTACTTGTGAGGACAAGCGGCTCAGAAAATGGATGGATTGGGCTGCAAAATGTTTGTGTTGTACGGAAAAAAAGATTGGACAAGACGATAGACCCTGATTCAAAGTGTTTTTCTCAGTTTATGATTATAGGCACACTATGAATGAGTTGGTCTAGTGGGAAAAGAAGGTTGTGCACCCAAACGCGATACAACGAAGGTTCTGGCTCCGAGATATCCAAAACTACTTGTTTGAATAACAGCGCAAATTTGGGTGACTCTTTTCAGTGTCACTTAATGCAACAAAAGGATTGAAACCCACAAACCCGGGGCAGGTATCTCTTGATAACATTCCAAAATTAAAGTATGGCTTTATTTTGGATGTAAACATTGTGCGACTTTCAACAAATGCAAAACTGCTATTCCGTTGGTCTAGTTGCAAGGACTGTCATCCAAATGAAGCTCCTCAAATCACTTCCAACTGTTTCATATGCACCAAGAGGGCAGCAGGTGGCGCCAAAGCACTACTATTGTGACTTTGGGCTGAGCACAAAAATAGTCAATAGTCTTATCACCCAATAAGAGAAGATAAATTCCGACCAGAAAAATTAAAGAAAAAAAATCAACTGTAAATCGGTGAAATCAGAAAATTAATGGAAGACGACCCCCAAATATGCAGCGATGGTTTGAAATCAGCATGGAGGAAAAAAAAAAAAATACTTAACCCTACTTGTCACACAGCACAAATTTCAATATACTTGTTTTTCATTAAAAAAATATATTTCCTGTAATTATGGGTGGAACACTCAGTTAGCATTGGCTAGTGAACGTTCATAGCACTGTTAATATTTTGGGCGTACCCCTTAGCCATTTTCATCCCGTTATTTACGCATGAGAAACATAATCCTCGGCTAAGCTAACCACGAAGTTGTGTGTCACGAATACGTTTTAAATACGCGTCGTTTTCACGGGGAAGCTAATAAAACGTTTCAACAGGAAGCATTTTGTGATTAAAAATGATTACAGAGCAACTTGGAGGTAGCCACGGTTCCTCGCAAAATGACAGGCTCCGACTATTTGCTGAAATAAAGCACAGGACCAAACACTATTAATGACAACCTGTACCGCATTATGGTCATCACACTCATATTTAAAACTAAAGAAAGGCTTACAAAAAAAAAATCTTAACGAAGGGTGATTGACAAGTCGATAGGATTGCTAAGGCGAGTAGCTGTCGTTAGCATCGTTGAAATAAACATGCAGCATGCAGCAGGGGGAGCTAACGAGCTAACCACCTAAGTCCATTGTGAGCACAATAAAAAGGAGACATTAATGAAGAACCACACGTTGGCTATATTATTGCGGCTAGGCTAGCTCGAGTTAGCACCGAGACTAGGCAACGCCGCTGGCTCACAGTGCTACCGTCGACTTTGGAGGCATTCGTTACGCTCATGTTTATTAAACGTAAATGGTGGCTTGAAAATGAAACACGTCACCGCCTCGCATTTTGTCTCTTTTTTCAGCGATGCGCATCATCCGCTATTCGGTCTCGCCACAACCCCTCGACTACTCGTTAGCATCACACTAGCTAAACGCATTATTTTGCGATTTTTTTATTCCTCTTAAAACATTTTTTACCCCCCTGAGCGTCGGAGTACAGGCAAAGCGGATCTCGAGATGGCTGCGACCCCGTGTTCG
This sequence comes from Syngnathoides biaculeatus, assembly GCF_019802595.1. Taxonomy (NCBI): domain Eukaryota; kingdom Metazoa; phylum Chordata; class Actinopteri; order Syngnathiformes; family Syngnathidae; genus Syngnathoides; species Syngnathoides biaculeatus. Next base: position 592,571 of record NC_084652.1, on the reverse strand, counting down.
CCCGCGCGATTTTTATACATTTTTATTCGTGAGCCGGTTAAATGCTAGTTTGTTTGGCACACAGACCTGAGGAGGCCGCCATCTTCTTCGAGCGAGTCCAGAAGCGCAGAGGAGTGTGACGTCACAACACGGCGGGGACGCCAGTGGGACGTTTTGAGAGCGATGGCGTCGTCCTCCGCCGCCGCCGTCCCACACGTCACACTCACCGCAGACTTTCACTTTCACAACATTGGTTCGGAATTTGTGCACGGTTAAGCGCCAAAGACAGCCACCATGTGTAAAATTTCACAAATACTATATTACAATTATATTTCATTTGTATACTTCCGCCCTAAGGGCACCACATCCTTATTTGATTTATTAAAATGAATTGATATCCAATTTCACACCAAACAGAACACTTTTTAAATAAAATAACTTTTTTTCCCTAAACTGATTTCATTCTTTTTAATAAATGCAACCACAATCTTGTTTTAATCCAGTAAAAAAAAGACATTTGTTTTTCTTTTTAATTACATTTTTTTAAATTCTCACCAAAAATGACTAAATTTGTGACCTGAGTCATACAAAAATATATTTTTTAAAAACTTCCGTGTGTGTGTGTGTGGGGGGGGGGAGGGTGCAATATTTGAAGTTCCAAATCGCATTCCATCTATTTTTTGAGGCGCTTATCCTCACGAGGGTCACGGGAGTGCTGGGACTAATCCCAGCCATCATCGGTGAGGTTGCCAACCAACCGCAGGGTACATGGAGACAGTTGCATGCACAGTCACACTTGAAGTCAATTTCAGTCTAGAAATTAATCCACGTTTTTGGAATGTGGGAGGAAACTGGAGCGCCCGGAGAAAACCTGCAAACTCCACACAGGCAGGGCCGGGATTTGAACCCCAGTCCTCAGAACACTCTTACCAGTTGCTCCACCGAGCTGCCCCAAAGAGCACTTAACGTTCAAATTGTTTTGATTGTTTATAAACACACCCAGAATCTAATTTTTAAGATCCTGACAAAACTATTAAAAATCTGGTTAGTACATGGGATTCAACAAGCATTTTAAAATAATTTGTTATATTAAATGGCAAGAAAGTTATTTTAGCCTTAATTTTATACCATGGACTAATTCATGCAAAAATGAAATTTATTTGAAATAAGCCCACAGACTCCAATTGGCAGCTTTTTATTGGCTTTTGCTTTAATACAAACAAATAGAAAGAAAACAGACGGTAGATAAATACATTTTCAAAGCATTTGCTCTAAATTACTTTTTTGAAACCAAAGTGTCAGAAATGTGAAAATTTGCAATATTTTAAACACCCAAAAGAGACATGTTTCAATATATATATTTTTTAACAGTACAAAAGAATACACATTTGAAAGGAAACTGTACACGAAGTCTGGCGACGTTTCAGGCGAGGAGTCGGACCGTCTTTCCAGTGACCGTCAGGAAATCCTCGTCGGCGAGGGCCCGCAGCGCCTCGTCGAACAACTCCTTGGTCACAGCCTGGGAAGAAGAAAAATGTCATTTTTCAAAGTTTGTTTATGGAAGGGAGGATTAAAAATTTAAATTAAAAAAAAAAAAAAAAACATTTTTACAGTTTCTGACTGTCCTCTGAGGTCGTCGAGCAGCTGCTGGTACTTGATGGCGTGCATCTTCCCCTTGGCCTGGATCAGTTTCTTGAGGGCCTGGGCCACCTCCTCCTTTCGCTTTCGGGCTGTGGCACTCATGCCTGAGTGCAAAAACAAAATAAAATCATGACTTTTATCGCTTAATTCAGGACGTCGTTGTACTGATAGGAAGTTTAACAGGAGCGCTATTATTGATTTTTTTTGTGAGGAAAGGACTGCTAACTTTTTATTTTGGAAGGTTTCTATGGTCCAATTTTGTGCACATTCGATAGACTAGCAAGTTGCAGCTGGTACTGACCAACCTGGTGAAAAAAAATAGTTTGGATATTATGTACCGTAATTTCCGGCCTGTAAATTTTGTGAATTTTTTTCTCACGGCCGCAAGGGGGCACTCGGCCGGAAAAGGTAAGAGTGAGACCGCCGGAATATATGTGCCGAGGAAGTGACTTTTACCGGTCCGGCCCTGTTAACGCTGTGCTAACATGTTACTGCCGTGTCTCAGTGATTTTTACTATGTTTTTTTATTTAAACCAGCCCCGTTAGCGCAGCAGGGCTAGTGTTAGTGCGGCGGAGCTAGCGTTAGCACGACGGCGCTAGCGTTAAACTCTGTGTACCGTCTTTGTAAGTATCTCATGGTTTCAATGTGGGCACTTGCGGCTTTTACACGGGTGCGCCGTATGTATGTACCAAATGGTATGTCCTTTACAAATGAACTGGGTGGGGCTTATAACCATGAGCGCTCCGTAGGCCGGAATTACGGTCGTCGTGCTTTTGTGCGGCGACTGTTTATATTTTAGAGTGTTTTGAAATTCCTGCTTTTATTTACATTTCCTCGATGGAAAGCTCATCTCGCTTTTTTGTAAACAAAAGTAAACGATGATATTCAATTGACTGTTTTCATACTGTTACTGGTAGAAATGTTTTTTGTTCTTTCTGCTTTGTGTTTTTGTTCTCATCAAAATGGTGGAACTCCCAGCTGTGGCAGGTTTTGACCACAGTTTTGTGAACAAAAAATAAAATTTTATTTAGTCTACCTTTTTGCAGCGTTATAGCAAGACGGCGCACCGAGTAAAGACGTAGACAATGCTAGCTTACTTGCGCTAAGCTGCCGACTACTTGAGTTCCCATATGCATTTTACTTTTGAGGAAAACGGTTGTGTTTTTTTGTTTTTGAAACTTTAATTTATATCAGACGTTGCATTTTAAAAATCGCAGTTATGCTTCTCTTTTGCTTCCGGTGCGCGACGGTTTCGATTGCTAAACTGTGCGGCGATGGCCGACCTGTGGTGAGGATGGAGATGTCCACGAATCCGGTCCTGGGGTCGGTGGCCGACTGCTTGAGGGCCTCCCTGTGCAGCCTCTTGGCCTCCTCCACGTCGATGGCCTCCACCTTCTCGGAGAAGCGCACCTTGGCGTGGGCCTCGGCCAAGCGGATCAGGGACTCCAATTGTCGGGGGTAGGCCGAAACCATTCCCCTGCCGCTGCCTATCTTCCTCATGTCCACGTAGGCCTGTGGAAGAACCGACCACCGTCATTTACTCCATTCTGCATGTATCTTACTCTGTAAATATAATTACAGAAATTTCTGGCCTATAAGCCGCGACTTTTTTTCGCACACGCTTTCAAACCTGCAGCTTATGCAGTGATGCGGCTAATTTGTGCATTTTTTCTAACGACCGCAAGGGGGCACTCGAGCGGAAAACTTAAGAGTGAGACCAGTGGAATATATGTGTCGAGTAAGTGACTTTTACCGGCGTGATTGTAACTGGCCCTGTTAGTGCTGCGCTAGCGTTAGTGCTGTGCTCGTGTGTTGCTGCTGTATTACTGGCGTGTCTCAATGATATTTACCAGTACGTTTTTTTTTTTTTTTAAATCAACCTTGTTAGCGCTGCACTAGCGTGTTGCTGCTGCGTCTCACTGATTTAGGTGTTTTTTTTTTTTTTAACCGGCTCGCTGTTAGCGCTGTGCTAGCATGTTGCTGCCGCATCTCGGTTTGCCAGTATGTTTTTTTTTTTTTTTTAAATTGGCCCCGTTAGCGCTGCGCTACAGTGTTTCTGCCGCGTCTTAGTAATTTAAGTATGTCTTTTTTTTCTGTTAGCGCTGTGCTAGCGTGTTGCTGCTGTTACTGCCACGTCTCAGTGATTTTTACTGGTATGTTTTTTTAACGGGCTCTGTTATCGCCACGCTAGCGTTAGCATGTTTCTGCCGTGTCTCAGTGACTTAGGTATGTTTTTTTTTTTTTTAACCGGTCCTGTTAGTGCTACCATGTTGTTGCTTTGTTAAGCTAATGTATTCTATCGCTTTCTGTGTACCGTCTTTCTTTGTAAATATCTCGTGTTGCAATGTGGGCACGTGCGGCTTTTACACAGGTGCGGCTTATGTGTGTACCAAATGGTATTTCCTTTAAAAATGAACACGGTTGAGGCTTATAATCAGGTGCTCTCTGCAGGCCGGAAATTATGGTACTTGATCTTTTCCTATAACTGATGTAATGTATTTTAGATGTCAAAATGCTTTGAGGTCGGACATCCAGGTATGATTTCCCAGCATCCTTGAAAAAAAACCGTCAAGACTGAAGACTGACAGAATTAACGACGATGTAAGTAACGACGGACTCCCGCACCTCAATGAGGGCCTGACTGGCCTCCTCGTTGAGTCGAGGGGCGATGTAAGTGCGGGCGTAGGCGATGTAGTCCTTGAGCAGGGCCATGTCCAGGAACTCCTCCTCCATCTGCTCCTCACTCTGGTAGTACAGCGACACCAGGTGGTGGGCCAGCCGCCGGTCGTAGGCCTCGTCTTGCGGGTCCAGCATTAGGAAAATCAGGTCGAATCTGCCAGAGAGCAAAAAAAAAAAAAAAGATGCCACTTGGGTTTGTCGGTCTTGTGACTATTTATTACTTTTTTTTTTTTTTTTTTTTTTTACTTTGCAACAGAAAGGATATTCTGTGACTGTTTTAAGCGCGGTTTGGTTGGATTTTCAGTCCCGTCTGTTTCATGTGGCTTTGTGTGTGGGGAAAAACTCGAGCTGGTTTTGACCAACTTTTTGACAACAAAAGGAGTATCATGTGGATATTCTGCGGCTTGATCTATTTTCAGTTCTCCGCTTCCCGTTTTGTCCCCTTGGCCTTGATGGGGTTGCGTCACTAATGGCGTAGTTGTACACACGCCTGCCTTTGTTGCAGGAAGCGTGGGATCGATTCCCGGTCAGCGATGGTGTCGATATCTGCCCTGCGACTGACTGGCGACCAGTTCAGGGTGTAGGCCGCCTTTTGCCCGAAGCAAGCTGGGATAGGCTCCGGCTTTCCTGCAACCCTTGTGAGGATAAGCGGCTAGGATAATGCCCTTGATGGGTAGCGCTGCTGGAAGTATTAAACATACAGTGAACAAAGAGATAATTAAATTTTTTTAATACTGGTTTTAGATATTTTTCTTTTTTGTACCCATTCTCTTGATAGACAGCGGCACGTATTTAACTTTTTGTGAAATAAAGGATGTTTTTTGATATTTTTTTTTTTTTGGTTACTTCCTAAATTTGGGTTAATATGGAGCTGGAATTCATCAACTTTTTGTGAACAAAGCTAGAATTAAGCAACCTTTCGAGGACATGGCTATTCTGTGATCATTAGGTTACTACTTCCTGTATTTGCTCCATTGCCATTAAGCTTGATCGGTACCGACCGCGGTTTTGCGAACACGGAGGGTTTGAATTCGTAAGCTCGTACAAAATGAACCGACCTGGAGAGCAACGTGTGAGGCAGCTGGATGTTCTCGATGGTAGTCTTCTTGGGGTTCCACTGCGACTCCACGGGGTTGGCGGCGGCCAGCACGGCGGTGCGGGCGTTCAGTTGGCAAATGATCCCCGCCTGCGCTCCAAAGAGGGGAAACGTGTAAACGCCAGAGAGCAGCTTTACATAACCCCGACCGAGCCGACAGGCGCCCGGGTCGGCGTACCTTGGCGATGGAGAGCGTCTGCTGCTCCATGACCTCGTGGAGCACCGAGCGCGTGCTGTCGCTCATCTTGTCGAACTCGTCGATGCAGCAGATGCCGTTGTCGCTCAGCACCAGCGCGCCGGTCTGCAGCACCAGCTGCCGCGTCTCCGGGTCCTTCATCACGTAAGCGGTGAGGCCTACGGCGCTGGAGCCCTTCCCGGACGTGTATTGGCCTCGAGGCACCAGGTTGTACACGTACTGCAGCAGCTGAGACTTGCTGGTGCCCGGGTCGCCGCACAGCAGGATGTTGACCTCGGCGCGGAAGTTGCCGCGACCCGTCTGGCTGAAGTCCTTGCGGGTGCCGCCGAATAGCTGCAGAAGGATGCCCTGGAACGACAAAGAAATATTGTCAAAGATAGAAACATTAAAAAAAAAAAAAAAAAAAAATCAAATCCTAAACAAGTCTGGAGAATCAAGATACAGTACACAGTTTTAATTCAATCTTCATGTAGCGCTGAATAATTGACTAAACCAAACGAAAATCAAGTGTCGGGAAGAAGTGTTCCAGCTTAAACGTATATTCTGTTCAGGTGTATGCAGACACATGCCTTGTTATCGTTTTCCGTAACTTTTGAAAACAGAATGCGTTATTAGTGTTTTAGTCAACGTTTATGGGTCAAAGTTATGCGTATCGATAGCTAAGAGGGCGACTTGTAGGCTTTGTCTTTTGGAATAAGAGCAAAACACACGACATGATACAGCGACGCCTCGGTTCTCGACCACAATCCGTTCCAGAAAACAGTTTGAAAAGTGAACTGTTTGAAAACCGAATTGATGTTTCCCATTACAATGAATGGAAAAAGAAATAATGCGCTCCAAGCTTAAAAAATTTGGCCTTTTAAAGCATTTTTTAGCTTTTCCTGATAATAAACTGCATAGTAGAAATAAATATATAGTTTGAATACTTTATATAATGAATATATCTAAGAAATATATGTATTTTTTGCTTAAAATGTATGCTTTAGTAGTAGAGTACGCTAGGCTGGCAGTGCATTGCCATATCTGTAGCGACTCGACCCCCAGCCTTGTAAACTTTTTTTTTTATTAACAAAAGTGCAGAATAACTTTAAACAAACAACAATGAGGGGGAAATAAGCATTTTTTTTTATTTTTACAAAATGTAACGAAAACATCCGTAACTCGAGTTAACAAACAAAACAAAAATGCTTAAACAACTGTACATAATCAAATGTCTTTGGGGGTGGCGACGCGGCCCCTTTTAACAAAAAAAAAAAAAAAAACGAATGGAATGTCATTTGTTTCTGCCATCTCTTAAGAACATTTCTGAAGTGGCTCATCACGACCATTAAAATTCTGGAGTGCTCCGCTACATTCAGATTTATCGGGGTGATGAAGTTCGACGAAATTATGGATTTCGTCCCACTTGGCACAGGTGGCGGCTTTGATATTCGCACTCGGGACAAACATGGTCACTACCAGGACACGTCTGTGTACAGAGGCTGCGTTATACAGAACAACAAAAGTGTGCTGATTGTGCCGCGCGCGTCATGTCATTTATGTTATTTTCCGGCAGCGTGGGAATTCACAACAAAGCACGTCGCGGGTCAGCTGGTCTTGCCGCGCGCTATTTGTTATTTCCGGGTTTTGTCAGTGGCATTCGAGTACAACGGGGACGTTCGAAAACCAACTAAGGTAACAGCGTTCTTTATATCACATGCAAGTGGACTCATTTGATTATTCATTTTTCCTTCGTCTATCTTCACCTACCAATTTGTATTTGGTTCACACTTGAAGTGTGAAGGCCCCAACACAGATCAGTTAATTTTTTAATGTGGCATTTTGTGTTTATATTGAATAAGAAATGTTCTTATGACCCTCCCGATAATTTCTTGAGGGCTCCTTGACGGGGCTACTGTTTTATTTTATTCAATTGTTTACATATGTCAAAATGGAAATGAAATACCTCAGCTTGTATTTTCCTTGTTTTAAATTCCTGACTTTTTCTTAAAAATGTTCAAATAATATCACTCGTGGTCTGACCGAGCTCACTAAAATGAGCTTAAACACACACCTTTTTGATGTCCTCATGCTCGTAGATGCTGGGCGCCAGGGCGGCGGCGAGGCGCTCGTAAACGTCCGGCTTGGCCGCGAGCTCCTTGAGGATCTGCACGCGGTCCTCGGTGAAGAGCTTCTGCTCGGCCTCTTCGTCCAGGCCGTGGAGGCGCTTCTCGTCCGTCTTGCGAAAGTGGATGGCGTCGATGTGCGTTTTGTACACCGCCTTCACGTTGCTCTGCAGCGGGTTGACCCGCATGGGCACCGCCCGGTAGATGCCTGCCACCATGGATTATTTCGTATGAGCATTTTTACGAAAAACTGCCGACGGCCAGTAGATGACATTTCTGCAACTCATATTTATTTTTTTTTCACGGACATTGAAGTGAATAATATGTATTTTTCATTACAATATCTATTTTAGAATGTTTCTTGGGATGACACTTGGGCTTTTAGTAAAACCGATGACTGGTGTCATTTTCATGACATGGTACATCCGATGTGTGCGTTTACGGTGCGCTCGCGTTGGCGCATATCCGATTTGTAACCCCGTTTGGAAGAGGCCTTCTTTTAATTTGAAGATGCGTAACGGCGTCCCTTGAAGCACGCAGCGTAAATGAGACCGTATAACGTGGAGGCTCGCTCACCAGTGACGTTGACTCTGTCCCCGGGCTGCACTTTGTCCACCAGGTCGTTGTGCGCGTAAACGGCAGTGGTGTGCGGCGTCTGTCCCGCCGGCATGTCTTCGGGCGACTCCTGAATTTTGATCTGTTTTGCGGGAGAAAGAAGCGACAGATGCCGTGACCTCGCCCACACGCGGCGTAAACAAAATCTGCCGGGCCGCTCGGCAGCCCACCATCTGCTTGTCGGAGAAAACCGAGCGGTTGTGAATGAGCGCCAGGCTGTGGGTGGTGTTGCAGTGGCGGCAGACGGCCGGCTCGGCGATGCGCCCGCGGTCCACCTCCACGCGCGTGCTGAAGGCGCACACCTGACACTGGAAGAAGGCCTCCTGCATCTCGGGGATGAGCTGCGAGGTGCGAATCACCATGCCGCAGACGGTGATCAGCTGGTCGATGTCTGCGACGGGCAAAGGCGAAAGGCGTCGCTTCACCACACCGATCCCGCTCCAAATGTGCGGCGTGTGAAGTGTGATGTCACAGCGGAGGCCTCCCGCGGGTCCCACTCACCTTCTGGGTTCAGGCTCCTCATGTTGCGAGTTTTCATCGCACTGTAGGGCCGCACCTGGATCTGGTAGTCCAGGTTGGAGTCCGGGAAACGCTCGAAGAAGAGCTCGCTGACGGCCATGTCGAAGGTGGGGATGACTTCCTGTCAAAGACAACGCAGGTTATTTAGAAATGAACAAATTTGTTCAGCTTTGTAACATAGGGGGAAAAAAAAAAAAAAACAGATGTGCACATCCATGTGTTTAGTTTCCCCAGCAAACAAATTAATATTCAGATAGATGCAATGACTGAAAATGTCACCCCTTTTCATCCTTTGAAAATGCAATACAGTACAGCCGCGGTTCTCGACCAAAATCCGTTCCAGAAAGCGGTTCGAGAAGTGATTTGTTCTAAATCCAAATCGCTAATTCCCATTACAATTAACAGAAAAAGAAATAATGCGTTCCAAGCCTAAAAAATAGGCTTTTTAAAGCATTTTTTAAGGTTTTCTTGATGATAAACGCCATAATACAAATATATATATAGTCTAAATACTTTCTATAATGAAATAATATATATACACTGTAGTTTTATATATATATATATATATATATATATATATTTTTTTTTTTACACACGTACATTTTTTGCTTAAAATGAATGCTTTCGTAGTAGAGTAGGCTAGGTTAGGAGTGCATTGCAGTATCTGTAGCGAATCGCCACCAGCCCTGTAAACTTTTTTTAACCAACAAAAGCACAGAATAACTTTACACAAGCAATAATGAGCAGGGGAAGCAAACAATTATTTTTTTTGGACAAAACGTAACATACAAAAACATGAACTCGTAACTCGAGTTAACGAAATCATTGAAACAAAACAAATGTGCAGAAATGCTAATAGAACAGGGCATTGTTATAGTTCACAAGAAAAAAAGCAATGCAAAACTATCAACTGTAAAATCTCTATGGTGGGGATGACTCGCCCCCTGGAGGTTCTTTTCCTTTCCCCAAGAACATATCTAGTGTCACTTCTATGGAGCCATGATTGGGGGTTAATAGTCCTCAAAAGAAAGAAGGGAAAAAAAAAAAAAAAAAAAACAGCAAATGTAGCTACCGGGACACGTCTGCGTACACAGGATCCGTTATACACAATAAAAAAGCGCATCGTCGGTCAGCTGATTGCATTCGAGTACTGGATTTCTGTTTGAAATCAGAAGCAAAAAAACCTTTAAATTTTCACTTGAAAACCGATTTGTTCGAAAACCGAATATTCACTGTATTAGAATCAGAAAACTATTCAGTTCAAGCACTGGCAGAAAACTCCTGGTGCTAAAGCCTTGCAGCAACAACAATTTTAACATTTCTAATTTAGTCGTAAAGTTTTTGGTGCCGCTACAACCTGTTGTGGAAAGTTAACCGCAGGTTATTCAGTTACAGATGTTTCAATATTCCTAAAATTCCTCCGCTCAACTCCACATGGAAAGGTAGCGATACAGGTTCAAATGTTGCCAGAGGAACCAAACCTGCGGGTAGCTGATGAGCTGCCTGTAAAGTTCTGCGTCGAAGGCTCGCACGTGGCTGCAACTGACGTTGAGGACGGGGTCTCCGACTACACTGATCTGCGGACGGGCCAGACCACACGATTCGTGAGTGAAACATTCTTTGATATAATAAGAAAAATAAAAGATGTCACCTCTTCCAGCTTCTGCATGTAGAGGGGCTCGTTGAGGTCCAAACCGGCGTTTTCGTCGTCTGTGCAAGTAGGGTCCACGAACCTCTGCAAGAACCTCTGCGGACAAAGTGGATAATGAAGAGCACAATTCCCATTTAAAGTCTATTCCATATACCCTAATTCCCGGCGTACAGAGCGCACCTGGTTACAACCCTCACCGAGTACATGTGTAAAGGAAATACCATTTGGTACATACATACACCGCACCCGTGTAAGTGCCCACATTGAAACGCGAGATATTTACAAAGGCAAAAATCACCGAGACATGGCAGCGACACGCTAGTGCAGCGCGAACAGGGTCGGACTGGTAAAAGTCACTTCCTCGACACATATGTTCCACCGGTCTCACTCTTACCTATTCCTCTCGAGTGCCCCCTTGCGGCCGTTAGAAAAAAAATGCACAAATTAGCCGCAGGGATGAAAGCGTGTGAAAAAAGTCACAGCTTGTAGGCCGGAAATTACGGTACTTTTCAGTCGCAAGAGATGGAAGTGGTACATCCGCCTGACTTCGGTGCAGGCAGCGTTGTGTTGAGTCGTTATACACGTCCTGTACTATTCTAACATATTTCTCTGCCACACTGGACTTGTGCATGCAGAACCATGCAGTCCCTTTCTTGGTACTCTGTCATAGGCGTTCTACGATCCGTTATAATCAGTCAAATATGGATGTTTTTTAAGTAAATTAGTAATTTAATTGATAAAAAAATACAGCATTAATAATAGTTTGCCTGAGTTGACCCATGAACTTCATTGATGCAGCAACATATTCCAAAAGTGCCACCTGAGAGGAGAAATTTGGAATCGTCACTAGAACCACGCAATGAACTTGTCAGCACAAACCTGAAACTTCTCCTTGCAGGTTCCCACGTTGACGTCAGTCCCCCAGATGACCAGCCTCTGACCAGCGTTGGCCTCGCTGGCGAGCCCACCCTCGCCACTCGGCTGGGAACAAACAACATTTCAAGTGAGACGCAGTCCGTCTAGTCGGACGGCCGTTCGGGTCGGACTTACCGGCTCGGATTGAAGCTCGACCTGAGGGGCCTTCCTCACCGAGCCCAGATCGGGACGCTGGCGGACCGGGGTGCCCCGGATGCTGCTTCGAGGGGTCCCGTACATGAGAGGGGAGCTCATGTCCACGTCGTTGGGAAGGACTGCCCAGAGAAAAAGTTTCGGAGGTTCAAAATAATCGTCTTGATGCTATCGCATGCAATCGCACAAGTCACCTGAAGCTCGAGGGCTGGAGAAGAGCGAAATGTCCTGCGGCGCCGCCGGGCTGAGCAGGTCGGTAGCGGGCGAGGTGGGCATGGGCATCAGGTCCACCGCGGACGAGTCAAGAGCCCGGCGCCGCTGAGACGCCGGAGATGAGGCGTGGCCATCGCTGCTGGCTGCTGGGTAAAATACATTATTTGTAGTCCTTCTGTACAAGTCATACAGATATATATATATATTTTTATTTATTTTTTTTTTTTTAAGTACCACGTACGTGTGGACGGGTTAGTGCTCCTCCCTCTTTTGCGGCCAGGAGTTGACATAGGAGAAGACATTGTGGAGAGTAGATCTAGACAAGCATAATCAAATTTATTCCTAAAAATGCAAGTATTAAGATTTCAAATGGAGTGAATTCCTTTGGAAGCCAACTGGAATCCTGCATTTTTAAGAAGATACTGTTGAGAGCACAACAATGGTAGAGCTAAAATTTAACTACATTTAAATAAATTAAAATAATTTACTAAATATAAAACAAATATTTATTCCATTTGGTTAAGAAATAAGAATGTAAAAATGCTTAAACAACGCAAGAACTCAATCGATTAGAACAGGAATTTACTACAAAATAAAAAAAAAGCGTGGCCTTATTTAAAAACGATATTTAATTTAAAAAATAAACAAAGAATAAACGAAATGACAAAACAAATTGTCACATTGGGGGTGTATGTCGATGAAAAATTAAACTTTTTTTTGTGTGTCATCCGAACACGAATAAAAAGTTGCGACAACAAAAAACTATGGACCCATACCATTTTATACGTATGTTTATATACTTTGTGAAAATGACCAGATCTAATTAATTCAACATTAAGATAGCAGTGGAGAAACAGATTCAGTGGTGGTTAAAAGTATGTGATGATTTGTTATGATGGAAATTTCCAGCGTAGAAGTGACATTTCCATCCACCATTACTCATGCGGCTGCACGGCAAACAATAACCCGACAAGAAACTCTGCCGTTAGAGCAAAAAGGGGGAAAAAATTGGCACAACACTGATGGACATTACGGATAACATGTTTGACGATTCGAACCTGGATGCGTGTGACATGAAAACAATGTTTTGATCGCATGAAAATGATTAAAAATAAATTCCACTTCTTACCTTTCTGCCAACGCGTCTGTGGGTTACTGCAGTGGCGCGAAAATGTCTATGACGTATATTTCGCGGGTAGCTGTGGACCAATGGTAAGCCTGCATTATTCCTCACTTCCGGTAGAATCTTCCACAACTGAGGGTGGGGTTTGATTTAGGGATTTGTTCGTTGTAGTGTTAAATGATTGTTTAACCGATCCGTTGTACGTAAAATATTGTTAGTAAATACATTTAACAAAATAGTTGTTGTATTTAAGTGATTGTTGCAATGAATATGTGGTGTTTGAAGGTTTCGTTGACAACCGGGTACCTCGATCAAATACCATATGGTTTCGTCCAAGCTGAGTGCTCGAAAGCCGGAAAAATACTGTAAATAAAAAACTACATAATATTTATCCATCCATTTATTTTCTTAGCCGCTTATCCTTAGAAAGGTCAGGGGATATATATATATATATATATATATATATATATTATATATATATATATATATATATATATGTGTTTTTAATTCAATGTGTATTCACCGTGCAAGAGTGAACATTGAACACTTGGTGGCGCAATTTCCATTTTAGACGAAACACCTACACGCGACAACTGCTTTGCTTTACATTGCTTGGGGCAATATTATTACACATTGTTCTTGAAACATGTTTACCTATGATGACTTCCCGACATAGGACGCTTTGAGGTTACATTAAAAAAAAAGTACGGAGGTGTACACATATAATAACAATCGGGCCAAACGAGCACGTTCCTCTGTTGCACTCAAAGTCTTTCATAATGTCTCGATATTATCCAAAACGATTATCCTTCAGTGTGTGGGGTGTGTTGAGTGATTTCTTTCCTCCATGACATGGTCAGATCACTAATCAAAAAATTTAAATAAAAAAGACTGGATGGCTCATTGGCCACCAAAACTGAAGTTGCCATCGGCCATCTTGATACTCCCAAAACAACGGTGCCGGCCTGTGCATTAATCGTCAGTTTCGTGGCTGGTAAAACATTCCACTGGTAAGTTAGAAAGATTTACTTTGACAATGTTCAAGTTTGTTTGTAAAGTTTTTTTTTGAAATTATTTTCTGATGATCTTAATTCACCTGAACAAAGTTTTTGGTTGTTGTTCTTTGCTTCACCTTTATAGGCCGAGGCCTGGGTAATATGCAACGTTTCTTGGTAGTCGCGGCGTTTTATGTCTTTCCTTTGCACTTAGCCTTATTTATTTATTTTTTTTGATTTACCAAGTCGGATTAAAAATCCTTCATGTTACCAGAACTGAATAAAATGTCAAGTTCACGCGACAAGTTTTAATTCTAAACGCCAAACTTTGAGAAAAACCTCGCCACAATCCAACCTGTAAAGCATGTCCTCCACGCGTTTTGGGAGTACCAAGATGGCGGCCAACTGGCTTCGACCAACCGACATACTGCTTTATGTGTATGTCTTATTATTATTATTATTATTATTATTATTTTTAGATCAGTGCCTCGGACACTGGTCATAGCCAACAATTCTAAATGTGGAACCTGTTGAATATTTGTGCATTCATTTAATAATCTGCTGCCTCCCACAGGTCAGTATCGGTACTACGACTACGAGAAGATTATCGGGAGTGGGAACAGTTGTGTACTGTGCTGGGTTGGTCATCCGAAGTACACTACCCACGATAAAGTCAACAATTTGTACATCTCTGTAGTGCCATTATAACTATATTTAGCTTTAGCGTGGTAACTCTGCATGGTATGCGCCATTAATTGCATTATTGCTAGTACTCTACTATTACACGTGCTATATTTGTAATAACTCCGTATGTGTGTATTCCTTAACCATGCATCCACCCAAAAAAAAAAAAAAGAAAAATCATACATGAGGAGTTTTTCACATTTCATTTACAAAAATCAGCATTCGTGTACCTGCTTTAGATAAAAGGGGGTCGTCCATAGTGTTAATAAACTGGTAATAGTTTCTTCTAAACTATGAAGAATGTCTGCTAAGGGGTTAAAATAACCCCCAGCGGCAAAAGTGAACTCGCATTTAGATGAATATCAGCTATCCGAGGGCCAGAACTCATCTTGATCCGAAAGTGCGTATAAACAACTCATGGAGCCATTCATGTTGTCGTAGTAAAAATTGGAAAAAAAAAAAAAGTGGAAAAAGCAAGCCCCGCCCCCTGTTCCCTTCGAAAGGGAAGTTACCGGAGACCACGTGACCCCGCTCCCAACTTGACTGGCCCGTCGGAGGGAGGGTGTGCGTGACGTCACCGCAGCGCGCTACAAAACAGTGCGCCAAAGTTATCGACGAGTCAGAAGCGTCAACTTGACGAGGCGTCCAAAAAATAAAAATTAAAAAAGTCGGCGATCAGGAAGTGAAATCCGGAGCAGCAGCAGCAGCAGCCAAGCAAATAATCGCGTGGACGAGCCAGCAGAGTTCATGTGCGACATACACAGCCTGGACCCCCACGGCGTGTCTCCACCATGCAACATGAGTTGGGCAATGGAGCCCGCTAACTTCTACGAGAGCGCCAAGCTCGGGGTTCCGCTGGCCGGGCCGTGCAAGCCGGCGGTCCGGCCCGAGGAGGGGGCCGCCACCATGGCCGAGCTCACCGCCCCGGCCATATACGACGACGAGAGCGCCATCGACTTCAGCCAGTACATCGAGTCCATGACGTCCGTGCCCAACCTGGAGCTCTGCAACGACGAGCTCTTCCTCGACCTCTTCAACACGGTCAAGCAGGAGAAGGCGGAGCTGTACGCCGCCCAGGCGTCGGTGCCGCCGGTCTGCCAGACCCCCTACGCCGCGGATCGCAGGTCGGCCTCGGCGGCGCAGGACAAGGGTCCGTTCGGGGGACCGTCCATCAAGCAGGAGTCCGACTGGAGCGACAGCGACGTGTCGTCGTCGCTGCCGTGTCAGATCGAAACCTGCGCCCAGACCTCGGTCAGCCTCCCCACGGGGCAGCCGACGCCGCCCGCCACGCCGGAGCCCGTCTCGGCCAAGGGCTCGCCGCGCAAGTCCGGCCGGGAGAAGTCCAAGAAGGCGGTGGACAGGTTCAGCGTGGAGTACCGACAGCGGCGGGAGAGGAATAACATCGCCGTGCGCAAGAGCAGGGACAAGGCCAAGATGCGCAACTTGGAGATGCAGCAGAAGCTGATCGAGTTGAGCTCCGAGAACGACAGACTGCACAAAACCATCGAGCAGCTCACCCGGGAGCTGGGCGGCCTCCGAGAGTTCTTCAAGCAGATGCCCGGAGCCTCCTTCGCGGGGAGCGTCATCGCGGAGGGTCGGTGACCAAGTGACGCTTCCATGCCCCATGTTTTTTTTTTTGTTTTGTTTTAAATAATTTTGGAAGAGATACCTCAAGAGACATTTTGTTCTTTACCATCTGTACCAGATGTATTTTAAGCTTACCATAATGGCACTGGAAAATATATGATGTCGCTGCCATATTTTTTGTGGGATTTATTGTTCTTTGTATTAAATTATTTTACCACTGCATTTAAATGATGTTGTTATACAGACCTTGCCATGGTACATGTTTTATAATTCCAGACTTTGTATAAGAGCCAGAGCATGATCTTTTTACTTATAGTTTGTTTGAAACATTTTGTTAATGGATGCTATAAAAAAAAAATAAAATAAAACAAGCTGTAAAGGTGCAACCCTGGTCTGCGTGGTAGTAACACAACTTTATTTCCCAAAACATTTCATTTTACATAAACGAGTGAAACGCAACGGAAAAAGGCGCTGGATCGCGCACGTGGGCGGCTTTGACAGTGCGTCCGCCATTGGTCCGCGCTGGGCCTGTCAACCGACACAAACGCCACTTCCTCGTCTTCCTGCTGTAGTGCGCTCGCCTCGTGCAGTCACCGAGAGGCCTTCAAAGGGGGGGGGCGGGGGGAACTAAATCCTAAAAAAAAAAAAAAAAACCTCACAGGCAGATTTCTTCTAGGCTGATCCACAGCGAGGGTCTCCTGGTGACCGCACGGACGTAAAGTTGGAGGGGCCCCACTTCTTTCCCCAGCACGCTGTTCACCTCAATCTCTGGACGCTGGAAAAACAAACAAAAACGCTAAAATTTTGACCATTATATGTTAGGAATTGTAATTATTCCAGTCCATTGACATCATTAGGAAAACAAAGACCACCGCCCTCTACACATGGATATCTTCACCAGAGCTGCAGTTAATACATAAATGCACTTGCTCAAATGCGGCGTCATTTGGACAACATGTATCGCTGGTGTCGATCTAACAAATTTGCTCAAAAAGTGGACAATCCTGTTATTAACGCCGTGCCGCGACTAGTTGCTGGGTGCATCGCCCGCTTACAAACAAACTTTTCTCTTTTCTCACGAGTTAAAAAACAACAAAAAAAGTGTCAGTTAAGAGAAACTGTCCACAACATGCATTTGTACAGATAAAAGAACCACCCCCGCGGGGGCATATAGCGGACCCCCCCACATATTCACTGTTCTAAATATCTGCAGTATGCGTGATATGTATTGAATTACTGTTGGCCATCAGCAGGGGAGCGTCAGTTATTCTCCATTTTTTTTTTTTTTTAACTCGTGGTCCGCTCCGGCGCTGTGCACCCACAAAAAGCAGCTGCAATTGTGAACCAAAAATGGGTGTCTTGAGATCGATCAATCGATCGATCTATGCAGTGCACAATTAGTGAATGTGTAATAAACTTCAGGAAAATAAAGACTCCATGTATTGTGAAAACATGCATCCTGTGGCTGCAAGTATTCAAGATGACATTGGTCAAAAATAATACACAAAAATGCGTATGAAGAGATTCCACCAATTGCATGACTCACGAAGGCAGTGAACACTTGGATATACGGTTTGAAGCCAGAAGTTTCCATACACTGTGCAAAACAACATTTCATTTTTTGTCTCACAGTCAGAATTCAAATCCGACTAAACCTGTCCTGTTTAAGGTCAGTCATGTTCCACAAAATTATATAATTTCATTAAATGCCCACAATATTGAGAGAATTTATTATTTTCTTGGAAGTCAAAAGTTTACATTCACAAAAAGTGGTGTGTCTTGAAAGAACTTGGGGAAGACCAAATGAGGACAACATGAGTTTGGAAGCTCCTGATAGGGAAAGTCACAACATGTGAGTTAAGCGACGGCACACCTGGGGATGTATTTAAGGCCACACTTCAAACGCTCATCCTTGGGTGCAATTTCCAGATGTTCGAAGGTGCCAGGTTCATCTTTTCAAAACGTTATACGCAAGTACCTATCCTGGGAATATCCAGCAACCACACCATTCAGGAAGGAGACGGACTCTGTGTCCCAGAAATGAAGATGTTTTGGTCCGAAGTGTTCGAATCGAACCCAGAACAAAAGCTAAAGACCTTGTGCAGATGCTGGATGAAGCTGGTAACAAAGTGTCATTATCCGCAATGAAACTCGTCCTGCACTGACATTAGTTCTTCTTCTTCATTTCCTTTCGGCTTGTCCCGTTAGGGGTCGCCACATCGTGTCATTTTTTTCCATCCAAGCCAATCTCGTGCATCTTCCTCACTAACACCCACAGTCTTTATGTCCTCCCTCACAAGGTCCATCAACCTTTTCCTTTGGTCTGGCTCTCGCTCTTTTTCCTGGCAGCTCCATCCTCAGCACCCTTCTACCAATATGTGTATACTCTCTCGCCTCTGGACATGCCCAAACCATCAAAGTCTGCCCTCTTGAGCCTCGTCTCCAAAACACCCAACTTTGTCTGTCCCTCTAATGAGCTCATTTCTAATCCTATCCAAGCGAGAACCTCAACATCTTCATTTCTGCCACCTCCAAGTTCTGCAAAAAGACACCAAGAAGAAAGATCTTAACTTCTGGAGACATGTCCTGTGGTCTGATGAATCTAAAGTGGAACTGTTTGGCCATAATGACCAACGTTACATCTGCAGGAAAAAGGGGGAAGCTTGTAGACCTGAGAACACCGACCCAACTGTGAAGTACTGTTGTTTCTTCAGTGCCACCGTCTCTAATCTGTACATCATGACCGCCGGCCTCACCACCGTTTTATAAACTTTGCCCTCCATCCTAGCGGAGACTCTTCCGTCACATAGAACACCAGACACCTCCCGCCAGCTGTTCCACCCCGCTTGGACCCGTTTCTTCACTTCCTTACCACATTCACCGTTGCTCTGGATTGTTGACCCCAAGTATTTGAAGTCATCCACCCTCGCCATCTCTTCCCCCTCCACCCCTCTCATATATTCTGTTTTAATTCGGCTAATCTTCATTCCTCCCCTTTCCAGTGCGTGCCTCCATCTTTCGAATTGTTCCTCCGCCTGCTCCTTGCTTTCACCGCGGATCACAATGTCATCTGCGAACATCTTGGTCCAAGGGGATTCCAGTCTGACCTCATCTGTCAGCCTGTCCATGACTACCACAAACAGGCACTAACTACTCCACCATAAACAACTCCATACTAAGTAAACGTATGTAAACTTTTGACCTCAAAGAAAATAATACAACATTCTATGAGAAATTTTCTCTCTCATAATTGTGGCATTTAACAGAATTAACTAATTTTGGTGATCCGGAGTGACGTGAAGTTGGAGAGCTTTAGTCTGATACGACTTCATACAGTGAGAGAAAAAAATGAAACAAGGTGGGGTTTTTTTTTCGTTTTTTTTTTTTTTTTACAGTGAATGTAAACTTCTGGCTCCAACTGTATCACCGACGGACTATAACGACCCGGGGATGAGATCAGTTTTATCGCCAGATGTGACTTTACACAAGTTCAATGCAGTACAATCAGAGCGTCCGCCTCGGCCCAGTTATATGTTATGTAACTAAGTGTGCATAGTAAAAAAAAAAAAAAAAAAAACAAACGAAGAAGAAAACCTACCGCCGTTGTACGCTCCAGCACGTCCGTGTCAAGAAGGGACATGATCGTACTTTGCTGCAGCTGTCAAGTGGAAGGGGGGTGGGGGAACAAAGGTGTGTTAACATTAATGTTGCTAATAATCCTCTTAAACGTGTAAATTAAAACTAACGACGCATTTGTAATGTGCACCAGATGTTGAGTGACACGTTGACCCCCGGCTTTAAATAACGTGTATGCATTCTTATCAGCTGATGGTTTTATCGTTTTCCAAGACTGATTACAAAGTTACACAATAACAAGATATTCTATGTACATGATACCGACGTCAAACATGCCTGTGGTGCTTGTGTCATTAGTAATCCCTTATAATAGTCATCTCCGAGTTTATTTTGGGTCTTAATTTTTGAAAATATCTTGATACTTTAAGAGGAACATACATTTTTTTTTTAAATTTCAAATGTGATCATTTTTTATTTTAATCCACGGTAGAGCGCTTGGTTTTGGTTCTAATGGGCGGGAGGTTTAATGCTTTAGGGATCTGAATTTTCACACACAAGTGGAGATAGCTTGAAGTCCGTCTGTATTTTGAGGCATTTTTTGTTTCATATTTTTATATGAAAAAACTTCTGGGCATTTGCCCAACGACTGTAAACAAATCCAAAACGCCCACCTTAACCTTTAGTGTGTAATTTTGCCCTGAAGAAGCAGAGCTCAGGAAGACTTCCATTTGCATTTTGGTGACGGGCTTGGACACCGATGACTTGCACGAGAGGCAGTTGAAACTCAAACTGTGACGGAAAACAAATGAGTCAACGCCAATAGCCGCGAGGCGACTCTGGCATCTTTGAAACTCACCCCGACGGAGGTAGAAGTTGTAATTTGTGGCTTCCACAGTGGCTGCACACGGGCCAAGAGTAAGACGTGCTCTCGTCCACGCCGACGATCACACCTGCCGGCGTAAAACGCGAAGCGGCTTGCGTAAATGTTTTTTTTTTTTTTTTTTTTTTAAGATTGAACAGTCGTTGTTAGTTGACGTGTCAGTGTATGGATGCACTTCTTTATTATTATTCTGACAAATTAATCACTGAGAAAAAAAAAAAAAAAAACATTTATCTTGGTGAACATGTCCCGTAATTTCCAGCCTGTAAGCCGTGACTTTTCACACGCTTTCAACTCTGCAGTTTGTGCATTTTTTCCCAACGGCCGCAAGGGGGCACTCGGGCGGAAAGGGTAAGAGTGAGACCGGTGGAATATATGTGCTGAGGAAGTGACTTTTACCGGTCCGGCCACGTTAGCGCTGCGCTAGCGTGTTACTGCCATGTCGCAGTGATTTTTACTGGTTAGTTTTTATTTTTACCGGCCCTGTTTGCGCGGCGCTAGCGTTAGCATGGCGGCGCTAGTGTTAGCGCGGCGGTGCTAGCGTTAAACTCTCTGTGTACCGTCTTTGTAAATATCTCGAGTTAAAATGTGGGTTTCAATGTGGGGACTTGCGGCTTTTACTCAGCTGTGGCCCATGTTTGTACCAAATGGTATTTCCTTTACAAATGTACTGGGTGAGGATAATAACCAGGTGCGCTCTGGAGGCCGGGATTTACGATATTTCATGAGCTAACCTTACCCAGTAGCACCTGCCGGTACCAATTTGAGCAACAATGGACATAAAAATGGATGGAGGATCGTCACAGGACGCGCAAAATACAGTCGTGCCTCGGTTCTCAACCACAATCCGTTCCTGAAGGCGGCTCCGAGATACGATTTGTTGGAAAACCGAAACAACGGCCGCGTGAGTGATTTCCGGGTTTTTTTTGGCGTGTGGGAATTCAAAACAGAGGGCGTCGTTGGTCAGCTGACCTGGCCACGTTATTTCCGGGTTTTGTTGGGGACGTCAGAGTACTAATTTTCGTTCGAAAACCGATTTGTACGAAAACAGAGACGTCCGAAAACCGAGGCACCACTGCAGTTGATTAGGAAGTCGACCGTTTTCAGTCGGCGCAGCCATTTTGGACCAATTCAAAGGCTTGCAGTTTTTGATGAACTCCTACGAAGGAATTTGTCCGAATCAGCCCCAATTTGAACCGTGTGTCCGAGACAAAGGGGCAACGCGAAATTGGTACGTTTTTCTGTTCAGTTGTGGGTGGGGACGGCATCAAAATCTCATGCTCGAATGTTCTCAGACAGGTGGAAAAAAATAAGGCCATGGCATCAGTTTTGATGTTTTGCTGACCCTCGAAAAAAAAAAAAGACAACGACTCATGACTAGAATAAACGAGGAAGTCTGCCATTTTGGTCCAAAGCAACAGTTTTTGGGCAACTTTCAAGTGCTCGTACTTTGACAAACTCCTACTTGGGAAATGCGCAAATGAGCTTTAAAAATGAAGAAGGAATCATTCAAAAATGGGAGATGATCATTGCCGTGCAAATATGTGCAAGGGTCTGTCCACTTACAACTTTTATCTAGTATTTGAGATAGAGATGAGACATAAACCAGAAACACGTCGGACTGGTCACGCGCAAAAACAAGTATGCCGCCTTAAATAAGAAACTGATAAGTTCTAGCACATTCTGGGCCCCGGCCCCTTTCCCCACTCATCATTTCCACTCGATACTATTCACACTTGAGCGCAAAAGATAATGTTGTATTTATTTTCTCGGCCACCTGAGCAAACATGTGCGGACATCAGAAGCGAGAGGGGTCGCGGGCGTGCACTTTGCCCCTCCACTGTGACACGCACAAGTCGGCAGATGCAGATTATTATCTGATTTAACTTTTTTTCTTTTTTTTGCTTTTATAAGCTACATTTGCACAGTTGGAAGGAATCAAAGAAAGCAAACACTTTTCGCTGATGGCTTGGCAGTCAAGCCGCCGAGGCAAATTAGACATGTTAGTGTTGGTTCCGAGCAAACATTTAAGAGTTGTTGAAGAACGCGCGCTGAAAAATGGTCGTAATTGAAAGTGTGTCTTGGCGCTGAAACGAAGGACAAGAGCACAGGGGGAAAAAAAAAAAAAAGATTTAAAAGTGTTTTTATTGACTCAAACCCAAAAGACCTTGACTGACCGGCATTCTTCTTTATCTCCGAGAGAATTACCTCAATGGCGCGAGGTGGGCGCGACTGACCTGTGAGAGTGCACAGCGAGTTGGGTGTGACCTCCTCGTCGAGCGGATCCAGTCTCACAGGTCGGGCCGGGGGCTGGTGCGTCGAGCCAGAGGCCGCGGAGTCCGCGACTTCGACGATGGAATGTTCCACGCACAACAGGACGCCTAGGGTGCGTTCAATAATAATAAAATACGTTAGAGTGGAAATGTCCTAAAGGGCTTTGTTTCTGGATACAATCACAGGCCACATCCAATGAGATGCAATACAGGAGCTGTAAAATAACAATCTTAAAGCGCCACGGTCGTGAAATGCATGATTTTTAGTATGTTCTTAATGAGAAAAAAAAAGGCAGCCGGGATGGAACCATCCGTTTTTCCATCACACAACATGATTTTGACGTATGTGGCTTTGTGTCACTCCTGCCATGAAAATCCCCTCAGGGGATTTGTTTTCGAGTTGAAGCAGGAAGTGACGTTACTAGCAGACACCAACTCAAGCGGTCTCGTATGTTTCTACTAGTTTTACCTGCTGGAAAGTAGCTCTTTGTTCCTTCGTGTTAGCGAAAATGCCAGCTCGTTGCATTGCTGGATATTGTTCGAACACTCGGGAGGATGGATTCACGCTTAATACTTTTCAAAAAGATCCGGTTCGTCGTGAAAAATGGATTGCGCGTGTGCAAAGGAGGAGAGCTTTGTGGGTTCCAAATGACAGGCTGGCTCATACATACTGTCTGGGAGTCTGTTGTAAGTTAGAAGTGATCCGCATATCATCTAAATATGGCTTGAAACGATAGGGTAATATTGCCCCGGTCACTTCACTCAATTGTGAGAAAGGAGCTTCCGTGTCCCATAGGAGGTGGCACAGCGTGTGTTCAATGACGAATGTCGCGGTGCAACGTAATGAACAGACGTTGTAGGCAATATGGCTACCATTGGATGTCGAATGAGACCTCCACAACTTTGCGCATGGATGATGCGCTCTCCGCTCATTTTTTTTTCTAGTATGGACATTGAAGTGAATAATGTTATTTGTATTTTTCAAGACAATATCTATTTTAGAATGTTTATAGGCATGACACTTGACCTTTAAGAGACAAATCATTTTACATGATAACGATTGTGATAGTCTAGACTGGAATCTCGGCTTTCCGGAGTGGATTTGTCACGTTTGTCGTACTCCTGCTTCCTTGCACATTCCAAAAACATGCAAGCTGGGTTCATGAGAGACTAAATTGTCTATAGGTGTGACTGCGAATTGTGGTATGTCTTTTTTGTGCCATGCCATTGATCCGTGAACACGAGCGCAAGGTGTAACCCACCACACAGTTTTCCCTCCAATAGTGATTTCCGTTTTGTTTCAAAGGCGAGTTACACTTGACATACGGTGTTAAAAACTACACTATTTGATCGAAGGTAAGTTGTTGCTGCTGTTTAACACCGGTGCAAACTACACTTTACAGTTTAAAAAAAAAAAACCCATATTGTTAAATGATTATCGCTCCAGTGCAAAAGCTTGAGCAGGTGTCGATTGCGTTACGGTCAATGAGTGCTGAGGGGATGGAATACATGGCAAGGGCAGTCACACGGTTTAATTGTTAGCAATACATTCTCTTTTTCCATCGTCGAGTAAAAGTGTAACGTTTTAACGGAAACATAAACACATAAAGCAGATTGGTCACAGCCCCGACTGGAGTCATTATGACAGAAAAAAACCCATCTGTTATGTATGAATGAATAAATAAATAAATAGCACTGCACACATAATCTTCAGCAACAAATACTGCATGAAAACATTCAGATATCCACATTTCTATAAATAGTGAGCGGGGATGAGTACTTAAAGGGGAAATGCACTGTTTGCATTAAAAAGGTCATGTAATATGTACTCTATTTTGACAATGTGATGTTAAATCCACTCTCATTTAATAGCGTTTTGAGAAGATTTTCATCCACAATTACGAATCTTCAGAGCCGCTGTCACTTTCGCGAGTCACATGACCTACGTGCGCGGATGTGACGCGTTGCGTGCCGCAACAAAGGCTTGATTACATCGGACACCATTTATGCCCAGCGCTGATTTCTCGGATTTATCCTCATCTGATGAAGAAATAGCAGTATCGGTTGATTGGGGAGCAAACTCACGGCTGTGCCGCTCACGGCTGTGTATGGAAGTATTCCCTCCGTCTTCCCGATCAACCAAATCAAAAGTGGAGTTCGCTCCCCGAGCCCTGGAGCTCGCTCGCACTGCTCGGGGAGCGAGCTCACGGCTGTGTATGGAAGTATTCCTCCGTCTTCCCGATCAATCGAGTGGTCGAGCCGCTCACGGCTGTCTATGGAAGTATTCCTCCGTCTTCCCGATCAACCGACACTGCTATTTCTTCATCAGATGAGGATAAATCAGAGAAATCAGCGCTGAGCATAAATGGTGTCCCTTGTAATCGAGCCTTTGTTGTGGCACGTAACACGTCAGATCCGCGCATGTAGGTCATGTGACTCGCAAAAATGGTGCTGCACCTAAAAATTCGTAATTGTCAATAAAAATCTTCTCAAAACGCTATTAAATGAGAGCGGATTTAACATCATATTGTCAAAGTTGAGTACAAAAGACGACCTATTTGATAGATTGTTAATGCTAACCATTGCATTTCCTCTTTCACTGTAGATCAGCGGGAGGCCTTTATTTGCTAAATATATTCAACAAAAGTAGATATTAAACCAATGAAAAAAAGATTAAGGAGGGAGAAAAATTGAAGGATATTGGGTGGAACAAAATCTCATAGCTAACCGAAAATCATGGACGCACACAATGCTGTGGAGTGACTAAATGTAAAAGATTACTGAAGGACAAATTTTAATACTGCGTGAGGAACTTTAACTTAATTCATCAACGAGACTGTTTACGTGCCTCCATTAGTAGTGCTTTTGTTGGTTAGGAACAGAATACAATTTTTCCATTTTGGGGGAAACCACCATTTTTTAGGGGGGGTTGAAGATCAGTTTTAGGGAGGGCTAAGACAACAACACTTCGCCAGTAACACATAATAACAAATAATCGTATGGGGGCTTCAGCACCACTCAAATAATGCCTTGCGACACCACTGGAAGAAGGCCAGTGTAAATTCAGTCTTAAAGGAACGGCCACTATTTGAAGGAATATAGTAGGGCTAATAATAATAATAATAATAATAACAACCTGGTAATGTACAAACTACTTATAGGCAGCAGTGGGAAAAAAAGCCACATCAGTACCGTTTTCTTTGATGGCATCTGTGAATGACAAGTGGCACATAGCGGGGTCATTCAGGACTTTTCGGACGCAGGAAGTGAGCACGCAGGAGGCATTCACATGCAGTGCCACCGTTCGCCTGCAGGGCCGGTCGGGCGAGCCGTCCTGCAGGCTCCGGTCTGTCAGCGCCAGCCAAACCTCGCCTTGACCTACATCCCTCCTCTGAGACCAGAATAAAGATGCAAATACTCACAGTGTGACTTAGAAAGGGGAAATTTTAGGGCATCATAGCTTCTTCCATTTATGTCTGAAATTGCTTCAACCACGTGGGACGATTCACTTATCAAGTTAAACAGACAGCGCAACTTTGACGGCGCGGCCGCTTTCACGTCTAATCAGTGCTGTAGTGCGCAAAGTCCACCGGCGGCTGCTATCTCATCTTAGTCAAAGTTTAAAGGTTTGGTCAGTCAATAGCGGAGAACGGGCCGAACCTCGAGTACTTTATCACAGGCTGGAATACGAGCGCTGTTCTTGACGTCACGGGGCAATCTTATCAGTTTGGAGGTGAAATAAGATCAAAAACGGCCGTCTGAGCTACTTCTGGCAACCTATTTATTTTAAATCATCATAAATCGCCTAGCTGCAAGCGGCAATAAAAGGCCCCTCGGCCCCCCGTTTTTCAGAATCAGAATCAGAATGAGCTTTAATGGGTAATGGGGCTTTAATGGTGAATCCTGATAATCTTCATCAATTCAGAATTTAATCCGTCTAGGAAACTTGTCAAATGGGGCCAATTTGAGCAAATTCACAAGTAGGAGTTTTGGAACCTGTCATACAAGGCCACTGATCTAAAAAAAGACTGGAAAACTGAAGTCGCCATCTGCCATCTTGATACTCCCAAAACGAGCATGCCAACCTGCACAGCGACAGCGATGAACTGAGTTCATCACCAGTTTCGTGGCGGTGAGAAAACATTCCGGAGCTAAATTAGAAAGATTTACTTTGACACTGTTAAAGTTTATTTGTCAAGGGTTTTTTATTTTCTGATGAGCTTAATTCACTTGAACAAAGTTTTGTTTACGGTTGTTGTTGTTCACTGATCAACTCTCTGCTTCACCTTTATAGGCCGACGGTGTTCCGCGAAAAAGCGATGCAGATATTTT
This sequence comes from Syngnathoides biaculeatus, assembly GCF_019802595.1. NCBI lineage: Eukaryota > Metazoa > Chordata > Actinopteri > Syngnathiformes > Syngnathidae > Syngnathoides > Syngnathoides biaculeatus. The sequence goes on along the minus strand of NC_084652.1, from coordinate 565,358 downwards.
CCAAAACTTCATCAATGGATAAGGAAGAAAACACATTTTCTGTGAAGTTTTTGATGAATTTCATAATACAGAACTCTGCAAATTGAATTTGATTTTCAAATGCACGGAAATAAGCTTCAATTTTCTGTCTGAAATAGGACGCCGCAGAGACAACAAATGAACAATGCGTTTAGCATGTATTTTAGTTTTTATTTCCAAAAATTATATCGAACTGATTGACTTAAAATTGAATGTTTTTGTGACAAAAATGCTTACTTTTTTGCTATGTTATGATGATACTGTTTCACAGAATATTTTGGGAAAAGTTAAATTGACACGGAAATCGGGCCCCAGGTAATATGCAAGCTTTCTTGGTAGTCACGGTATTCTATGTCTTTCCTTTGCACTTCGCCTTTTTTGGCTTACCAAGTCGAATTAAAAATCCTTCATGTTACCAGAGCTCACACGACCAGTTTTAATTCTACGTGCCAAACTTTGAGGAAAACCCCTGCCATAATCCAACCTATAAACCAGGTCCTCCACACGTTTTGGGAGTACCAAGATGGCGGCCAATTGGCTTCAATCAACCAACACACCGCTCGATGTGTATGCACTATCCAGTCTTTTTTTTTCCCAAGATCAGTCTACATGGCTGATTCTAACCAAAATGGGGGATTTCATATTCAATTACAGACAAGGATTCTAGAGAATTCTTTGTGCGTCCTGTTCCGATAGACATAGCGCATCCAATTAGCCAATTAAATGTTTCCACAGGGAAGCCACTGAGTGTGTTTGGGAGCTCATGTTGGAGAACCCTAAAAGACACCTATTTTCACCAGGAGATGTGCGTACAAAATTTGAGTTTTCATGCATGCCGTGGTCCAACCTTAAAATACAATTGACAAGTCAGAACAACAATAATATTCCAAGAGAAAATGAAAAGCGCGTACCTGTATGCTCTTGTAAATAACTGTGGCAATGAAACTACAGCAATATGTTTTGTGGTCACTCTGGAAGGGAAAAAAATAAAGAAGTTTGAGTCTCAAGAACTGAGGTGCTGCGTTTTTCACATTTCTCCCAACGTAAAAAGCGTCTCACCTGCAGTACCTCTCGCAACGTTTGCTCTTTGGGTGCGAGGTACAGCGGGGAAACACTCGGACCTTCTTGCACGGGTTCAATGGAGCTCTCCTGACCAGACAGCAGATAGCAGAAGCTCGGAGGACGGTTCTACGATGAAAACGAGACAATGATGATGGGCTTTTTTGCAGGAAAGCGCTTCAAAATGTTGCCATTTCAGCCTGATTTCTGATCTTCTCAAGTCTCCGCTGGTTCCTGGCAACTAAATAGCAACGACAAACTTCAAGGAAGTCACAGCATTCAAACGAGTTAAGTTTAAAAAAAACAAAAACAACCGTTTTATACTGAAATGATCTGTTCTGGGGTCAAACTGTCACCATACAGGGAGTCTCGACCTAAGGCGTTTCGATTTCACAACGCCCGTCGCCCGTCCGCCATTTTGTGTGGCTAACGCTTGTCCGTGTTTATACACCGGGAGTATCTTCGCATTTTTCGCCCTCCTCTTTAGACATTATGGCCCCAAAGAAGAAAGCTGTGTCTTTTAGGAATGCTTCGAGCAGCCAAAATAAAATCCACGACCATGGAAACGAAGCTCACGATCATAAAAAGATTGGAGAAAGGAGAGAGGCCAACGCCACCGAGGCTTCAGTCGGTCGACCGTGGTGACAATTATTAAAGACAAAGCCTGTATTTTAGCGCACGTGAAGGGTTCCGTTCCTATGTCGGAAACAACGATCACAAAACAAGGTTCTTTGATACTTGTCGAGATGAAGAGGACTGAGGACCAGGTTCCTTGGCAATAGCTAAGCACAGCCTCCCCTTCTTCTCAATCCACCTCTCAGCAGTCATGCTAAGTACACCATCTTGTTTATTCCAGTGCATTTGTTTTTTTATACAAAGTATTTTGACGTAAATTCTGATTTTAATGGAGGAATCCGACTAAAATCGAAATTCAAGTTGAGTCGCTACGGTAGGAACGAATCTCAGTCGTAGACCGACGACTCCCTGTAGCTTTATCATTCTATCTTTTGTCACGTAAGTATAGAAATATTGAAACAAATAGTACACAGTCGTGCAGTTAGAAGGCTACGCCAAGCTATTCCCATCTAAATGCATTGGATCCTCCCAATGGTGACGTAAGTAATACACTTAATGCAAACACGTTCGACCGCTGATTTAAATATCGACGTTCGCAGCGAGCACGCTCATACACGCTTGCTCGATTTGCTGCGCGGTCGATGCGCGGTTCGCTGTTGCAGTGCTTTATGCAGGTGTACCTAATGTTGTGTCCGGCGAGGGTTGGAACTTACACTGGGCATGCTTGGTGTGTTCCCATGGCACTCAAGGGGGGGCTTCGGTGGGGGCCACAGTGTGTCTATCAGGCTGAAAAGACTGGAGCGCCTGAGAGTAAAACAGGATGTAAAGTAAGGAGAGAAAAGAGGGTGGGGTGGACGGCGGTGGGGGTGGATGGGGATTTGTTGCTGAATAAAGGACTTCAGTGAAACTTTGGCGAGCGGTTTCACTTCCACTCAAGTCCAAGACGGCACTGAATTTTCAACTGCTCATACAAGCGTTCTCCTGACAACTCTTGCTGCTGGTCATTTTCAAATAGAATATACTTGTGTAGCATGGTCAATCCAGTGCACATCATTTGTCTTGCTGGCGTTTATTTCGTTCTCAACTGCTCAAATATGCTTTCTGCTGGTCGTTTTCAATGCCGGTCAGATTAACATATGAATAAAGAGTATGTATACATTATGTACCGCTGCCAGAAATACTGCTGCTGCTGCTGCTCTCATTCTAATTCTGCTCACCGTCATGGCCTGATGTACAAAGACAATTTTTCCATTTATTATTATTATTATTATTATTATTATTACTGAATGCTGCTACCATCCAGTTTGCTGCTGTGAAACCAGAATATCCTCAGGGAACACCAACCTTTGGACCGCACAATTATCCCACTGGCCTGATTGTGTTTTCCTATGAATATTGTACAAGTAGCGGCACGGTGGACCAGCTGGAAAGCGTTGGCCTCACAGTTCTGAGGACTTGGGTTCAACCCCAGCCCTCCCTGTGTGGAGTTTGCATGTTCTCCCCGTGCTTGCGTGTGGTTTCTCCACGAACTCCGGTTTCCTCCCACATCCCCAAAAACATGCAACATTAATTGGACACTCTAAATTGCCCCAAGGTGTAATTGTGAGTGCGGCTGTTTGTCCCGATGTGCCCTGCGATTGGCTGGCAACCAGTTCAGTGTGTACCCCGCCTCCTGCCCGTTGACAGCTGGGATAGGCTCCAGCAATCCCCGCGACCCTTGTGAGGATAAGCGGCAAAGAAAATGGATGGATGGATGTCGTACAAGTAACAGTGAAAATGTAAACACTAAGAGAAATATTATATATTATTTCATTGCTTAAATCTTTGCTGATAATTATTGACAGACGTTATTAGCACAATCAGTGTCTGCACATTGATTAATTAATTATAATTTAATTAAAGGTAACAAGTACATTTGTTATTTTAGAAGTGCGTATCAAACTGGTAGGCTTTTGGGTTCTTCAGTACCAAAGAAGCTCTCAGTTTAAAAAAAAAAAAAAAAGAAGAAGAAAAGCTTATGGACATCTGTTGTTTTAAATTCTTGGGGGAAAAAAAAACATTTTAATATTTAACACACATGCGCCGAGGATCATCACATCCAATGATTGGTTCCCGTTACAATGATTGATCTCTGTCATACGATACAAGAATATCCAACTTGGAAATTTTTTTTTTTTTTTAACTGCTTTTGTATAAATTGTTAAAAATGCCGGAAGAAACTTTGTTGTCATAAAGTTTAAATGCATTGCAATGAGTTTAATATTACAGATATTTGATTAAAAATGCCTTAAAGGACTATGTTACAGCAAAAAAAAAAAAAAAAAAAGTTAGGTCTCGCCCCAAAAAACAGTTAACAAAATGACATATGATATATTTGTAGTGGTTGATTTGTCTTAATCTCCCAAATGACAGACAAATCATGCCTGGACATGCTCCATGCTATCAAAACCAAACTTGAAAGGAGTGTCGGAAGGGAGAGGAAAGAAAAAAAAAAAAAAAAAAAAAAAGAGAAAAAGAAACGTCGTCATGAGTTGACAGTAGTCGGTGAAGGCTGCTCATTCATTTGTGCGCTGCGCCGTCTTATCAGCGCCTTAGTCAGCCTTGTAATCACAGGCTTCCTTTGTACGGAACTGGTTCCGCAGCCCATTCGAGTCCAGTGAGACTGCTTGAGGATGAGTAAGAACGCATGCAGCCGCACTTGTCAGGTTCATCCAGAGGTAATTCTGAGTTTTGCTTGTTAACGAGTGTCTTTTTTCCCCACATTCATTTCAAGGCACCGAAAAGCCGGCTCGCTATGGAACTGGCTTGTCTTTTTTAAAACGTTACCGTTTATTTTTTCAAACATGACACACATCTTACAACGCTTGAGAGATATTCCAAAGGGGAAAAAAATAAAATACTGCTCACTCTACGATGGCAACATGAGTAAGCTGCATAGCTAGCATTGGTGCCAAAGAGGCCTCGCGGATGACATTTACGAGGTCTCGCATTTGACATTTGAACAAAATACACCTCGTCAGTTTTGGGGGATTTTATTTGCTCGAGATGGATGTGAAAAACGGAGTCCGTTTTGCAAATACACAGGTATACCTTAAGAATAAGGTGGAAAAGTTCATTTATTTCAGTACTGTATTTCAAGACGCTTTACAAATTTATCAAACAGAAAAATAATTTTCAAAAGGCAAGTGTCCAGCTAATTTCTGTATTAAAAATCATTTAAATTCTTCTTTTATATGTTGAAATACCTCCTTCTCAAGACAAAAACTAAAGGTGAAAAAGAGTCTTACGGTCTCATTGCCCCCAAATCTTGGAATCCACTTCAATCTTCAAAGGCATTTAAATCACATTTGTTAAGGAACAGATTCCAGGACAACTATTTATCTTGATTTAGATATTTTTGTAATAACTAAAATGCATCATTTCTGTATGTTACACATCTGATGTATGTGAGGCACTTTGTGAGTCATCCCTGTGAAATGTCTAGTTTGCACTGATAGCACTGATATAGTACATAATTCCACAGTTTCATAAAACAAAAGTGGCATCCACCATAAACAGTCACAGTCTACATGGACTTATTTCCTTATTTTTTGACCCAATTCATTGAATTTCATTTGGCAAAATGTGTGTTTTTCCATCCATCCATCCATCCATCCATCCATCCATTTTCTTAGCCACTTATCCTCACAAGGGTCGCAGGGAGTGCTGGAGCCTAGCCCAGCTGTCAACGGGCAGGAGGCGGGCGGGGTACACCCTGAACTGGTCGCCAGCCAATCGCAGGGAACATCGAGACAAACAGCCGCACTCACAGTCACACCTCGGAGCAATTGAGAGTGTCCAATTAATGTTGCATGTTTTCAAGATGTGGGAGGAAACTGGAATGCCCGAAGAAAACCCACACAGGCACGGGGAGAACATGCAAACACCGGACAGAAGGGGCTGGGATCGAACCCGGGTCCTCAGACCTGAGAGGCCAACGCTTTACCAGCTGTTCCACCGTTTCACCTGTGTTATTTATATATAATTATTATTATTATTATATTTAATTATCATCAAAGAGGCTGCTCGAGTGAGTTACTTGAAAAACGTAGCTGCAATGAACTGAAACAAACTCGTTCCTCGAAGATAATTGAAAGCTTCATTTAGCCAATCCACCCCCGTGTTTTCGTGTTTCTCATGTGTTAGCACTGAAGATGGGCTCATTAATCATTGACCACCTCGAGGAACATTATTGGTCTAAGATGTAAACATATCCCCCGCCCCAGCCCGCCGTCAAATACTCTCGTTTCAGTTCTTCTAACTGCTGCTAATCTGGGACTCTGACCACGGTGGCTCACAAGGGACTCGTGAGTGTGCAGCCTCAGTATCATCTTACATGTAAACACTGAAGCAAGGCCGGCAGGGCACGGTGACAACTTTCAGCGAGGGGGATGTTAAACTCATTGATGTGACAAATTGAGATTGAAGGTCTCCTCCTCATCGCTCTACGAGCCTCAGCTATCGCGGCCGTCCAACCTTTTTCCCGGCGAGATAGCGATAAAATAGAAATTCGAAAAGCTCAATTAAAAACCAAAGTGTGGGGGCGTTAGGTTGACGTTCGCCTGTAAATCCGCGAGTCTCACCTTTCCCGGCTGAGACGCTGCACCACCTTGACGCCTCGGAGCACGCAGCTCAACCCGCGCCACGCCCGGCGGTACTGACGAAAGTCATCCTGATGGGCCAGCAGGTGCAGCTGCAACACGCTGAACATCCCAAAACTGTCCTGGACTAGCACACAAAGCCTGGGGACAAAAAGGATCACACATACTTTAATTCCTCCTGATTTGTTTTAAATGAGGAAAAAAAGCTGCATTGTTACATTATAATATTGACAATCATGAGAAAAAACGTGTTCCATGTCATGAAAAACGTTCATATCACAATATTAAAACCAAAATGTCAACATATATGAGATGAACCACCATATGTGAAGATTTTTCTCTCATTTTGTGATTAGTCTTGATATTAAAAGATGAAGGTGATATGCGAATAAAGATTAATCATAACCAATTGTTAGTATTAAAGTCAAAATACATAGAATTATATTTGTAAATGTAATATTGCCTGAATAATATTTTGAGACAAAAACGAATGAAAGAAAAAATAAATAAACTAAAATTTATTCACATAAATTCCAGGTTTTATACAGAGACTAATTTCCAAAAAAAATAATACATAAAATTTTTTTTAAAATACACAAATATATTTTTAGAACAGACATTACCAGCATTAAGATTTGATGAAAAGGAATAAATGAAAGTTACGTGATTAGTCGTCATATTATATGAAAGAGTTATTTTCAAAAAGTAATGTGATGAGGAAAAAAAACCTTACTGTGAATTAAGTGGTAATGTTACAGTATGCAATATGACAAAAATGTTTCAAGTAGTACTTTTTACATTTTGTTCTGTTTTTACATTACTAATATGTTATGCATTTTCATGCTGTGACTTTAAAAGGAAAATTCTGATAAGTATCATAAAATTACAAATAAATGACTGACTCCGAATCCTATGACTCAGTTTAAGTGCTTGTGTGATAAACATTGAAAAATGTTTTTTTCTGCCCTCGGCCTTTTATCATTATTGCATTAAAAGACTGATACTTTCAAATGTTGACAACTTAAAAGTTTCCGCACTCTTGTGATATTGCAATTCCTCGCATGGTGATGAAGTATGTTTCATTCCTAGAATGACAGACCACAAAAAAATAAAAATAGAAATAAAAAAAATCCTAGCAAAGCAGCAATATGGAGTGCCAAAGGTGTCAGGGTGACACTTTGTGCTTACGGTGGTGGCTGGTTAGACAGGCTGCTGCTGACAGAAAGGACCTTTGGCCTAAAAACACACAAGCCTAAAAGTGCTGCGTATTCATGAGCTACAACCGCAGCAGGCCCTTGGTATCCAACTCTGGCAGTCAAGTCCAGACACGGGCCTGCCGCACCAGCTCGCAGGAGTAAACAGTGGAGCTTAAACCCCTGTTGAGATGAGCGAGGGAACGGGGAGGAGGCGGGAGGAGAACGCTGGAAAAAAAAAGGGAGGGAGGACCGTCAGAGCGCTGGTCATGCGTGTGCATGCTTGTGAAAAAATTCCAGGCACTGAGAAAGTTTGGAGATGGTTTTCAACCACCTGATTGAGACTATAAATGTACATGTTGGTAAACATGAGGTTGGCCCACTGTTTGTCGGTCTCGAAATACATGTCAAAAGAACATTCACTGCGTGACTTTTCACCCTGGACGCCACCATTCTAACCAAGGTTATTCCCAATTGTTTGCAATCAAGCCATAACACCTAAATTCATCTCAGGAAAAAAAAAAATAAATGAAAAAAAAATATGGATTGACTTGTGTCGCCGTGCAGAATGAGCGGACCACTCCCAGTCTGGGATTCATTTTCAAAAATGTGTCACTAAGAGGACATGGTACACACATCAGCATCATTTCTGGTCATTCCAAAACATAAAAATACTCACATTTTACTAGTTAGAAAGTGATAAATGTCAAAAGTATTTTTTTTTTTTTTGTCGTGGTCAAGCAAAAGAACATTTTGTTCATAATAGAATTGCTAAACTAATATTAATAGGGGACATATTACGGAAAACTGACTAAGTTCTTGGATACAAATAGCTGCGTCTCTGGAGTTGGTGACCACCCATGAAGTGTGAAATTAAAAAGTAACTTTATTATGATCCTATTTCTATTTCTGAAAACGATTAAGCCATTTTGCAAGTCATCCACACTTATTTAATAACGAGGCTAAATTACATAACTGCTCACACAGCGAGCTTCTCCGGCCATGATATGATCTGCCAGGCTGAGCGAAGATTCAGAGCTACTTTCAAGCATCACTATCGAGTCAGAACGGCAGACCACACGGTATGCAACACTATTTTTCACCGGCAAAAATCACCATGATTGCGACACAACAGCTATCATGTCAAAGCCAAAAGGTAAGCAGAGCTGCCTTGACTTCCGTTGGCTGTACAGAATAGCATCGGCTAACGTCGATGGCTTCCAATGTGTGTCACATACCGTATTTTCCGCACTATAAAGCGCACCTAAAAGCCTTTAATTTTCTCAAAAGCAGACGGTGCGCCTTATACATGGGAAAAGTTTTAAAATGGGCCGTTTATTGGAGGTGCGCCTTACAATGCAGTGTGCGCCTTATAGTGCGAAACATACGGTACTTGATTTTCCTGTGAAAGTTGTTGAAACATGATGTGTCTGTGCTGCCACAAACTGTACATGCAGCAAATACTGTACACTCCAGAGTATGAAGTGCTGACTCCGTGAGTGAAAATGCCTTTGTTGTCTTTGGGGGCGCTTGCTTTCCTCCAGATACTTTGGTCTCTGCGTCCCCAAATAGAAGTCACTCAGCTCACAAGGCTGTGCCCTCGGTCATCATGGTAATGAAAGTCAAAGTCGCCGCTGGCACAGCAGTGTAAGGCTGATTTCAGAGAGACAAGAAGTAGTGTGTGTAACGTGTGCTATAATACTTGATCCTTGGGTATTTTTACATGTTTTTATGAAAGCTGGGAAGGAAGCCACCACCAGCCATGCAGAAGAGCAAACACAACTCCCCTTGGAAATAGTACTTCAGAATGTTCCAAAAGATCAATACATAAAAAAACAAAGTTTGTTGACTTTCAAACCAATCAGCGGCAGCTGACTGGTATCCACAGTCTTCTTCTTGTGTTATAAATGGGAATGATTTATCGATGCTCATAATTTTCCTCTTCGTCACCACTCTTGCCCTTCTGTGATGGCATCGCAAAAACATCCACAAAAAGCACACTTTGCCAAGTTAAGCTACAGCCACGCGCACAGGCCGACACCTGGAAACAGAAGTTCAGAACATTCAGAGAGAAATATTTAAGAACGTCAATGGATTGATTTGATAAGATTATTGTTAGAGTTTGGCTCTTCTCTGGCAGTCACTTTTGCCCGTGTAGAAAAGCCCTCACGAGATCAGCTCAAGGGGAGTACAAGAAGTGTAAACTGTGTTGCTTTTTTTTTTTTAATGCCCAATTAGAAACGTTTACAGTAATCAGTGCTGTTGGAGCAAAATGTGGTTAAAACAAATATTCTATTTTGCCCTTGCTGCAACTTGTCTTAACTTGAGCCCGAAAAAAAAAAAAAAGTTCAAGATCGGATCCAGCACTTGACAGATAACAAATAGGGTGGTTGTACCAGCTCGACATAAACGAGAAGCCACCTCCTTTTGGCCGTTTTCGCAGACCCACTTCCTCTTAGCCAGACCCCCTCACTCTTTCAGTCACAGGCTGTTTTGAGGAATTTGTTATTGTGAGCAAGCACAGAATTCTTAGCAGCACAACTTTTCTTCCAGGAACTCCGATCCACTTACTCGACGCCGCACGCACACATACGCACAAGTCACAGTGCGCACATGCACATTACTTGGCAACGCGCTGAGCGAGTGACCCACGCATAAAGAATACAGCGGAGAGGCCTCGTTGACGGGGGCGGGTGGGTCGGGGGTGTCGGGCGGGATTCCTTTCTGCGCAATGTCCACCAATCGGCGCAAGGAGGCTGATAAACATCGCTGAAACAGGATCCTTGCAGCACATTGTGTTCCTTCACCACTGCAGAAAATAAAGACTCTTCTCACTTCCTGCAAACAGTTAATCTTCTTGTTTATTCTATTCCAAATTTACAGGAACTCAACATCTTCTCCAGGCGTAAATATCGCCCTCATCTTCCCTCTCCTGGGTGTGTGAACAACAAAAGTATCAAAAACATTGTGAGCTCAGAAGTGAGTCACTGAAGCTGGGGACTTGACATGAGAAGCACAACATGTCTTTGTCGTCACATCGAGCGGGACCACCACGAGGCTCGTTAAACTGAATTTTTTCCTCTCTTTCAGCCTCTTCGCCGACATCCTGGAAAAGTACTATGACAAACAACGAGCCATGAAGTTCTATACTCACTATTTATTGATAAGCATGTCATTATTTGGTGACATTACTGCTGACTATTCTTGCTGCTGTTCAAATTTATTTATGTATTGTCTCAACTACTTACAAAGCTATTTATTAATGCATGGTTTTTTTTCTACCACATATAATGCTGCTAACTATTCTATGCAAGTAGTTTATCTCTTTTACCATAATTCCCAGCCTACAGAGCGCAACTGGTTACAAGCCTCACCGAGTACATTTGTAAAGGAAATACTGTTTGGTAAATACGTACGCCGCAGCTGTGTAAAAGACGCAAGTGCCCACATTGAAACAAGATATTTACAAAGAAAAAAGGTACACAGAAAAAGTTTAACACTTGGATGGCGCTGACGGTAAAGCTAACGCTAGCCCCGTGCAAGCACTAACGCTAGTTAAAATAAACCTTACCGGTAAACATCACTGAGACACGCTAGTAACACAGCAGAAACACGATAGCGCAGCGCTAATTGTAGTGCAGCGCTAACAGGGCCGGTAAAAGTCACTTCCTCGGCACATATATTCCACCGGTCTCATTCGTACCGCTCGAGTGCCCCCTTGGGGCCGCTAGAAAAAAATCCACCAATTAGCCGCATCACCCCCTTAGCCGCACGGTTGAAAGCGTGTGAAAAAAGTCGCGGCTTGTAGGTTGGAAATTACGGCATATATTATTATTCAAATACAGCACAGTTAGTATATTTTGTGCTCATTATATTTTCAACTGCTTACATACATTACTTATTGATACATCTACAGTGTCTATAAACATGAGGGACTTGACGTGAGGATTTCTTTAAGATACGAGCCATCATTCGACTGTTTTTTTTGCTTTAACTTGCAAGCGCAGACTTCAGATGCAATCCCTGCAGTGACCGAACTGACATCACAGCCTTTTGGCAGATACAACTAGTTAGCAATTATTTAAAAAAAAAAAAAAAAAGAGGCTTCTAGGTCTTATTGCCACTCGCAGTTGATGTGTACTGTCAAAGTAAACAAAATAGAAAAGCAATCCTTATGTATTGCAAACACTCAGCTTTTGGTCTGCCTCCTACATCGGTTAAATTATAATTTTTTTCACAAATCAATACATCGGTCGGTTATTTTCTACAGCTGAAAATGCCTTGCTCTCTTTGACGATGCGGCGTTAATGGCGTAAAAAAACACGTTTAACTTTTGTTTTACTGAAAAGTGGTTTTGATGTGAGGATTCTGCCTGACGACAGCCGCACAACTAGAATCTATGACTTCATGTACAGTTAATGTACACAGATTCTTGGGGATTTTTTTTTTCATCTTTCAATGATCCTTTGATGCTTCAGACCAGTTGGTTATAAAACCAGCAATTTTTCTAATTGTGTTACTCAAAAAGATTTATTCAATTCCATTCTGAATGTTTTTATCGGTTAGAAACCAAAGGGCCAATAAAGATATGGTCCCTTGGCAAATATGTAAAAATGAGTAGACTGAGTCTTTTCCTGAAGTCGGTGTTATCAGTGCGCCACACCCACCCCGTCGCATAACTACTAACTCAACCTGTTGACTCTGGTTAAGGAGAGAGGCGCGAAAAAAAGAAGGGAGGGAGTGTTTCCGGCCAAGGAGGGCGGCGTTTGTTTACCAGCCAGAGAGGAAGCATGGAAGGAGCGGGTGTCAGATTACAACCTTCAGACGGGTTGGATGCGCGTCAGCTGACCTGGCGTCATCGCACGGCACCGGCCGCGACCGACACCTGGCCCTGGTCCGACCGAACCCAAAGCCTCTCTTTTATAACTCAGCACAGGATAAAAACAAGAAGCGTGGGGAGGGCCAGGCAACTAAAGGTCACAGTGGATCGCCTGACTTCAAATAGCTCATTCACTAGTTCATGAACTATAACAACAGCACTGCCATGTGTCATTTCTAAGTCAAAGGAGATTTTAAACTTTGGAACGATGCAACTTCCTGTTTTCATTTTAAAAACCTTACGAGTCCAGTCATACAGTACATTCTCTGTTCACACCAACTGCCAGTGATTCATTAGACGATTGTGATATGGTCCGCTACATTTCAAAGGCCCTATATTAGTAGTGGGGGGGTTGGTGTAAAATGTATTAATTTCTTTAAACAATGGTTCCGCTCCAACTGCAGCAATATAACATGAATTTGTACCCAACTACCCAAATTTGGAGGGAAAAAAAACTTGTAAGCCTTACATACAAGACAATCAAATGAAAACCAGAATGCTAGTAACTGAGCGTGTCTTCTTGTAGCACTTCTTTTTTTCCCTTTCGGCTTGTCCCGTTAGGGGTCGCCACAGCGTGTCATCTTTTTCCATCTAAGCCTATCTCGTGCATCTTCCTCTCTAAGACCCACTGTCCTTCCTCATGTCTTCCCTCACAACATCCATTAATACCTTTTCTTTGGTCTTCCTCTCTCTCGCTCTTTTGCCTGGGAGCTCCATCCTCAGCATCCTTCTACCAATATACTCACTCTCTCACCTCTGAACATGTCCAAACCATCAAAGTCTGCTCTCTCTAACCTTGTCTCCAAAACATCAAACTTCGGCTGTGCCTCTAATGAGCTCATTTCTAATCCTATCCAACCTGCTCACTCCGAGCGAGAATCTCAACATCTTCATTTCTGCCACCTCCAGTTCTGCTTTCTGTTGTTTCTTCAGTGCCACCGTCTCGAATCCTTATATCATGGCGGCCTCACCACTGTTTTGTAAACTTTGCCCTTCATCCTAGCGGAGACTCTTCTGTAACATAGAACACCAGACACCTTCCACCAACTGTTCCATCCCGCTTGGACCTGTTTGTTCACTTCCTTTACCACACACACCATTGCTCTGTATTGTATTTGAAGTCGTCCACCCTTGCCATCTCTTCTCCCTGGAGCTTCACTCTTCCCCCTCCGCCCCGTTCATTCACGCACATATATTCTGTTTTACTTCGGCTAATCTTCATTCCTCTCCTTTCCAGTGCATGCCTCCATCTTTCGAATTGTTCCTCCACCTGCTCCCTGCTTTCACTGCATCTCACAATATCATCTGCGAACATCTTGGTCCAAGGGGATTCTAGTCTAACCTCATCTGTCAGCCTATCCATTACTACCGCAAACAGGAAGGGCCTCAGCGCGGATCCCTGATGCAGTCCCACCTCCACCTTAAATTCTTCTGACATGCCTACGGCATACCTCATCGCTGTTCTGCTCTTCTCATACGTGTGTCCTGTACTATTCTAACATATTTCTCCACCACACAAGACTTGCGCATTCAGTACCACAGTTCCTCTCTTGGTACTCTGTCATAGGGTTTTTCTAGATCAACAATGACACAATGTAACTCCTTCTGACCTTCTCTGCACTTTTCAATTCGCGTCCTCAAGGCAAATAATGCATCTGTGGTACTCTGAACACAAAGTCACTGGATGATGATAATTTCAGCAAGTGACAATCATATGCTGATTTTCTGCAGACTGACTGTTTTTGGTATTAGAGGTGAAGAATTTTGGTCAAAATATCCATGACTCTCACGGGCCGTCACAACAGCAGCCGCTTGCCTGGTAGCCATCGGTGAGTTGCGACTAGCGGCTCTTGTTATCAATTTTGTTTATTCATTTCCTGTACCACAAATCTAAGGACCGAGGATCACCCTATCCCAACTACCTTCAGGCAAAGGCGGGGTACACCCAGAACTGGTCAGCAGCCAATCGCAAAGCACATTTAAAAAAACAAAACAAAAACAAAAACAACAAAAAAAAACATTCAAACTCACATTCACACCTAAGGGAAATTTAGAGCCATCAATCAACCTACCACACATGTTTTTTTTTGGCATGTGGGAAGAAACCAGAGTATCCGGAGAAAACCTACACAGGCATCGGAGAACATGCCAACTCCACACAAGCGGGACCGACATTAAAACCCCATTCTTCAGAACTGTGAGCCAGATGTACTCACCAGTTATTCACCGTGCCGCCCAATTTCATTTAATTAATGAATTTATTCATTTGAATATATCATACTGATCAATGTGACATTTTTTGCCAATATCCGTCCGATAACTATCAGACTGATGATGATCCGACCAAAGTTGTCATGAGCGTAGCACCCTTTCACACACACTTGTGCATATTTGTTGTTTTTGGAACATTAAGGTAACGGTTACAAACGTGTTCCTGCCGGCAAGTTGGCAACGATTGAACGCTAGCTCGCTTGCGCATAAGATTCCAAAAGATCACACTGCTTTTATTTCCAATTTTTTTTTTTTTTTTTTTTTTTGATGGAGAATTTGGCACGCGTCGCTTGCAGTGCGGCTGGATTCAATAAGACATGTTTGTGTCCTTTTGTCAAACAACGGCATATGGCTACAGTGTGCATACTTTGTTAAGCCTTCTGGGATGTGAACAATAGCCTGACCACTGGGACACATTGTGCCACCAAGGAGTCCTCCCCATTGTGGTCCAGAAAGCATCCAAAAAGACATGGAATATGTTTAATCCCTTCCAGATTTTTGGGGGCAAAAAAACAAAGTCCTGGAAGGGAGGAAAAACAAAAACAAAAACAGTCCAACAGTACCTGCGTTTGTCTTGCTCTGGAGGACGAGTGTCGGAAGACATGGGAGGCAGTCTGCCATTAGCGATGGATGTAGCAGGGGCAGGGATGGTGTAGACCCTCTGGACAACCACCACCATGTCCTGGCCCACTGAACCAGCCTGGCTCAGGCCCTCAATAACTTCCAGGAGAGAATGACATTGCCTTGCCAGAACAGCAGAGCTCGCTACACTCCTAATAGAAGCATCGCAGGCAGCTAACTGAGGGTGATAAAGATGTGGAAATTGGACAATTGTATTGACAACTTTAGCCAATTTTATATAGAGGTATGCTAAAAGCCTGACATCATCTGGTGTTACACACACCTGTTCAGTATCACTTTCCTCAGCATCCCTGCGAAGGTCCAGCGTTCCAAACGTCCGACACAGAGGATACGGCGTGAGCCGTTTTGCTGTGAACAGCGCACGGGCCGCTTCGGATGCGGGGCTGATTTTCCGGCTGAAGTGTGTGTTCAGAATAATATCGCAGCCCAAACTCTCCATGGGGAGCCTTTGCCTGCAAAGAAATGAATGAGGTTTATCAATTTCCATACACCTGCATCAAGATGTGAAACAAGGAACGGATTAAAAAAAAAAAAAAGAACAAAAGGGAATAAACTTGCAGGAATGTTAGCGCTGCATGTCAAACTGCGGTATATGATATCTACAAGGAAAGTCAGAATGCGAAACAGATGTATGCTCCTTGCCAATATATTTTATGCTGCCTGAAGGCCTGTTCATTTCCCTTATAAACGATGATCCGTTTGTGAGGAACAAAGTATATTTGCAAGATGAGAAACAACTATGTGCATCTAACACAATGAATGAACGATTGTTTTTAATGTCGATTATTCCGTTCATTAGTTTCCATTTCCATTCTTTGATTAAAAAAAAAGAGCTATTTGAAATTGATAGTGCAAAAATTTGGTTTATAGTTTGATCTGTAAGGTCAACAAATGGGCAAAAATATTGATCATTGTTTTACAAATTAAAAGCAGATGTTTGCAAGTGTCTTTTGTCGATTCGACACAAATACCAATCTGCTTTCATGGAACACTGAGAAGATTTACTATTCAGAGAATAAAATTCACAGGACTTTAAAAGCTTAATTATCAAGAGTTATCAATCTGACACTCGATTAGTTGTTGAGTAACTGCTTACTGTATTTTCCGCACTAAAAGGCGTACCGCATTATAAGGCGCATAGAATAGCCGCTACAGTAGGGGCTGGGGTTACGTTATGCATCCATTACATGGAGTTGCACTAAAAGCCCAATATTGATCCATATATAAGGCGCACCGGATTATAAGGCGCACCGTTGGCTTTTGAGAAAATTAAAGGCTTTTAGATGCGCCTTGTAGTGCGGAAAATAGGGTACTTCTTGCACCCTTGTAAAATGTGACAAAACATCACTGTTGCTAGTGACCCTTGCGCGGTGTTCTTAATCATGACCGCAAGACCGTATCATGTGGAAGAACCATACACGGCCACAACAGCCTGGCACCCCTTCCTCATATACACTCGTGTGGGACGGCTTCATAGTAAGATACATTCTTTTAAAAAATGGTCAGGAGCTACAGTAGCATGTGGAAGAACCATATACGCGGCAACAACAACTTCGTGCCGATCAAACATGGCATTCCATTCCGGAAAAAGAAACAATTCAAGGTAAAAGAAAATTCTTAGCTACAAAACAAGATACAAATAAGTAAATTGTCTTTCAGGTTGATAACATTTGTTTAGAACGAATGTGGTCGTCGCCAGCGACTTCGTAAATGGGGCACTGCTCCAGTCAAACACATTCCAAATCTGACATCATCAGCAAAACACATCCACGCCTGTCACAACCAGCAGGCTGATTCTTGGCTGATGACACGAAAATGGACGTTACAAGCTATTCTTTGCCTTTACTTTTAGTGCCGCTGATTTCATTTGTGTACATGCCAGAGTGAACACACTCAATTTATTTCGAGAACAAACCCAAGCAAAACATTTCTGCTCTGGCCCTTTTACGTGTATACCTGGGAGAGCGAGTGAGCGGCACCTCTCCCGGGTATTCCAGGCTATTGAAAAACAGCCCTTATAATTACACAGCACATTGTTTATAGTAGTGGTGATTTACGACTAAGTCTTTCCACATGTGACATGAAAAATAGAATGGCGGATTTTTTGCTGAGTCAGCGCCAAGTGCGCTCTGTGACTCGATCCGCCGTGCGTGTTGCAGCGCGTCTCTGACGTGGGAGCGAACGGAGCGGCGGGACAATTCCCACGTACGGAGGGAGGGCTCGTTTCGATGTGGACCATTGGAAAAAATATTGTTCTTAAATCAGAAATGGAATTGTTGCATTTTGTGGCTGTTTTTCCTTCCACATTTAATCTTCAATAAGGTGTGATTTTCTTTGATTAAATCCAAATTCACCATGACGAAGGGATGCCGCCAAATACTACAGTCAGTGTGTCAGGCATGTACTGTACGCACCATTTAACACACAGTGTACTCCATATTGTATTATGCACCTGAATACACTTGGACACAGGCCAGAATCACAAGAAACTAGAATTAAAAGCGAGCAACTGAGTATTTGGAAGGCCCCAAGCATTATGATTCGACTCAATCTTACACAGCGTACTTTGCATTGTTGTCCGATTGAAAAGGAGGAATTCGAAAAGTCGTTCAATCCAAAAGGCGGCTAATTTTTGTTCAAACGATTAACTATGGGGAAAGCCATGGGAGGAATACAAAGCAAATCATTATTGAAAAATTTCTGCTATTTACTCAAACTCAAAAACTCAAGTTTACTTAGCATTGAGCCATTAATGTCAGGAATCTGATTTCTGCAAAAAAATAAAGTTATTTTCAGCCTTATCTTCCACCTTTTCCGCTTAGCATCATGTTTTGACTCGTAACCGCACTTTAATTACTTTGCATTGTTGCCCTATGAGAATGCATGAAATGGAAAAGTCATCCAAACCAAAGCAGTTTAATTTCGTCCAAACTATTAACCTGTTGGGGAAAGGGGTGGGGGTGGGGATAATGAAATAAACTCCAAATTATTATTTTTAAATGTTTGGCATTTTGTCATTTTAATAGTTATGTTTCAGATTTGAGTAGGTTAACAACTGACCGGTGTGACGGTCTGAGCGCTCCCCCGTGCTGAAAAGTCTCCTTGTGATGAATGCGCATGCGTTACTAACAGGGGAACTTTGGGTACGTAGCAAACGCTTACTGGGAAATTCCCCCCCCCCCCACATTTTTCCCCTTCTTCTACACAGAAGGAGCCAACATATGTTATATGCTAACCCTAATCTAACCTTAAAACAAAAGTTGATAAAAAGATATCCACAAATATGTACGTTCGCTGTGTTCGTCTTTGTGAGAATGGCACACGCATGTAAGGGGATGTTTCAGACTGGCCGGAAGTTTACAGAATATACGCGCATGCGCATTAATCACAAGGAGATTTTTCAGCGCCGGGAGCGCTCAGACCGTCACACCGGCAAACCTTCATAAAAAGCATTTTTGATTGAAATGTGTGTAATTGAACACATCAGTCCACCGCAGCGGATATGATATTTACCAAACGAGAACTTCCACTACCTATTCAAAAACCCCTAAGCCACCCCAGTCATTTTTATAAGAGTGTCATTAAGGATGACAGCACTTATCATACCGACGATCTGGCCAAAGATCAGTCATCGCTATACACATGCACGGCTGTTTATTACTGAAGCAGAACATACAGTACTGAACGGCGGAACAGGAAGTGGAAGTCGTTCCCTAGTCGGGAACAGGTGAGTGGGCAGCTGACAGGTAAGGAGTGGCTGACTGCTGGCGTCACAGCCCGCAGGTGACTCACCCTCGCGGGTATTTCCGTTCCAACCGCAGCCCACTCAGGGGCAGGGAGCGGGGAGGTATGGGCAGGGGCAAACTACACACAGCAGGAATGTGAGGGGTGATAAACCCACTCAAAGCGTCACGCAACAAGTTTAATTGAAACAGGAATTTTACTACGCATACCAATGTTTGTGTTTTTTTTTTTTCCCCCCACTGAATGGTATCCAGGTGCAGCCCAAAACATTATTCTATATATAAATATGCTTCACAGGATTCACGGTCATGTATTGAGAGCGTGAACGTCCCTCTATAGCAACACACGCGTTTCGAAAGCGAAAGGTGATGAAGCCGCCATGTGTTTCCAATCATCTTCCTTTGGCTCCCTCTCGCATTCGCGCTCCCTAAACGGTCCAGAAAATAATCGAGCGTTCCCAACCCCCCCTTTCCTCAGCTTGCTGGAAATGACCTAACGACTGCCAGGAAGAGGAATGCGAAGCATTCCCTGGAGCTGTCCGTGACGTCAGGGGCTTCGAGGAGGCCCCAGCGCTTCCGCCAGGCTGGATATTCCAGAGTGCACTCACAACTCCTAACAGCTGGAGCACCGCCGCTGCCTCGCTCCCGCTGCAAAACAAGCCCCAAACATACGCGGCCCCCGCCTATCTGGACTCCATGTGAAGGACTGCAAGGCACATCTGGGCTTTTGGTGCTGATATGGGGGCCAATGGGCAAAAAAAAAACCAACCCAAAAACAGGCCTTTAAACTGAGGACTCATAGCTGTTGTAACTCAGATTCGATTTACACTGCAGATCCAAGTACCCAATTCTGACCTAATGCCTATATCTATATATTTTATGTACATTCTAGTTCCGTGTACACATATCGTGACATATCCCATATGGCTGCGTTTACACTGACATAACACATGAAAATATCCCCGCGTTCACAAATGCCCCAACTGTATGTAAATTTTTTTTAAAGGTTAACCTCCACGTTACTCTTGCCAGTAGCGTGCGCTTGGAAAAGTTAATGTTACGAAGAAAATGGTCCTTAGATGCAATTGGGGAACGTGCAATTCTGATGAAAGATATCCTGCTAGCTTACAAGGGGCCAGCTTGATTCATTTTCCAAAGCCTAAAACACAGTTGACGAAGTGTCTACGATGGATTAAGGCTCGCGGAAGAGCGCACGTACAACTAAATGTGCACAATATCAACAAACACAAGGCAGTGTGTTCAAAGGGAAGTGAGGGAGAAGTATCTTCACGCAGTTTGATTGAATTATTATCAGTGCTTTATACATTGCAGTAGATGAACTTTGAACTGCCTATTTGTATCACATCGAGGCAAGTAAAAAAAAAAAAATTGTCATTTGAACCATTCAGTAGAAATACAACCCAATAGTGTCATAACTAAAAACTACTTGTGCTTTTTGCATGTTGACTTTTCCACGTTATGGCAGTGCTTAGCTCCCAACTGCCCTTGGTCAAAGCTTCCTGTTCCCCTTTTTGTCCAGCATGTTATTGCAAGTCAACTCACGTTGTTGAGCAATTGCCTCAAAGTGTCCTTTTTTTTTTTTTTAACTGCTGCCCAGAAATGATTTTGTCCCATACAAAAAAAAATCCAAAAGAGAGAAACACAGGAAAGTGTTTTTCACTGAACATGCACTTTTCTCTCACATCGGTGCAAGTTGTTCCTCTTATTCCAGCTCACAACGTGGACTTTCTTCAACTGACGCTGAGATGTCGTCAGTTTCAAACATTACGCGTGTACTAGAACATCAGACCTGTGACTGGCAATAGTAGGTGAAAGGTCTTTATAGTGCTAATGCAACGATAAAGAACCCACAGAACAGCAAGACCTCATAAAAAAAGTCGTTTTTTGCAGGTTTAAGGAAGACAAATAAAAGACCTATGATGACTGTTACAGGGCCACATCAAATTTAAGACCTCATATTTAGTAAATGGAAATGACCGGAATTAATAACATTTTACACATGCATGACGTTACATATACAGTGATGCCTCAGTTCTCGACCACAATCCGTCCCAGAAATAGTTCGAGAATTGATTTGTTCGAAAACTGAACCGATGTTTCCCATTAGAATGCATGGAAAAAGAAATAATGCGTTCCAAGCCTGAAAAATTAGGCTTTTTAAAGCATCTTTTTAGCTTTTGCTGATAATAAACTGCATAGTAGAAATACCTTATGTAATAAAATAATTTAAGAAATATATTTATTTTTTTGCTTAAAAGGTATGCTTTGCAGTAGAGTACGCTGGGCTGGGAGTGCTTTGCCATATCTGTGGTGACTCAGGCCCCGGCCTTAACTTTTTTTATTAACAAAAGTTCAGAATAACTAAACAAGCAACTTGCCTTCTTTGGAGCCATGATTGGGGGTTAATACGGTCGTCCTCGATAAGACGAAAATCAACAATCACTACCGAGACAGGTCTGTGTACAGAGGCTGCGTCATACAGAAAAACAAAAGTACGCTGGTGCGCGTGATGTCATTTCCGTTTTGTTTTTTTTTCCCGGGGGGCGTTCGATTTGACAATAACAAATTGCGTCGTGGGCTGGTCGGCTGCTTGCGCGCGTTATGTTATTTCTGGGTTTTTTATGGCGCCGTGCGAATTCACAACAAAGCGCGTCGTGTGTCAGCTGGTCTGGCCGCATGCAATATGTCATTTCTGGGTTTTGTCGGGGGCGTTGGCGTACCGATTTTCGTGCGAAAACGGAAGCAAAAACATTTGGTTCGAAAACCAATTTGTTCGAGAACCGAGGCTTTACTCTACATATTTCCTGTCAAATATAATTATGGCCTTAATTCGAGAAGTATAATTTAATACTTTGACAGACATCCTGAGTAAGTTAAAGTTTCAAGTGTTATGGTGCTTGCAGGGTATCCAGCTGTACTTGTCTCAATTTAGTACATGTCTGTTTTGTATTTTCAAAACCATGTCATATTGAACACATCAGTTGGGACGACACTCAGCTGAAGGACAACAAACCATTTTGGCAAGGAAACTAAGGGCAGCGTGATATCCAATACAAAGTGGCAACTGTGGAGTATCACAGTTTCGTGTCAAGAGCAAAGTTTCTGCTACAAGCTATTAGCGTCAGACTTAGAGATTTGTACCATGTATTTCTCAAATGCTATCAATGAGTGGTTTCACACATTAACTTCTACAAGAAAAGATTACCTTTCAGTAACTCCTCATGTAGATATGCTAAAGGGCAGTCGTGTTCTTGAAATAACGTTGCTGGTTTTTTTGGGTTTTTTTTTTTTTTTTTTTAAATGAGGCCCTTTGAGAGCTCCAATCTGCGGCTTAGGTGTTTATGGCTTTGCAGGTTATGTCACATTTGTCTATTTATGAGTGAGGCTTTTATTTTGCATGCACGGTTTTGATGTATTTTTATATGTTCTTGGCATAAAGCACGTTGTGACCATTATGGGTTTTAAAGAAAATCATAAAATTGTTTATTTACATCAGGTGGATTTATTGTGGGCGGCACGGTGGAGCAGCTGGTAAAGCGTTTGGCCTCACAGTTCTGAGGTTCCGGGTTCAATCCCGAACATGCCTGAGTGGAGTTTTGCATGCTGTCCCCGTGCCTGCGTGGGTATCCTCCGGGGACTCCGGTTTCCTCCCACATTCCAAAAACATGCAACATTATTTGGACACTCTAAATTGCCCCAAGGTGTGATTTTGAGTGCGGCTGTTTGTCTCTATGTGCCCTTCAATTTGCTGTCAACCAGTTCAGGGTGTACCCCACCTCCTGCCCGTTGACAGATGGGATACGCTCAAGCACTCCCCGTGACCCTCGTGAGGATAAGCGGCGAAGAAATTGGATGGATGGATTTATTGTGCATGGCAACAAGAGACAAGTACGATTTTTTGGCACATCTGGATAGGCGTTATGGCAGTGTAAATAAAAAAAAAAATCTGAAAAAAAAAAACATTTTCAATCAGGCTTCTTTCAAATGCGGATATTAATCTGATACATATTGGATAAAAGTAGATATGAGTGCAACATTAACGTACACGTCGGATATACCACCTTAATGCCAGCTTGATGCCATTGAAATACACCAATTGGTGATGTATATACCACAAATTCGTATTACCTGACTATTGAATTAAGTGTAAATACTCTACATTAGAATAACGTCTTTCATTGATTAAGAAAAAATAATTGCAAACAGCAGCCAGTGAAGTAATGAGGAGACTAACAAGCGGCAGCAAAGGCCAAATAAAGGTTATCCAATGTTTAATATTTGTATTTATTCGTTCAACATTGTTAACCTCTGCGTTGTCACCGTCTAATGTTGACGGCAGAATTTATTTCCATGCAATTGTTTCACAGCCCTCAGTGATCGGATATGTGTCACATGAAATGTATATGGAAATACCAGGAACCCGCCCAAAAAAACTCATGCTGTAAAGGCATCATATCAGAATTTGGTTGCTGTGTATATGCACCCTAAAGAGTCTTTTTATGGACGAGGCTTTTATTTTAATGACTTGTTTGTTTCTATGCTGGCATGACTGCACTCTTTTAATTCATTTAGTGTGACGACCACTGCACTTAACAGCAGCAGCAAGCAACCAGTCTTTATAACCTAACTGGAATGGAACCTCATTTATTTATGTCAAAACATAATGCTGTGAATAGACAATTAATACAGTAAGGCCTGTGGTGTACTAAGACCTTGGCATAGTAGATATGAATGCGTGCTCTCACCATGGTGGAAATATGCGGATGATGTCCGCGGGCGCCGGGCTGAGCTTGGCTGCAGTCTCCCTGGAGAGCAGCACCATCACACGGGCGCTTTCTTCGGGGAGGGGGTCGGCGGGACCAGGCGACGGGCGGTGCAGGCAGCGCACCAGTTGTGCGCCGCACTCCTCCTGAACCTCCAGCACCTCCAGCACCAGCACGCCAGGCCTGTCCGCTGGAGAGCGGCGTAACAACAACACAGATGTTGAGTGTGTGTGTGTGTGTTTGCCTTTGTGTGCTCACAGTCATCTCTCTGAAGGACTTATTAGGGTTAGTTGTGCGCTTTTAATATTCCACCATTTACTGTGGATAACAGGGGGGCTGTCATTGTGACAAGATGAATAAAACAGAATATTTTGAATCATATTGTGACTGTTTCTGTTAGTCGACAGCGCTAACAGAGAAGAGCCAATCAAACAACGCCTGTAGGCGGCCAAATCAAAAAGAAAGCATCTTGGCTGAGCACACGCTCAAAATTGATTGCGCCGGATTGTGAAATGGCAACCTGTCAGTTTGAACACAATGCGGCTTTGTGTGTGCGTTACCGATTCCTGAGTGTGGCCGGAGGGGGTATTTTAGAGTAATACACGGGTTTGAAGATTATGAATGCGCGCACGAGAGCAATTATTACATTTTTCAACGTGCATTTAACAGAACACGGGCTGCATTTCTACTCTGTACATCAAATCCTTCGAGGCGTACACAAAATAATCTCGCCTCCTGCAAAACAAAATAAAAGAATTGGGTCGGGAGGAAACAAAGGTGCAGAGAAATCCAGCCAATGCAGTTAATTATCTGTAAAGCTTATTTTGATTGATCACAGCATTAGGCATGATTGACACTGTCGGTGAGATCTTGTGTTGTGGTTTCACTTTTTTACTACGCAGCGGTGTCAGGCTGCACAGCATCACACTTAAAGGTGTTGCTAATATTTCGCCAATTGCACACAAACAACCAATACAGAAGAAATAGTTAAGTAATGTGCATTGGTAATGACAACAATAGCAAAGTTATTTCATACATATCCAAGCCAACAAAACCCCCATTTTTTTCCACTATCAACTGTCAGCTATAAGGTACTGTTTGTAGATACCCAGAGAACTAACTTGTTACACTGCGGAAAGGAAAACAAATAGTAGGCAGACTGTTTCCTGCGACATGTAGCAAATTCAGAGCGCACTTCCTCACTGTGGCCTCTCTACACGGGCAATTATACAAAAAAAAAAAAAAAAAACAAAACCAAAAAAAAAAACCATTGCAGATCTTACAATTGTACACAGTGCAAAAATGAATGCAGCGTGAACTGATTATCTTATCCTGGACTGAAGCTCAAGATTTGATGAATACTTTTTCAACTTTCTACTGATAGATGAGGGGGGGAATAGAAGAACCTGAATGTATCGTATATTGTTTTAATCTGAGCAGGCATAAGAGATCAGACATTTATCTGCCTCCTACACAGAATCCTGCCAATGTGTCACACAGCAGTGTGCACTTCCACACTGCGACACCGCATCCCGCAGATATCAGATGGTGTCGGTGCCAGTGTCTGCAAACTGGACGACTTATAGGCAGTCGGTCCATCACACAGCGAGTCGTGATGTTGGAATGGTACTGACGTGCAGTGGCGTATTGAAATCGACTCGCGACTATCCAGGAATTTGGAGGCGGTTTTAGAGACTGAACGACAGCTGTGTCAAAGTGAAGAGTGAAAAGGCAGATGACCCAGGACTCATTTTGCTGTCCAGCAGTTTGTTCCTGTCAAAGGCCTCTTTTTACCCCCGTTTTGCTGTTCTGGACGACAGCCATCGACAGGGAATGAGTTGAGAATTTTCTGTGTTTCGGTATGAGAAAAAACACAGAGGATGGGCAAACATTGTGGGAAAAGGGCCTTGTGAAAATCCAGGACAAGGGTGTCTACTTAAACACCAGACACTAGCTTCTCCCAAACTGCTGCGTGAAAGCAAATTTGGATGTCGGACAAATTTTCCCGATCAAAAGAGTGCGTTTTTCTTGTTACTGTGAGGATAAGCGTCTTGGAAAATGAATGGATGGATGTTCTACATTAGGGGTGTCAAATTCATTTCACATTGCAGGCCAAATATGGCCTCGGTAGATGACAAGCGGGCAGGGACCATTAAAATGATAACCTACTCTGCTATAAATAACCAAAATATGTCTTTCCTTTGTTTTGGTGTAAAGAAGCATAAAAACATTAGGAAAACTTTGAAATTTAATGAACATTCCTTTTACAAAATATTACCGAGAGGGGTTGTGTCAGGAAGGGCATCCGGCGTAAAAACTGTGCCAAACAAATATGAGCGTTCATCTGAGATGTCACGCTGTGGTGAACCCTAACGGGACAAGCCGAAAGACAGGGACCAAGGTAAAAACAAAGCCATAAAAAGTAGCAGATGCCGCATTGATACCATCTGCTGCATTGAGTCTGTCCCAGTGACAGACTGAGACTGCTGTTGTCTTCTTCTCTGATCAAAACAATATGAGAAACCATGAATTACATCTTATTAAAAATATTTATCCCGTGTCTTTTATGCATTTTTTTTCTCTTTTAAATTATCCTGCGGGCTTGATCGAACCTCCTTGCAAGCCGGTTCTGGCCCACGGGCCGTATGTTTGACACCCCTGTTCTACATTAAAGGCAACTGAGAGAAACAGGAGGGGGGTTAAAGTTGAGTTGCAGATTGCTCGACTTTCAAAGGTAATATCAGAAGCCGAAACGGAGGCGGGACTGTGAATAGCGGAAAGTCCGGTCCTGGGTGTGAAGTTGAACACTGGAGACTCAATTCTCTCATCTGGCTAAGGGTCATACGTTTAATCATCTGATTGTGGGACATTTATGTCATTGTGTGAAGTGGTACGCAGTTGCTGCAATCTCATGCAACTGCTGGCTTTCTGTGTAAAAGGCAAAGGTGGCTTAATGCGTCAGGTCACAGCTCTTATTGCTGGATCTCTGTGTCGCCGTATTAATATATTATAAAATGAAAGGCACAGTGGAGTGAAATGTCCGCACTGCATTACATATATGTGTCCATAGCTCTCATTTTGCTTCAACTATGTGTGAAACGATCAAGTGTGAAAGGGGCTACGTTGAAACCTTCAGTTTCTGTCCAGTCGTCTGAGGTGGAGCAGTGCCTCCAGAAGCTCACAGCTGACCTCTGCCTGTTGTGAAGTCGATTCAGCCTCTCCGCAAGACCGCCGCTGTTCAACGCATACACGAGCACACACACAGATAGTGAAGTTTGATAGGCGTACGTACCACACTTTGTAGTGCACGAAAATTCTTAGTAAGCCGACAAACCACAGATGAACATGATCTTAACGATGCTGGTGACCTTTAAGCAGGTGTCACTTTCATCAAAATTCGGAAACATTACCTTTGAGTCTGCCTGACGTCTAACGTGCACGACATCAAGCCTGCTTGAACGGAGCTGCCTACTTAGTTACAAGTACTAGAGCGATGCACTACCTCACTGATACTCCCCGGGATGCTCGATTAAACTTCACCTGTTACCATGACTTCCATAACATTTTAACTGGTTCTCTCTCACCTTTGAAACTTCCTTTTCTTTTTGGCCGAGTCTTCAGGGGTCTTGGGCTCCCGACCGAATGGCTTCTGCGGGGTCCGTAGCATGGCGCGGGCATATCGGACCCAGTAGCTGACAGACCTTTTGTCGCCCTCGCCGCTGCCGGCTTGAAGGCTCTCGGCGTCTCGCCTGCTGGTGTTCAGTCCGTCGACGTCTGTCTCACCGTCGGAAGCGTACCCTGAGATTTCCAACTGTCTCGTGCGAGGGGGAAAGCAAAATAAATTACTTACCCACCTCATTTTCTGAAGAAATGAGCCGCAATAATACAGTAAAGATGCAGGCCCAACAAGATGGCTGTTTAAAATTACTACTGTAAGAAGAGAAACATACATTAACACATAAACATAATTAGTTGACTAATCTAAAGGAAAACAATGTCGTCAGACCCAACTAGTTAGTCGCAGGACTGGGTTGGGCTAAGTGAACTCAAATATCCAAACCAAACTAGTTAGCTGCCAAATTGGTTGGTGTTAGGAAGAGGAACTAAAAGTTAACACTCAGACCCAACTTGTGAGTTGCCAAAACCGGATAACGGAAACAACCATTTAGGTCAGGGGTGTCAAACTCGTTTCTCTCAAGGGGCCACGTTGTAGTTCGGGGTTCCCTCAAAGGGCCGTTTTGACTGTGAAACAATAAAAATGTTTAATCCTCCCATCATGTTTACATAATCAATTTATGAGCCAGAATCCGAATCAGAAAATCAAGGGTAACATGTTTTTCACCTGTTCATGATTGGTAACACAAAAAACACTTGTAACATCTCAACTTGATCATTTATGATATATGACGATTTGAATCATGGAAATGGAAACTCTCAATTTGGCTTCGCGGCCCATATAAAAATCACGTGGTGGGCCGGATCTGCCCCCCGAGGCTTGAGTTTGACACCTGTAAATTAGGTCCAACTTGTTCAATGCCTAAATGGGTTGCGGTATGAAGAGGAACAGACGGTAAACATTTAGTCCCGAATAGTTAGCTGATTAAATGGCCTGGTGTAACAGGAAATAAACAGTGAATTGTCAGACCCGGCAATTGAGCTGCTTAAGTGCGCCCGTGGATGAAGGGAAACAAGGTAGACATTCAGCTCTCAATTAGTTAGCAATTCAACTGGGCTGCTGGAAGAAACAAAACAAAAAACAAGACCAACTGGTTATCTGCTTAAATGGGGAAGATGGTAAACAGAGAGACCCAACGAAAAAGACTCAACCAAATAGCAAAAACAAACAAATGTAAATAAATATTGATATGAGCATCATTTTTTCCAATTATTAATCAAGTGGCGGCACGGTGGATCGGCTGGTAAAAGGGATGGCCTCACAGTTCTGAGGACCTGGGCTCGATCGCGGCCCCGCAAGTGTGGAGTTTGCACGTTCTCCCCGTGGCTGCGTGGGTTTTCTCCGGACACTCCGGTTTCCTCTCACATCCCAAAAACATGCGCACTCTAAATTGCCCCTAGGTGTGATTGTGACAGCGACTGTTGTCTGTCTCCATGTGCCCTGCGGTTGGCTGGCAACCAGTTCAGGGTGTCCCCCGCCTCCTGCCCGTCAACATCTGGGAGAGGCTCCAGCACTACCCATGACCCTCGTGAGGATAAGCGGCAAAGAAAATGGAAAGATGGATATTAATCAAGTGTTTTTATTTGCATGCACAACACTGGTCATATGTTAAAAAAAAGTGAGGAGTCAATCAATTTGTAAATGAAATCCATATTGTAATGTCAAATATACACTAAGGTTATGGCGCGCTGAATAATTCCCATGCCCCACTTTTTTATTTTTTCACCGCATCACGGCTCATTGAAAATCGACGCAACCAGATCTCGTGGAAAAATCCACATGAAACCTGAGTTCATGTCATGTGTCGACAAGACCGGCATACCAAGCTCTCCCCGTTTGAATCAACTTGACCTCGCTGGGCCGAGCGCCAGGCGACGTCACACCGTAGCCAGCCGCAAAAAAAGAGAGAGAGAGAAGAGAGAGAGAGAGCCAGAGATAGAGAGATAGAGAGAAAGAGAGAGAGCAAGCGAGAGAGAGAGAGAGGAGAGAGAGAGAGAGAGAGGGAAAGAGAGAGAGCAAGCGAGAGAGAGAGCGAGGGAGAGAGAGAGAGAGAGAGAGAGAGAGAGAGAGAGAGAGAGAGAGAGAGAGAGAGAGGGAAAGTGAAGAACACTGTGTTCCTGGCCCCGGATCAAAAATGTCTTTTAACCCAGCGCTGAAAGCATTCAGAGTACGCCGCATGAGCGTTCGCAAGCAACTTTTTTCTGAACAAACAGTAGTTTAAAAAAAAAAAAAAGATGTTTATAGTCTTGCTCCGATGACCTGACCACAGTCCAGCCATGTGGGGCGTAGGTGAGGGACCCTTAAGAGTGGGCAGCTTGAAGGGGTTTAGGGCGATCAATCCTCATCTGGGAAACGGTCCTTGAAACAAGACACTGCCCTCACAGCTCCTCCAGTGCACTTCCAACGCAAGTACAACAACACAAACCTGGCAGACTTTGCGCCAGTGAGTCAGCCCGTGGATTTATCTGGAGTCGTAAACTTTGGGGATCTGGACCTGTCCGTCTGGATCCCGTTAGATCAGATTTGATTTAGGATTGGCGGTGTCCGTTCGAGCTTTCCAGTAAGCACTGAAAGTATATGTGAAGCAAACAGCTGCGCTTTGCCGTCTTCTTGGAATCCACACGCACAATGAAAAACATGGACAAAACCAAAAGAAGGGAGTTGAAAGCGTTGTCATGACGTCGGTCCATCTCGTGAGACCTCACATCAGTGAACATCTAACAGAAAATTTATAAAATTTTGTCTGGCTTCTTTTGCGATGAGCTAACACAGGAGGCTACTGGTGATGGCGAAGAGGAAAATCGCAATAATGAACTGGAAACGGAGTTCAGCGTCATGAAAGAAATACTGCGGCATTCCTTTACAGTATAGAAAATGAGATTACGATAAATACTGTGATATGTAACATGAATGTGAACATAACTTTTGAAATTAAACGTTTTACTGACTCAGGAAAGGTGTCAATTTTGGTCTTGTTGGATCTCAGCGCGGCTTTCGATATGGTAGATCACAATATGCTGCTAAACAGGTTGGAAACGTGGGTAGGACTAAATGGAACGGTCCTTAAATGGTTTAGGTCCTACCTGGAGGAAAGGAGCTACTTTGCAACCATTGGAGGTGCTCGGTCTCAGCGAATCGCACTGACCTATGGGGTCCCTCACGGGTCAGTTCTTGGACCTCTTCTGTTCAGCCTGTATATGCTACCCTTGCGTCAAATTCTTCAAAACTTTACATTTTGACTACCATAGCTGTGCAAATGACACAAAGTTATATTTAGCAGTTTCTCCAGATGACTACAGTTCAATTGAGGTATTGTGCCACTGTCTAAATCATATAAATAACTGTATCAGCCAAAATTTTCTTCATCTCAATCACAGCAAAACTGAGACAATTGTTTTTGGCAATAAAGAAAAGAGAATTGCTATTAGTAAACACCTGGACTCTCTATCTTTAAAAACCAAAGACCAAGTCCGAAACCTTGGTGTTCTGATTGATTGCCACCTGACTTTCAACAATCACATCAAACCAATCACAAAAACTCTCTTCTATCATCTGAAGAACATATCTAGAGTGAAGTCTTGCACGTGTCGAGCAGACCAGGAAAAGCTCATCCATGCTTTTATCTCAAGTAGACTTGACTACTGTAATGGTCTTCTGACTGGACACCCCCCCAATTTAAAAAAAAAAAAACAGTATTAAACCGCGGCAGCTCATGTTCTGACCAAAACAAAGCGGTCAGAACGTATAACTCCAATCCAGAAGTCCTTGCACTGGCTTCTAGTCAGCTTGAGAATAGATTTTAAAGTTCTGCTACTGGTCTATAAATCACTAAATGATTTAGGTCCTGAATACATGAAAGAAATGCTAACGGAATACAAACCCGGTAGAGCTCTGAGATCAACTGACTCAGGTCAAATAGTGGAGTGCAGAGTCCAAAGTAAACATGGTGAAGCAGCATTTAGCTATGATGCTGCACACAAATGGAAAAAGTTGCCAAACAGATGAGGTCAGCCCCAAGTG
The DNA here is from genome assembly GCF_019802595.1 of Syngnathoides biaculeatus. Classification (NCBI taxonomy): domain Eukaryota; kingdom Metazoa; phylum Chordata; class Actinopteri; order Syngnathiformes; family Syngnathidae; genus Syngnathoides; species Syngnathoides biaculeatus. The sequence continues at coordinate 533,857 of NC_084652.1, read as the reverse complement.
TGAATATTTTTAAATCCATGTTGAAAACTCTTTTTTTTTCTCAGGCTTTTTAGAATACATCCATTTTTTGATCACATTACTTGCACTGTATGCGGTTTTAACTGTCTTTTTCTTTAAATATTTTGTCATTTTGTATTGTTTTTATCCCGTTTTAAATGTTTTCTATCTTTGTTTTCAAATGCCTTTAATCATGTCAAGCACAATGCGTTACCTCGTGTATAAAATGCGCTAAACAAATAAATTTGCTTTGCTTTCATGGAAATTGTATCGAACCGCCCCCCATACAGTACAAGCAATACATACATACATTACACAGATTAATCCAAAATCCATTAATACTAGGTGACAAAATAGCTCAGGAAATGACGTTTGCTCTTCCTTGTGTCTTTCTGGTGTATTCAAAGAGTGAGTAATTTTGCCTGGTGCGTGACAGGTAGGAATGTAAGGATGATATATATACTACACACACAGTCGTAATTTATTCCCGCAACAAATTTATTACTTCCATTTTGTTTTGAAAATACAACCAATAGAAAAAAAAAATGTTTGACTTTGGAGGTTCCAAATGTATACACGCTTTAAATATTTTACCCACCCGTTCATATTCTGTTTTTAACATTGTATATACTTGTGTACGCTGTTGATACTTCTGTATATAGATGTATACACATTTTTTTTTATTGCACTTCCTTCGCTAATGCTGAAGGTAACAGTGTCCTGACATAAGCCTACAAAAAAATAAGTGAAGCACGAGCTTTCGGCCATTTATTTTTCTAAGGTCTGTGACCACACGGCCGCAGATAGTGTGATCTTTCATTTCACATGACCCCAGAGAGCTGATAACAGCAAAAAAAAAAAAAAAAAACTGTGACACGAGGAAGTAGCCAGCTCTGTGGGAGGGATGCTAATCTGTCGATGCATTTCCTTTCGACAAAATCGAGAACTTCCTCACCATACTCTACTTTTGTCTGAAAACAGTCCGGCCTGCCAGAATACCTCGTCCGTTACCATACGTGCGTTAATATATTTCTGTGAACCCGTCGAGAAGGGCGAAAACAGAGGAAGGTGGAACCTTCGCCGCCGTGGAAGAATTGAAGGCGAAGGGCCTTCGCAGTAAAAAAAAAAAAAAAAAAAAAAAAAACCACCACAGAAGATCACAAATTTGTCCCAATCTGGCACGTCAATTACCCGACAGAACGAAAACACTGTGTGTGGTCATGAGCTGGTGCGTGCCACTCCTTGCGCATTCCCTCCATGCCAGCCCAGCCTTTCGCAAACACTGCACCTGAGAGCGAGCAAAGCCTCCGGCCATGAGACCAGACGCCCCCGACGCATTTTAGACAGCCCATAAAGATCGCGACACACGGCCCTGCTAAACCAGGTTTTTAAAATGTATGCGACATAAAAATAAAGACAGAGAACGCTAAATAAATAAAATATACAAACATTCAGACCCAGCTTCTTGGCTGTCTAAATGTCAGAAGGAAAACAAAATAGTAAACAGACGAAATTAGTCACATGCTGAAATAGGCCGCACTAGGTAATATTGACAATTATTCACATCTTGTGAGACTGCAGCTCAGTGAGATTCTGAAGATTTCACGTGTACAATATTTTGCTTCTTCTTAGGTTTTTGTTTTTTTTTTGTGGGGGGGGGTGACCTCACCACCACTGGGTTACCAGTGTGATGATAAGAAAGAAACAAGATTGTGAAAATTCAGAATTACAAACCCCAATTCCAATGAAATTGGACAGATTGGATCAGAATTTTCAAATAATTTTCCATGTACAGTACAGCCTCGGTTCTCGACCACAATCCGTTGCAGAAGGGGGTTCGAGAAGTGATTTGTTCAGAAACCAAATCGATATTTCCCATTAAAATGAATGTAAAAAGAAATAATGCGTTCCAAGCCTAAAAAAAAAATTGGGCAGCAGGGGGTGCAGGAGTTCTTCGGTCGTGAGCTTCCACTTGCCTTCATTTGAGCCAAGATGGGGGTTAAAAGTCCTCTACCGGGACACGTCTGCATACAGAGGCTGCGTTATACAGAATAAAAAAGCTCGTCGTGGGTGGGTCAGCTGGTCGGGCAGCGCATATTACGTTATTTCCGGGCTTCGTCGGGGGTGTTCGAGTACCAATTTTTGTTCGAAAACAGAAGGCAAAAAAAATCTCGAAATTTTCATCCGAAAACCAGATTTGTTCCAGAACCGAGTGTGTGTTTCTTTCGGCTTGTCCCTTTCGGGGTATTCACTGTATATTCAATTGAATACATTACAAATTTTATTTAAAGGTTACATTATAAACATTGCACCCCCCAAACATTCACTCATTTTGGATTCCAGGCTTATAACACATTCCAAAAAAAGCTTGGCCGGGAATATTAACCTCTGTGTCACATCACCTTGCATTTGGGAATTGAGAACACAAATTTTCAAAGCCTTCTTGTTGGAATTCTTTCCCAGTCTTGCTTGACGTACAATACCAGCTGCGCAACAGACCAGGGGATCTGTTGTCATATTTTGCACTTCATAATGCACCACACATTTTTGAGACACGTCTGGACTAATGGCAGGCCACTCTGGTACTTGCACTGTTATACAACAGAGACACGCTTCTGTAACACGTACAAAATGTGGTTTGGCATTGCCTGGCTGAAATGAACATCCCTGAAAAAGATGTTGCTTGGATGGCAGCATATGTTGCTCCAAAACATGGACTCATTAGTTGTGCCTTCACAGATGTGCAAGGTACATATACCTTGGGCACTAACACACCTTCATATGGAAGTAAATATGCATTACCAGGATTTGAATTAAAAATCCATCCATCCATTTTTTTGCCAGTTATCCTCATGAGGGTCACTGGGATTGCTGGAGCCTATCCCAGCTGTCAACAGGCAGGAGGAGGGGTACACCTTGAACTGGTCGCCAGCCAATCGCAGGGCACATGGAGACAGACAAACATTCGTACTCACAATCACACCTAGGGGAAATTTAGAGTGTCCAATTAATGTTGCATGTTTTGAGGATGTGCGAGGAAACCGGAGCGCCCGGAGGAAACCCACGCAGACACTGGGAGAACATGCAAACTACACACAGGCGGGGCCAGGATGGAACCCGGGTCGACACAACTGTGAGGCCAATGCGTTACCAGCTTTACCGTGCCGCCCCAGTGGAATTTCAGACAGTGAATTGTAGGATAAGCGGCAAAGAAAATGGATGGATGGATGGATGGAAGCCAGTTGAATTTCTGGAGACTGAAAATATTGCGTTTGAATTTTAAAGGTTGAATTTTTTGTATGGTGAATTTGTAAAAATTGAAAAGCTAAACTGAAATACAGCTATTGAAAATATGATCACATTGAAATAATGTGAATTTTACAGTTGTATTTTTAATTCAAATCCTGGTGGCACATATTTTACTTCCATATCTTCATACCATCACACATGCTGGCTTTGAACTTTGTGCTGATAACCCATTCGGTGATTTTCCACTTTGGCCAGGAGGACACGATGTCCACGACTTCCAACTTGAATTTGTAGATGTGGCGGCAAACGGTTTCAACTGAATGGCATTTTGAAGTGTTCCTAATGTCACATCAATGCCTTCATGTGACAATACCATTTATACAATGCTGCTGGACTGCAGATGACGAAATGGCTACATTCCTTGCAATTGTACGTTGAGAAATGTCCTAAAACAGTTAGCATATTTGTTCACAAAGTGATGAACCTCGCCCCATCTTTGTTTATAAATAATTACTCTTTTGGGGGGGGGTGCTCATTTTTTATTACATGCACATGTTTCCAATTGACCTATTCATTCAACTGTAGGTTAGATTATGTAACCCTAACCCTATCCTCAACTGTGTTTTTAAGCATTCTTGAATTTCCCACGCTTTTGTTGACTAGTCCCCGCCTTTTAGGATCATCCTGTAACATTCTTCAGTTTGAACATTATACAGTATTGTCCTTGAAGTGTATTCAATTAAATATATGCAGAAGAGGACTTACAAATCACTATATTCTGTTTTTTTACATTATAATGTACACAAAAACTTCATGGGAATTGAGTTTCTTCTTAGCTGCCTGAATGGGTTGTTTTAATAATGGACAGAGATCATAAATAATCTGAACTATTTTGTTATATCCCAAAATGGGCTGCTGGAATAACGGAAACAAGGTGAACATTCAGACTACACTACCATAATTCCTGGCCTACAGAGCGCACCTGGTCATAAGCCTCACGCAGTACATTTGTAAAGGAAATACCATTTGGTACATACATACGCCGCAGCTGTCGCTAGTCTCCACATTGAGACATGAGATATTTACAAAGAAAGACGGTACACATAGGGTTTAACGCTAGCGGCGTTGCGCCATTGCTAACGCTAGTACTGCCGCTCTAATAGGGCCAGCTAAAAAAAAAAAAAAAAAAAAAAAAACGGTAAAAATCACTAAAACACGGGAGTAACACGCTAGCGCAGCGCTAACAGGGTCAGACCGGTAAAAGTCACTTCCTCGGCAAATATATTCCACCGGTCTCACTCATACCTTTTCCGCTTGAATGCCCCCTTGCGGGTGTTAGAAGAAACGCACAAATTAGCCACATCACCGCGTTAACCGCAGGGTTAAAAGCGTGTGAAAAAAGTTGCAATTTATAGGACGGAAATAATGGTAGTTACATGCAGAAATGGTCAGCAGATAAGGGGAAACCAGATCTTAAACATTCAGACCTAATTTACTACCGAAATAAACAGAATCCAGATTATAAACATTGAGACAAGAAAACTGGTATTTCACATTCCATGGTCACTTTACATGTGTATGACAATCACTTAAAAAATTATTGTGCTTTAAATATGTCAACAGCACAGCTGGACTCCTTCACGGTCTTAAAAAAAAAAAAAAATTACCCCACAAACATTCACTAGACGGGATAAATAGCTGCAACGGATAAGTGTCAGCCAACATTTTATTGCAACTTCAGCTCGTGAACTTTGACGGTCTTGAACACGACCAGAAGATTCAAGAAAAGTGCACAGCGGGCAGGCTGCGGGTTTGAACCTGCTGCAGGCATGTCAGCACAGCTCTATCTAGTGGGGGAATAGCTCTAGACATGTACTAAAAAAAGTGTTTTTCTTTTGTTTAAAAAAAATAAAACACCCCTTTGCAAAAATTCCTTCAATTAATTGTAATATCCGTATGATACAGATTTATTGTTCAGAATATGGTTAACGTGCAGGTGTTCCATTAGCTGATTTGACAAGTGAACTAAACATGGTATAGGGCGCCATCTATTGTTCGTATATGGTAACGATTTGGGAATATACCTGTAAAACGGATTCAACCAGGCAGAATGGTAGATGACTAGTGAGCACAGGGGTGCCCAGACTTTTTTTTTTTTTTTTTACCCCAAGATCTACTTTTAAAGCAGCCAGCCACTCGCAATCGACTGGGGGAGAGGGGGAGAAGGGGGTCGTCTTTTTTTTTTTTTTAACAGAATGACCAAGTCACAAAGATCTACCTATTATAAAATGCAAAACACATTTATTTTAAAGTATATTGAGGATTCTTTATATGGAAATGTATGTTTGTGTGCCTTGCATAACTGCATTGATTGCAGACTCTAAATTGCCCATAGGTCTGAATATTTGTTTCTATCTGGCCTCCTATTACTTAGTCAACAGTTCAGGGTGCCCATAGATACTCGGGATGGCTCCAGCACTACTGCGACCCTTGTGAGGATGAACATCTCAGAAAATGGATGGAAGGATGATTAGTTGCAGCCCTAATTCAGACCCAATGAGTTGGCTGCAGGAATGGGTGACCATTATGTATTTAATAAATGAAGCAGCCCATTAGATTGGAAAATGGTGCGAGACTTTAGCTAAGTGAGCATCTAAAGAATTTACTCCATGTGTTTTGCTTTTTCTTTGGCTTTCTTGTGTCATCAGCACAACACGGCACCGTTGTAATGATAACTATCGAAAAAGAGATTGACTTTTTGTCACCTGTATAATATCACGTGGTAGGACCTTATACTGGTTCGTCGGGTGTTCGAAGGATGAGTCGTTTTACTTTATTATAGTTTGACATGAAAACCTTTCACTCACGTCCGGCGGCTTAGCTGGGAGCTCTTCGTTTTCTTCATCGAGGGACGGCGACTCGTAGTCGGAGATTTGCTGGCCGCTGTCTTGTTCTCCATCCTGCTCGGACTCATCTGTTTCTATGACAGCCAGGTCGTCTAAATAAAGCGGATACGGGGAAAATTTTTTTGCAAAAATAAACTCAAATCTTTTTAAATGATTCTGAAAGGCTCCTTCTTAATGTACCTTCATCGATGCTGAGCATTTGGGGTGTTTTGGGGAGCGACAGAGAGGTGGCCGGGGGTGTCCTTGCGACCCGAGGCCGGGGACGTCCCTGTTGGGGGTCCTCATCCTTATCTGACTGTCCACTGTCGCTGGAGGAGGTCCACACAATGTCCACCTGATCCTCATTGCGGTGGCCTGCGGTGGAGGAGGACAGATGACGTGATAGATGGTGCCCAACCAAAATACACACACGCCAGTGTAGCGATCGCTTCATTTTAGGTAGGAATTATTCTTATCGATCTCAAATTACCAACAAGTATTTATAATACCAAGTTGGCTCATTTGAGAACAATGCGTATTAAAAAAAAAAAAAGTCTGGCGCAGAGGTTTACGGAGGTTAAGTGTGGCCGCAATCGTCCTTTTTTTTTATCATTTTATTTTCAATCATAGTTAATGAATGTCAGTTTGTGTAAAACAAGGGGTCATTTATTTAAATAATGGCATTTATATTGAATACCAGCTGAAAAGATCGACGGATTCCAGCAAAGGTTAACGTGTGGTCGAACGCTTCCGTGTTCACGAGCCGTCAACCCGTCACTATGTGGGATTTATTCCTGATTGAGAACATATTCAGCAACCAAGTATTTGTATGAGTACAGACTTTTCTACGCTTTCAAACTCTTCCATGTAAATTTCGACGACTTACTCAGCAGATACACGTGTATATCCGTTTGTCCAAGACAAGCTGAAGCTAATTAACAGTCCAATTTCGTATCGGCGAAAACATTGACTTCGGCATTAAATTCAGGTCCTCTATGCCTACTTTATCTAATTTTTCTACGTACCTTCGTTCATTTTCACCTTCTAAATGTCTAACGATATCGTACAAGACTCTGGGCGTTGTGCAATAAGACATTTTTGCGTCATCTCCAACCGACTTAGCATTGAACAATGCTTTGTTAGACCGGCAATATGGCGAGGTAAACAAAAGTCACGTGATTTTTACATTCCACAGATTAATTACATCAAGTAGCCTGAGCACTATGTTCAGTTATTAAATGAATAAAGCGTCAATAAACATATCATTGGATCAATACCTATCAAAAATAAAAAAAATTCACCACAGTTACAATGTACCTGAAACTGGTGAATGCACCAACTTTCTTACTACAGACGGTTTTCGTCCATAAATCTTCACATCCTGCAACAAATCAGCGCAAGTAATCGCTAAGTATGATACTGGTGTGACCAAAGCAAATAAAGAAAAAGAAAATCACCTTTATGGGCGGACAGTCCACAAAACTCTCACCGCATTTTTCCCAGCTCCTGGTTGAAGACGATGACGAAAGTGCAGATTGTTTTCGCACTCCTCTCACGCCGGATTCAATATCATCCGGGAAGGAGACACACTTTAAATCCCTTGACCACTTTTTACGCTACAAAAAAAAAAACAAACACAAATCAAAGAGGAAACAAAAACCACCTGCATCCAATAAATAAACGTTTCGCCCCTTTTAAGGGTCAGCAGTAAGCGGTCAAAAGTTGAAAAATAAACCTGCCATGTTTAGCGTTGAGTACAACTAGCTTATTAGCAACAGTCGGAAGCTAGTTTCTTACCTTTCTCGAAGACATGCTTTGTAAATAAAGTACCGCTCGGGCCGGGGACTACTTTGTACAGATTTTGACCCAACATAACCCGAACTGAGAATGTCAAATTAAAACCCTTCCTGACGCTTTGTTTGGGACTCAAACTGAATGGTAGAAAACGGAACTACATTAGACGATGCGCTAACTCTGGTTAGTTACGGTGCGTTTCTTTTAATCACCGGTATGCTCCGACTCTGTTAGCAAGAATAAAAAAATCTATAATTTGCACTATGGTTGCTGTCTCTTGTATTACTTTTTTTAAAATACATCTACAGTATTAAAAAAAAAACTAACAAATTCGTGAATGGGCTCAACTTGCGATCTATTTCACTTCCAGGTGGGCCGACTGTTTGGCAACCACGAGATGAAGGATCACTAACCTAACGTACACGTGATCTACTTGTTGACTTCTGGTTAAAGCTGATTAATTAGGGGTACCAGTTTCAAACACATTTCAGTAATAAATTTGCTCAAACTACCTTTAATCATGTTGTAAATAATTATGTGAAGGGATTGATCATGATTTTTTTCCCCACAATGATCAATTATTTAACAAGTCAGCACCAAATAATCACCATGCAACTTTATTATTAGGAAGTTAGTGGTGATTGTTCTTTTAAATAAGGACTTCTACACATTTCCAGGATCACCCATCCATCCAATTTTTGAGACGCTTATCCTCACAAGGTTTCACAGGAGTGCTGGAACGTTCATCCCAGCTATTTTTGGGGCAAGAGCCGGGGTACACCCTGAACTGATCGCCAGCCGATCGTAGGGCACAATTACACCTATGGGCAATTTATAGGCTACAATTAATGCATGTTTTGGGGATGTTGGAGGAAATCAAGAGTGCACGGAGAAAAGCCATGCAGGCACTTGGAAACATGCACACTCCACACAGGCAGGGCCGGGAATTGAACCCCGGTCCTCAGAACTGTGAGGGCAACGCTCAAAATTCTAATTGGATAATTAGTGAGCTATTTTTTAGAATCTGGCATCTACCTGTATAATCATGTAAAGTCAACATAGCATCTTCTAAAAGTTTTTTGCCAACTTAATCTACAATAGGATATCTATCAAGTCCATCGTAAAAAAAAAAAAAAAACATTACTGTGGGCATTATTTGTAAAGTACTCAAAACATGACAATGTGAACGCAAACATTTTATTACAGCAAATCCATCCAAATCTCAACTTTCAAATAACAGATTAAACATACAAAACAAGCTCACCTAACACACGCGCTTTTCTTATTCAATATGTAAAAATGTCAAGTTATTCACAAATAAAATGCAGACATGCAAAAAAAAAAAAAATAAGAAGAAATTTCTCCCGGGAATGCATCATGAGTGGGACATGGAAGGAAAAAAAAAATGAACATTGACCATCATTATTAACAGCAAACATGTTTTACATTCCTTTTCATTTACACATTAATATAGAACATGACTAAAGCGTTATGGTGCTCTGCTCGGCTGTTTATTAGTAATAATGCAATATTAAGAAAAGGTATACAATGTACTTACTGGAATATATAGCATAACAAAACACTCAGTGGACTGACCATTTACACCAGAATCTAACTGCTAATAATCATCACAAGCTGAGGTTTGAAAAATTAAAAAAAAAAAAAAAAATGTTGCATTGCAACTGACTATGCCCCCCCCCTAAAAATGCATCTTCTTACGGTTATGGCATATTATCAATAATGTGGCGTGGTGTGACATTGCTTCAAAGACGTACTAGTTTAGTCATACAATGGTGTTGTATTCACAATTCATGCCTGTAGCGTCCATCTTCACATGGACCCAGAACCCATAATCTACGATGTCTAAGGCTCGAAAATGACAATAAATATGGCGAGGGTCTATGGACAGATTGTCCAATACACTCAAAATGTCAGTGCAACAACACGTGCTGGAAGGAAGGAAGGAAGGGTAAATAAGAGCTACTATGAGCCCTTTCTGGGCTTTTTGCTTATTGCAATATTTTGGTTGAAATTGTGGATATCAAAACAACCTTCATCAAAATTAGAACGGTAACAGCAACAACGTCAGCATTTCATCGAGTGAAACATTTGATAGTCCTTGTGATGGTCTGAGATCCACTTTGTGACCACAGCAAAAGTCACAAAAACATTGAACAGTGAGCGGAGGGATACTTAAAAAAAAATAAATGTAAAAAAAAAAAAAAAAAAGAAAGAAACAAGGTGATGGTGCTTCTCGTCGAGAGGTGGCTTCAATTTGCTCAGTCTTCGAGAAAACAAAAAAAAAAAAAAACCACGAGAGGAAGAGTTCTCACATTAAATAGAAGATAGTGTTTTTCAGTCAGTATTCGTCCTGTTCCTCGTCTTGCTGCTGATCATCCAGGACCTCCTCGTGGGCTTCTTCCTGGTCCACGTCGGGCCCGTCTCCCTCAGCCAGCTCCTCGGCTCTCTCCTGAAGAGGAGGAAAAAGATGAAACTGAGAATACAGTATGAAAAAGTTGCTTAGTCAGTATTTTGCCCTTTCTGAAACTCCCATAATCCCACATGATGCCGCAAAAGCCCTGTCAAATAGTTAAGTAGCACCACTTTTACTTAAAATACATAAGAAATTAATCTGTTCTGGAAGTTGTTTTGTAACGTGAATTTTTTCATAAGTAGAAGTGCATTTTACGTGTAAAAAGCCTAATGCGTTCCAAGCCCCCTGACCTCCCTCACCAAAAATAACCATTCAAAGCACATAATGTAAAGAATAATAAAAATTATGTTCATTTACTTGTGGCGTTGGGAGACTATGCAAAAAGAAGGGTGAGTAAAATCGTCGGGGGACAGAGGACGAGGCAAATTATGGAAGTAAGATTAGTGCCACCAGGATTTGAATTTGAAATGCCACAGAAAACAGGATATGAATTTGAAATGTAAAGTGATCACATTTTGCATAGTTGTATTTCAGTGTAACTTTGCAATGTTATTAATTCAACTGGCTCCAATTCGCTGTCTAATATTCACCGTCTGTGCCACCGGGTAGGGTTACTTCAGGTCAGATCTGAACACCCAGCCAATCCAGTTACGCTTTCTTAGTATGTGACGTCACGTGACTAAGAAAGCGTAACTGCGATTGGCTGGCTGTTCTGCTTGGTGGAATTTGGGGGCTGCGAATCCAGCGCCTATTTTTCCCCCATTTGTATCCTGAATTTTCCTTTGTAACGATAGACAAAATTTTTCCTTGCATGTTGCTTTACTGACCTGATCGTCCATAGCGTAGAGGACTTCCATTAGCCGCTCGACGAAAGGAGCGTTGTTTTCACCCTGTTCTTGACAAAGGAGCTCCACCTCTCGTAGTTTGCTGAAGTAGTAGTCCCGCTCCTTCTCCACCCCTTCCAGGGCCACTTTTAATGTGTTCACCTGCAAAAAAAAAATTAAAAATTCCACAATATTTCATTTGTAAACTTCAAATGAGTCATTAGGCTGGTTTTTTTTCGTTTACTGAAATTTGAAACAATCTGCAGGTGCCATAATGGGGAAACATTATACAAAATTAATTTTTTTAATGCCTTATGTTAAAACAGTGACAATTCACAAATTCACTTAATATTTTAGCTCTTAACCAGGGTCCCTCAAGGGTCAGTTCTTGGACCAGTCCCGTATATGCCATCCTTGGGTTAAATTTTCCAGAACTTGAGTTTTGACTATCATAGCTATGCATATGGCACAGTCATTTTTGTATAAAACAGGTAAACAACTAGATGAGCCACATTTTCCTTCAACTAAACCACAACAAAACTGAGAATTGTTTTTGGGAATAAAAAATATAAATATATATATATATATATATACTGTATGTATTGCTGTTTGTAAATACCTGGACTCACTATCTTTAAAAACCAAAGACCAAGTCCAAAAATTAGGAAATGTAAGTGGTTCAATTACAGTTTCTGCTCGCTGAGCACTTGAACAGAAAGAGTGAGTGAGTGAGTGAGTGAGTGAGTGAGTGAGTGAGTGAGTGAGTGAGTGAGCGAGCGAGCAGAAGTGTCCTTTTCATGCTTACTGTATTAGGACAGTCAACTCGGCAAATTTCTAGTTTGAGTTATTATCGTTGAAACTATTATTTATATACTCTCCTCTGACCCTCGTGAGGATAAGCGCCTTAGATAATGGATGGATGGATAGATGGACTGTAGTTCCAATTATTTTCTTGGGTTAAAGATGTGTACTGACGTATTTTCACAGATGGTTTTTCATAACCATGGTCTGAGGAGGTGTAAATATGCTCGCAGTGTACAAACAAAGACAACAATTTGTTGATGCCTCAACAAATTTCACAAATCTGTGCTTACACAGGCTTCGAAGATGAGGCCCATTGTCACTGTCGCGTCATGTGCTCTTCACGGCTTAACCGCCGCAGCAAATTGATTCTGAGTTGTATTAAATGTGATTTAAGAGCACATGTCTAAGTGGTCAGGAGCTGTGCTCAAAGGCCTAATGGTTTATTGATTAGCATAAGGATAGTGACTCAATCATTAGCTTTTTTAAAGTCCTGGATTGATTATTTAACTTTAGATAAGAACATCATCCAGTGGAAGATAATGTGTTCATCCCTTAAAGGAGATAACTGTGTTGTCTGACAGTAAAACGGGTCGATTGGACGTGCCAATGCTACAAAACATCTTATATTAGTCTCGTGGAACCCCTGAACGTTGCCCCAATATCAAATCTTAATGGTTATTTTAGGAAAAAATGAACAATGATAAATGGCTCCATGAAGTTCCCCTAAACTTCTGGGCTAGGCCCGTCCGTGTTCACTTATCTTGCGAAACCTCAATTCAACAAGGATCAACTCCTTCATTTTGCTTTTTTTTTTTTTTTTTTTTTTTTTTATAAACAAGATGTCACAAAGTAAAGTGAAGCCTCAACAAGATGTGATAAGTAGAAAGTGGAATCATATTCAAAGCAGAATATATTTTGCAGTAAAAAAGAGACATTGGAAAGCAAGTTTTACGTAAGACTTACCTGGTCAGTTAACTGTGTGACCTGCGCCTCCAAATCTTTCTCCCCTTTGGCGGGAGTTGATGCCATGGGGATTTTTTTGGCTGAGGAAGGCCGGGATGTCGGTGTCGCTGACTTTGGGGTTGTGGCACTTGACCTTGACCCTCCTGTAAGGAGTGCAAAGATGGAAAGAGAAAATGAGTAGGGGTGAAATGGTTCATTTATTTGCATTTTGTTTGGGGTGTGCAACATTTGAAACGAGAAAGGGAATGTATGTAAGCGACCCCTACATCTGGTGTGCAAACAAACGAAGCTCAGCATATGGTGAAGCAACATAACAGCTACGGGGAAGCATTTAGCAACCCCTCAAACAGCTGTAGATTTTTTTTTAAGCCAGACATCCATTTTCTACACCACCTGTCCTCATTTAGAACGATAATTGACTTTGCTCAAGAGCCCGGGGCTATAAAGATAACAACTCACATCAATGTGCAATGCAAAGTCTATTTTTTTTAAGATCACTTTTGGGAAAAGAAGCGGGGTCCCCCTTGGACTGGTTGCCAGTCAACTGTACATTCTAAAAATGGACGATTTTGAGACTTCAAGGAACCCAACGTGCATGTTTTTGGACTGTGGGAGGAGAAAACCAACAAAAAGCAAGGGGAGAACATGTAAATTCCCAGAAGAAGGCAGAAATTTACATTTAGAGTCACGCTAAACAAAAATACCATAATTTCTCGAGTATAATGCGTCCTGAAGTATAAGGCGCACCCCTAAAGATGACCTAAAAAAAAAAAAAAAAAACAACAACAACAGGAAAACCCTTATACCAATGTACAATGCGCACCACCAATTTGCTGCTACCCATATGATCAAAATATTGGGAATTATCTGTATTTATATTTTGTTAGGTTTGTACTTGTGTTGTTTTTCCCAAAAAACTGTCTGTACAACAATCATTAATAATAATAATTATGCACGTAGTGATGTAGCCTTAATATAATCTTGGGACAGGCCACAGGACACGCTAGTCCTGGTCCCTGTAATTGTCAGAACAGAATCCCTCACCCAACTAAAATAAATGCTCAATGATGGCATAACATTTTACTAACACTGTTGTTAACACAGTCTTGATTTAAGTTAAAACAAACTCACGGGCAGTCATTTTTTATCTTTAGCGCAGTAGCAACAAACATGCTACGCTAACGATCATAAAATGGAAGCTCCCCAAGGAGGTCATAGAGTTCAGGTTGGGGGTGCACATTACCGGAGTATAAATGTGTAACAAGACATCGAATATTATATTGAAATGTATATGGGTTTTTTTTTATATCACTCTATGTACCTGTATACAACTGTACAATGTGATTGGATTTTTTATTTTCCATCCATACCTAAATATAATGCGCTTTATTAACATTTTGAAAATATTTTTGGAAGAATTTGCGCATTATTTTTGAGAAATTACAGTACATCTTGTTGCCTATAGGTTTAATGAAATAATTAAGATATCAATTTCATTCAATCTTTCTGCTTAATGGATTACATTCTTTTTTTTAACAGTACCAACATGAACCAAACTGTTATTTTAAAACCAGTGCACATAATGAAGTGTGATATGTGCTGTACAACGATACCATTAATGGGAGGGGATTGAGAAATTCCATTTGAAGGTGGTACTCACCTGCGGTGGGGGAGCTAGCTGCGTGGTGGGACTTTTTGGGCAGGTTGAAGATCTGCTCGCCGGGGTCTGGTGGGGGAATGGCGTCCTGACCCTGTCTAGCATCCACCGGGTTGTACTCTTTGCCATCGTAGTTGGCGTCAAAGAACTTCTTGAACCACTGGATGAAGTCAAGATTGTCCTGAAATCTGCCTTTGACCAGTTTCTCCACCGGGATAATCTAGACGGTAATAATCGGTAAGGTTTTAAAGAAAAGCACAACGGCAGCGGCGAAGTATTTCCCGTGTGAGTGATCAAACCCACCTTGTCCACCTTCATTCTTTTGAAAGACGCTTGCAGCAGCTTGAAGTTGTGAATGTACTCGTGTTCCAGTTTGGCTTGAAACTTGACCTTTTTAAGACTGATGCAGCCCGGAAAAAGAAGATCCATGAACTGGCAGTAGGCTGCTCCTAAACACAACACAGAAGATTAAAAAAAAAAAAAAAAAATACGATAGAGTCTTAAAGGGGACAGATCATGGAAAATCAAGTTTTAGTGGTTTGAAGACTAATAGTTGCCCCTCTGGAGTGCCTTGATGGAAAATTAAACAACCAAGTATATCTTCTGGAATCTTACTATATCTAAAAAGGACTCCACTGATGAAGCCCTTTTGCCCCATTCCCATGTAACAGTGGGGTAATTTCTATCACAACCCCACACCAAGATTCTCCCACCCATGATGTGATCAGCTAAGAGGGGCAAAGATCCAGAACCCTTTTCAAGCATGGGTCAGCATGCACTGTCAGAAACAATACCGTCATTTCTGGACTACAAGCCACATTTTTAAAGGAAAAACCATTTTGTACATGCATAAGCCACACCTGTGTATAAGCCGCATGTGCCCACATTTAAACATGAGCTGTTTACAAAGAAAGACGGCACACAGAGAGAGTTTTCAAAGTTTCAATAATATAACTTCGCTTTTCTTTGCAAGTAGCACAGCAGCAATATGGCAGTAACACAGCACTACCAGGTCTGGGTAAAAAACATACCAGTAAAAGTCACTGAGACACAGCAGCAACACAGCAGCAACAAGGTTCATGCCACCTGCTTTTATTACCTCTGAAAGCTTTTGTCATCTTTTTACATTGCTCCAGTTCTTCCCGCTGCCGTTCCCAGCGTCTCACCATCGATTCACCTATCCCAAGTCTACGTGCAGCAGCTCTGCGCTTCGTCATCGGTCGATTGCTTTTAACTTGAAAGCTGCCTCATGTGCATTTCTTTTTGCATTTTCCACGATGAGAGTCTGTTCATGCTCATTTTATCCACCATGCACAAAGCGCGAAGTTACATTAAACATGCGTCTTCCTCGACACATATATTCCACCTGTCTCACTCTTAGCTTTTCTGCTCGAGCACCCCTGGGGGCCGTTGGAAAAAAAAAAAATGCATCAATTAGCCGTGTCATTGCATAAACTGCAGTGTTGAAAGCGTGTGACTAAAGTCGCGGCTTATGGTCCAGAAATTACGGTATCTTTCATAAACACCGACACCTCTGTGACACCCATGCTATCGTGTCAAAACAAAAAAGTAAACAGAGCCGCAATTATTTTAGCATATTTTGTCCATAGATTACCAGTCCCTACTGATAAGCACATACACATACTTGATTGCTTGAATTTGTTAATGCAGCAGCTGATTTGGTTGTTTCTATGTGCCACATACGCATGGACTAGTTCAGGGTTCACCAACGCGGTGCCCACGGGTGAATGGTAGCCCACGAGGATCATATAAGACGCCCGCGAGGTATGTTCTAAAAATACCATAGGCCACAAATTGTTACTATTATTTGTGCTTTAAATTCTGAATCTGACTTTCTCCCGTGAATTAAAATTTTAAAATACCTGTAATGTCATTTAATTTAAACTGTACTTTCTATTGGTCCACCAGTATAATGCTACTTACCCACCGGACTCATTTTGTGTGTTTTATGACAGATAATTACATAGAAAGTCAATGCAATCGGAAAGGATCAATTTGAATCCATGCTGGATGGTGCGAATGACGCGGGCATAAGCAAATTTGCCTCCTTCCCCGAACGCTTGAAGCTGGGACGAGCTGAACCGTCCGTGGAGTATTGTTGTTGACCCCACGCGGAGGGGAAGCCAAGTTTACAGCACTGATGAAGTGCACGCACTTTCAATGTGTCCAAATGTGTCACACGCACAAACTCAAACTAAGGACACGAGACGAAGCGATCTTTCGCATCCGGTGAGGGCTTGCGTGTAGTCACTCATTTGCATGAACAAAAAAAATTATTTCAATGAAACAACAAATATTTCTTGATCACTGGAGTGCTTTGACTGGTGTGCGAACTACTTCATATTGTGAAAAAAATCCCTTGTGCTGTAATGGGATTATTCCAACAGCTGACAACAGTGGCACAGGCTGCCATGAACGAGGTCGTTTCCTTCAAAATTTATGAAGTCACCACAAAAGAGCAACTCGCTCGCACAAATGACAAATCTCAAACAAGGAACTACTCAAGAGCACGCACAAAGTCATCAAGATGCAGGAATTAGTTGGCATCTTAATGTGTTGGCAGTGATTTAGAATTGGATTACGACTTGGTCACAGCAGGGGATGGCCGCCTGCCACCTGTTTTTATTTGCTCATTAAAATCCCTCATGGGGAAATTCAACTCACACGACAATGTATATATTGTGTTGCACAGCGCGCACAGCCCGACCACAGGCAAGCAAGTGGCGACCCCGGAGTGGAAGTCTATCTAAAAAGTGGCCAGGGATAGGTGAGCGTGTTTCCGCAGGTGCCTTTTCACAAACTGTTCTTGAACGACGGACGTCGGGATCAGACGGACGTTGACGGCAAAAGTTCCTCACCTGAGGAGAGCTGCTCCACCTTGGCGTAGTTCAAGCAGAGGATGTCGTTAACCCAGGCCGTGATGTCATGCCTGCTCATGGTCTCCTGGGTTATTGAGGTAGAATACACGTTGACCGCCATCCCCCAGCTGTAATGCGCACAAAAAAAAAAAACAATTAAAAAAAATCAGCGTGAAATCAAGCATTTGTCCCATTTGATTTTCTTGCAAACAATTGCTATGTGCGCCATGACAGGACACTGAACTTACAGAACATAGCGAAGGTTCTGGATGGTCAATATTACATGACTAATACACTTTAATTTATAACTTTGACAGAACAGAGTGTCCAATTCTAACAAAAAACTGAAGATCTGTTCTTACGGTGCTCATTTTAGACACCAAAGCTATAAAATGTCACCAGGCGACAATATCGCTCTGCAAAAAGTTACCTTCACAGGCTGAGGCGTTTTAATTTATTGCAATATTACAGCCGTACTACAGCACTTAAAAACATTCCCTGTAATGTTAATAAATATTTTATGATGGTGCATGTTTTTTTCTGAGGTGTTCCGGTATACAAATAGTTTGTCATACAGCAACTAATCCAAAATGGCTTCTCTTAAATTGACGTTGTGTAATAGTGACAAATCCATCGTGTTCATTCCAAAAACATGCACGGTAGGCTCATCCATCCATTTTCTGAGCTGCTTATCCTCACATGGGTCACGGGACCTATCAGCTTGCGGGGTACACCCTGACCTGGTTGCCAGAAAATCACAGGGCACATACAGACAGACAACAGTCGCACTCACAATCACACCTAAGGGCAATTTTAGAGACTCCAATTATTGCATGTCTTTGGGATGTGGGAGGAAACTGGAGTTTCCATCGGACCGCCGTATCCGACGGGATCGCCGGCTACAAACCCAACATCGTGTTGGCCGGCTCCCGGCCTCCAGTAGCCAAATCTGAAAGGCAACTACCGCGGCTATCGCAACTCCGTTCTGGCTGGTGTCACAAGCTCAACAACTGTCAGCATCGACTCGACAACAACGACGTCCCCCCCCCCACCCCCTGATACGCCTCATCTTTTCAACTGTGCTCAAAAACCGACCACGCTGACGGTGGAACACCTGTGGAGCGCCCCGGCCAACGTGGCTCACTTTCTAGACCTTGATACGTAATATTGACCGTGCTACTTTGCTACAACAACAACGGGAAATTGGAATCCCGGAAAAAAACCCATGCAGACAAGGAGAGAACATGCAAACCCCCACACAGACTTGAACCCCGGTTCTAAGAACTGTGCTTCCCAGGTGCGCCACTGTGAAGCCCCATAGAAGGTTCATTAAAATTGTAATTGCCCATATGCGTGAACATGCATTTGGGCAATGTTGTGCGCTTGTTGGCACCGTGATGGACTGGTGACCAGTCCAGGTTGGAACCCACCTCGGGATCACCAAACATGGTCCACTCCTGTGAAATTTACTGCAGATTCAATTTCATGTGATGCTGGTACTCAGTAATGATTATATATCACTTATTCTGTCCACTTAAGGAGGCCCCGTAGCTCAGTGGTTAGAGCACTGGTTTGGTAAACCAGAGGTTGTGGGTTCGTATCCCACTGGGGCCTCCACTCCCTGAGAAGGGTTGCGTCAGGAAGGGCATCCGGCGTAAAAACTGTGCCAAACATATATATGCGTTCATCTGAGATGACACGCTGTGGCGACCCCGAAAGGGACAAGCCGAAAGAAACACACATTCTGTCCACTTAAGACAGCAATTCGACACAATCAGAACCAATTTGTCGAAAGCGAACCAGACGCCATTTATCGTGACTTCCAGCAGTACTACTCAATAGTATCTTGTAATCATGTGGTCTTTGGTTTAGAGCAGTCCTATAATACAGTATTGTGAGGCTACAAATGGCATGCAATAAACAAGTGTGCGACGTCCATGGTCATTTGCATACAATAATTTAGCATGATGAAATCACGAGTCAAAATGAACAATGTAAGATTAAATGAAATTTCTCAGCACTGATATTTTCTTTAGGAAATTCCAATGTTAGTTTTTGTCTTCTTTTAAGGAAATGAACAACAGCGCTAGTTTTCTTTTGTCCTGCACTTATATTCATGTTCACAAAAAGAAAAAAAAAAACCTGAAACTTCACAACTCAAGTGTATCCATTTTTAAATAGCTGCCTGCGACCCAATTTCTGACACATCAATCGGGTTACCGAATTTGCAGCCATAGGAAACTGACGACCCTTGGAGTGTTCGTGCAAATACAGTATTTGTCACCTGCAGATTCATCTTTTCGCTCATTTCTTTGAAGTTTATATTTCCTTCGTCACTGAAAAGGTTTTACACAATCTTGGTGCCCAGGAAGTACCGGGGTGCCTCGACTTACGAATGACTGACGGACAAGTTTTTTAAGTTATACATGAGCTGTCGCTTTTTGTGCTTTGAGTTATGCGAGAACTTTAGTTATGAATACTAAACGGTAGATGGAAAATCAACACAAGCAGCCCTTTGCCAGATAGTAAAAAACTTGAAGAAAAAAGAAAAGTGGCCTCAAGGTCTTCATTTTCACTTACAATTTTAGTTTACAGTCAAACGGAATAAAACAAAGAGAATCGAACATTTTGTATCGAAAACCACCACATGACTTTAGCCTTTCGAATGTCCGTAAACCTTATGTGAACAGAGAATTTGAAACGCCCAAGAGCAGGGGTGCCCAAACTTTTTTTTTTTTTTTACCCCAAGATCTACTTTTCCAGCAGCCAGCCTCTCACGATCGACAGTCTGTATTGCACACTCCTTAGTAATAAATCCATTTACTCTTCTAATCAGTGGACATCTCTTCCTCGATCCGTGATCACGCGTAGGGTCCACACTCGCAAATCCCTACAAATACAAAGGACTCCTATTACTGCAGTACTCCTATTACTACATACAGTTACAGTTGTGAAACTCTTCTTCACGTCTTCTACTTGTTTTATACTACCCTCTAGTGGCCAAGGTATGCACACCAGAATAAGCACAACATTCGGTGGAAGCAGATAATATAGCTAAACAACGATGGAATGTATTGTAATGTCAAGGATAGACAGATTATTGGATAGATGGAATTGCATTTTCATTAATTTCATTGGAGAATGATTTCAGCTGCAAATGTTTTGAGTTACTTGCGGCAGGGCTTTACAATTTACCGTTAATTCCTTTAATCCTTTTGGCTTGTAAAACGCAAATATAACCGAGACACGCAATAATGCACCATTAAAATCACAAATGATTATGTTGACAATCACATGGCGGTCGAGCCTGGCATCAACGCGGGTGTGAGCGAGCGGCTTTAGCATGCTTTGTTAGCCGGCTGGAGAGCACCGAGAGCCGGCCTGACGTCTTCCCGGAGGATGCACGGGGATGGTAGGGGAGGAATAACAAAATGTATTAACTATTACACACACAAAATAAAGTAACCCTTTTGTTACGAGTGTGTGCTTGGGTAAATAGCACACGTGACGATGGGGTACCCCGAAAAGGGCCCTTTTACAACGATTACGGCGGTAGAAGGATAATAGCGGTTGCTAGCCAACATGGCCAACATGACAGCAGCAGACGACGAGCAGCAGCGGGTAGGACGAGGCTACAGCACCCCCGGGTTTTCCCCTTGAAACAACCCTTATTAAAAATAATGATAATAAAATGAATCCGACTGAAGCGTACCTGTAGGCGCGCTCCCCCCGCACAGTATTCTTCCTGTACGGAATAATGTTGGTGCCGTCCGGGCCGATGTCGTTGTTATTCTCTCCATTCGGGGAAAGGGCTTGGGTGGGACCGGGCATTTGCGTCTTCGGAAGCGTTGAACAGACGCCCTGTTCGCGCACACTCCGCCGGGAAATACGACAACGCGAACACCGGGAGTGTGGTGGGTGGGAGGGTGGGCAGACAACCGTGAGCGACAACCGCGGAATGGATTTTTTTTTTTTTTTTTTCCACCTTCGCTTCTGCTTATTCGTCGCCGATCTGCCAAGATGACGTCGGTGCTGGTGGAGCTATGTCATGTGAAGACGACGCCGCTTAGCGGGCAGCCTGAGCCACTCCGACCCTCCCTCCTCCCCGAAAGAAAAGCATCCATCAGTGATCACGCAGTGCCGCTGAGTGCATGAAAAGCACAATTAGCACGCCCTAATCAACGCTTTTGACACAATAACAATGGCCCCCATCGTTCAAACGTGATTCGTTGTCAACACCCATAAAATACAAAGCTGATTACGTTTGAAAACAAGCAAGGAAACGTCATATCCTATTAATAAACATGTCATACACGAGTGGATGAAAGTACAATATTGCAGGGGTAAGCATTTTAAATGGGTATTAGGGGGGGACATACAATTATTTAGCTGTTTTGATACATAATTTGAGGTGGTATAAAACATTTTTTCTAGATTTTTTTTTATACATTTAACATGACTAGTATCACCATTTATGTCAAGTGAAAGTCAAGTTCAAAACATGACAAAATATTTTTTTAATTAGCTAGAAGACAAAATTATATTGCAGGGGTAAGCATTTTAAATTGATATGGGAAGGGGGGACTTACAATTATTTTGGCTGTTTTGTTACATAATAATTTGAGGTGGCATAAAAAAAAAACATTTTTTCCGGATTTTTTTAAATACATTTAACATTACTAGTATCACCATTTATGTCAAGTGAAAGTCAAGTTCAAAACATGACAAAATATTTTTTGAATTAGCTAGAAGACAAAAATAATTCTTTTTGGCAGCGTATAATTCTGCACATATTGTATTACAATTCGTGACAAGGGATAGTAGATGTTGAAATCTAAGCAAATGATAAAAATGCAATAAAAATGATGTCAATGTATGCGGTAATAAAATATTAATAGTCGGTGTTTAGTTTTTTTTTCTTTTACCAATACACTATATTCCTGTGAATATAAAGTAAGATTATACTTTCAACAAATAATAAAAGAATACACAAAAATTAAGTCATTCTAGGTGGGAGAAAATTAGCAATGTGTGCTTTTCACATATCAAAAGCTTTTTGGGAATTAAAAGTCAATGATATTACCATTGATTATGACAATTTATACCGGTGTTTATTTATACAATTGTTAAAAATTAAACTTTTTAATTATATAAAAATTTGACTACGCCAATTTTATCAGCTTGATCAGTATCGCCTGATAATTGGCATTTTATGCTGATCGGCCAATCGGTTTTAATGTCATAACTCGCTGATTCGATCATGCACACCATTGATCGGCTCGGCAAAAGATATTTAATCTGCGTCGCCATCGTGCATAGAATACCTGAATCCAAAAGCCAGTTTATTTTTATATCGTAGTGCTTATATGGGATTTTTTTTCCAGACTCTTTTGACGCAGTACTGCAAATATCTGACAGCCAATACAGTTATTTAAAAGAGAAAAAAAAAAGCATGTCAGTGGCCCGCAAGCAGGGAACACCATGTTACGTAGCTTTGCAAGCTTATGGTAACGGTCGTGTGTAAACATGCTGCCGTTCGGTCGAATCGTGCTCGAAAAGGTTTCGGTGTGGGTGAAGTAATTCAACCTTTATGGAGCCACATCTTACAGCACACCAACAAGAACGTCACAAAAAGTAGCTACATTAATTACTGTATATGCACTTATTACGGCAGTATGGTGGGTCACAGTTCTGAAGTCCCGGGTTCAATCCCGACCCCACCTGTGTGGAGTTTGCAGGTTCTCCCCGTGCCTGCGTGGGTTTTCTCCGGGCACTCCGGTTTCCTCCCACATCCCAAAAAACATGCAACACGAATTGGACACTCTAAATTGCCCATAGGTGTGTCTCTATGTGCCCTGCGATTGGCTGGCAACCAGTTCAGGGTGTACCCTGCCTCCTGCCCGTTGACAGCTGGTATAGGCTCCAACACTCCTTGCGACCCTCGTGAGGATCAGCGGCAAAGAAAATGGATGGATGTACTTATTGCAGTCAAAGAGAAGACGATTAATTTGTTCTTTTTGTCACAATACCTCACTGGCATAAATAAATTAACAGACCCATCCATTCATCCATTGTCTTAGCCGCTTATCCTCACAAGTGTAGCGGGAGTACTAGAGTCTATCACAGCTGTCAACGGGCAAACTAGTTGCCAGCCAATCTGAAAAGATACATTTATGGTAAATGTGTTTTTTGAGCAATTAATTACATAAGTATGTACAGTAAATGAACAGGTGATTTAAATGGAGACGTTCCATTTTATGATTGGCTATCGTTCTTTTAAACTCAGTGTTGGGTGATCGGCTCCAAAAAATCGTGATGGTGTGAAAAAATGTAGGTGGGAGAAAAAGATTGTTTTTTTTCTTTTTGCATACATTTTGTGAATTTAAGGTCCACAGCGTACCATTTATGGAAAGTGAAAACAGATAAATATATCCATAAAGCCACCCTGATGTCATTCAATCAAACGCAGCCATTTGCAAAAAAAAAAAAAAAATGATTTTGGACAGTTCCTGACTAAACAGATTTAACTGTCTACTTTACTTTTGATCTGCAGTCATCAAGGCAAAAAAAAAATTACCTAACTTTTAAAATAGAGGAATATAAAATAAATTGTTCCCGCGTTTGAAAAGCATATTTGTGGCGCTGTAAAACTCAAATCATAAGAGTGACGAGGAAATAGTGGTTCCGATGTAGCCATACCAAAGCACGCGTGGGGGAGGGTGAATAATACTGCTGACTGATATTTATTTGGGAAATTAATCTCTTAGCAGCGAGCCTACCATTCAGTGGAGCAGAGGAAATTTTCATTACAGTACAAGCGCTCAAGTGAAACCCCAAAAATAGACCGGGATACTTGATAAGCGAAAACGGACACCAGCCTTATCAGTAGCTAGCACCCCCTCCGCTGCTCAAAAATAGGTTGGCCCATTTCCCATTGGAGGGAAATGCCACATTCCACTTCCTGTAGTTTTAAGCAGATGTAGCCGTAGCACGGAAGCTACAGCGGACTTCACGTTAAAGCTACTACGACCCAATCAAAGCCATATATAATCTCACTTCGTGCAACACATCACACACGAATCTAACGCGAATAAACGACTAGCTGGGGGAAAAAACGCGATGTAACGGATACAATTGTTCTTTTTTTGGGCTCTGTGCAACACTTTTGACAGACTGTGACAGCCCACATATGTCGGTGGGGACCACCGCTACGCACACGGAAATAAGCTAACAACATTTTTCTCAACATGTTGGTCTTTTTCCGAGCATTTTACGGAAGAAGAAAAAAATCACACGGCGGCACAGATGGGACTCACCCGTTTTACTCCAGAGTTTCGGGTTTACGTGGTGTAGTAGAGGGGGAAAAAAGGCTTATTTTCCGGCTGAGTCACCCCACCCCTCTAACGCCCATTCAATGTCATCACTGAGTTGAGCAACGTCATCCGATTGGGTAGGAATGCATCGAGGTCGACCGCAATTGGTCGGTTGCATAACATCTGTCACCGGGCTGACCAATCGCGTACGGATGCGTTGATGATTTGTAACATTCTGTCCTCTTCATGCTTCGGGGTCTCAAATGATAAATATTTGATTTCACACAGATTTTGTGCTGTCATTGTGTTTTTTTGTAAACCACCGTTGTTTTTCAAATCTTCTTCTTTTTCTTTCGGCTTGTCCCGTTAGGGGTCGCCACAGCGTTGACATCTTTTTCCATTTAAGCGTCGGAAAAGATGAAAGAGCAAAGGATTAAAAGAAACATTTCAAATAAAAGGACAAAGAGAAAGCTTTTGGCATGAGTCGTAGCGCCGATAGCCGCTTTTGTACGTACAGTGCCGTTAAAATGTATTGTTTGCATATTTTGCCCACTTTATCAGAAGAATATATCCATCCATCCGTTTTTTTTTTTTTGCCGCTTATCCTCACGGGGGCGGCGGGCAGTGCTGGAGCCTATCCCAGCTGTCAACGGGCAGGAGGCGGGGTACACCCTGAAACGGTCGCCATGCCTTATCTTCTCTTCCATCCTGTTTTTATTCCTTCCATCTCCATCACACCCTTTTCCTTCCATTTAGTCAGCCTCATTTTTTTCATTCATTTCACACTTCATTCTTTCCATCCTTTTCTTTTAGTTCAGACTTCCACCCTTTCATCCTCCTTTTCCTCACTATCTTCTCTCCCTTTCCCTTCTACCTTCATTTCTCCCTTACTCGTACTCTTTTTTTTTTCAGATTTCTTCCTTCCTACTTTTGTTATATTTTCATTTAACACCAGTCTTCCTTTCCTTCTTGCCTTATCTTCTCTTCCATCCTTCCCATCATCCTTTCCTTTCTGAACACCATTCCTGCCATTCACCCTTTTGTCTTGTGTTCTTCCATTGCTGTATTCTCCCTCTCTTTCACACTTTTTTTCCCATCATCCTTTCCTTCTTTTTCATGCCTACTCTTCCATCCTTCCTTCCACTTAGTCAGCCTCCCTTTTTCATTCTTTCCATCCTTTTCTCAACTTTCTTCCATCCTACACTGCATTTCTGTCACCCTTTATTCTTTCCTTCCTTCCCTTTTCATCCACCCGTCTTTCCTTTAGTTCATCCTTCCCTTTCTGAACTTTTTCCCCCATCATCCCTTTTGTTATAGTTCAGACTTCCACCCTATCTTCTCTCGCTTCCTCATACTCTTTTCCCCCCCTCAACTTTCTTCCATCTTTCCTCCCCATCCACCCCCCCTCTTTCCTTGAGTTCGTCCTTCCCTTTCTGAACTTTTGAGCACCATTCATCCTTTCTTCATCTGTCCCTTTCTGATTTTTTTTAGCAGCATTCCTGCCTTGCACCCTTTTGTCCCAATGCCGTATTCACCCTCTCTTCTCATCCTTCACACTCCCCCCATCATCCTTTCGGTGTATTTGCCCTGTTTTCATTTTACACTTTTTTCGCCATCATCCTTTCCCTCCATGCTCGCACCCATTTCAGCACAATTCATCCTTTCGTTCCATTGTTGTATTCGCCCTCTCTTTTCCCCCCATCATCCTTTTTCAAGTTATCTTCCATCCTGTTTTTATTCCTTCCATCTCCATCCTCACAGCCTTCTTTTTGCTCAGACTTCCACCTTTGAAAGCTTCCTCCTCTCCCTTCATGGACCACATTTCTCCCTTCATTCCTCGTACTCCACCCGTTTTTCCTTGAGTTCGTCCTTCCCTTTCAGCACCATTAATCCTTTCTTCCTTGCCTTGCACCACTCGCGGTCAATTTAGAGTGTCCCATTAATGTTGCATGTTTTTGGGATCTGGGAGGTAACCGGGGGTCCTGAAGGAGGACATGCAAACTCCACACAGGGAGGGGGAGGGGCTCGAACCCGCGTCCTCAGAACCGCGAGGCCGACGCTTTACCGGATGAGCGTCCCTATCTCACTACCTCTCTCCTGTATTTTAATGTTCGGAACTTCAAACGGTTGTCTTGTACATCGGGAACTCACCCCCAACAAACAAAATCAACAAAAACAATACTTTCTAATCTTTCACCGGCGTGGAGAATTCACGAGCCCACGCACGCACGTGACGTCACGCATGCGCCCACCCACATGTATGTATCAACCACCCCCAGGCGGCAGTATGGCGGCTCCGTAAATCAGTGGTTAGAGCATTGGTTTGGTCCTCGATAGCACTCAAACAAAAGTAGTCCAACCTTAATTTAGCAAAAGCACTTCAACTTTTTTTTTTCTCAAAAGTAGTCTTCAAATCTCATTTTATTGAGGAATTCTAGTTTCTAGAATTCTTGAAAGAACGAAACAACCTCTCCTAAAATAAAATTACAATTGCGCATTTCACTTTTCCTCGGGGTTAGTTATTCTTCTCAACTTCTTTTGATCGTGCACACTTCGCCCTTTGATTTCCAGTGAGGAATTCTAGTCTCTAGGATTCTCCGACATGCATTGCGAAAGATAACATGCAAGCAATAATTCAGTCGCATGTCCCGCACAAACAGCTCGCGTTGCGTTCACGACAGCTAATAAATGTGCAGCGCTGAAAAGCAGAGCAACTCAAGTGCGTCGTGCTTGAAATGAAATAGAAAGGAGTTCCCGGCGGCATGGTGTCAACACTTTATTATGCAGCAAAAAAAAAAAAAAAAAAATCCAAACCATCGATATTCTTGTACACATTTTACAATTTTATGTCATGAAAAGGAGACTTGGGGGTGTTTATTCAACTCTCTTCAGTGCCGTAAGCAAAATACAGGTCAGCTCCTCGGCTAACGTCACGCCGACGCCGTCAGAAAGACCGAAAGCAGCCTCGGACGAACAGCAGGGAAATCTCACGATGTTTTTATTTTTTTTTTTTTACATTGACTTCTATGCGTGTGGAGCATACGAAACGATGACAAAAAAAAAAGATGGGGCGACGTTCAATCAGAAACTTTACTGTAAAACTGTTCAGTGCTCAAAAATGAATTTGGTTAACGTGTTTGTTTGTTTGTTTGTTTTCCTTTACATAATTTACAGTACTTCCTCAAATAGTGCCCCTCTTAAAACAGATCAAGGCTTCCCTCAAAAACATTCAAGAAACGTAGTTCGGTAATTTGTCAATTCATAATCGTAATCTACCGCAGAGCCCGTTTCAGCGATGGCTAATCTAAACTGCAGCACCTACAGAGGCATATAAACAGTCCCTCGAAAGAATTCAAGTCTTGTTTTGTTTTTGTTCGACTACTACATGATTTGCTGTAATAGTTGGTCGTGACCCCAATAAATTCCGGTGCCCAAATAAGCTACTTTGAAAAAAAATAAACACTCCCCTCAAATAAATGCTTTTTTTTCCTCCCCATCAGGTAACAAATAATAATAATAAAGTGGTCAGTGTAATTATCTCAGTTCATAGAGGCTACTTTTCATTAGCGAGCCCATTTGAACCCTGTTGCTAACCAAAACAATATCACCCACTTCTGCATGTAAACATTAATTGGACACTTTAAATTGCCTGAGGTGTGATTGTTAGGGCAGCTGTTGTCCATCTCTATGTGCCCTGTGATTGGCCAGCGACCAGTTCAGGGTGTACCCCGCCTCCTGCCCGTTGATAGCCGGGATAGGCTCCAGCGCTCCCCGCGACCCTCATGAGGATAAGTGGCAAAGAAAACTGATGAATCTTTATATTGGCTGTGCCTCCGATAGATGGCATGGCCAAATTCGTTGGCCGGTCAGCGCAGGACAAATAAATCCACCTTCCATTTTCTTTGCTGCTTATCCTCACAAGTGTCACCCCCCCCCCCAAAAAAAAACGGGGAAAAAGGCTTCTTTTACAGCCTTTTTTTCCCCGCATAATTTTTCCATGATAATCTGTTATATTTATTTGAGTGAATTCAGCGGAAGAAGGGGGTGCGAGATGGTCGTATCTATCTATCTATCTATCGATTTTCTTTGCCGCTTATACTCACAAGGGTCGCAGGGCGTGCTGGAGCCTATCCCAGCTGTCAACGGGCAGGAGGCGGGGTACACCCTGAACCAGTCGCCAGCCAGTCGCAAGGCACATAGAGACAAACAGTTGCACTCACAATCAGACCTACGGGCAATTTAGAGCGTCCAATTAATGTCGTATGTTTTTGGGATGTGGGGGGAAACCGGAGTGCCCGGAGAAAACCCAAACAGGCACGGGGAGAATATGCAAACTCCACACAGGCGGGGCCGGGATCGAACCCGGACCTCAGAACTGCGAGGCCAACGCTTTCCAGCTGACCTACCGTGCCACCCGGACAAATAAATACCTCCCTCAAATAGAGAACTGTATTTAGTTCTAGTTCAGATTGGCCACCTTGAGCAGAAATAACGAATTATCACATGAGCGTAATTTACAGTAACTCCAATTTAGATTTGGCTGTTTGTTTTCAGGCAAAAAGCATTTGAAAACTGCGCTGTGGTTGGCTACGACGTGCTCCAACGACGAATTGACTGAACTCCATTGGGATGTCTTCCGCGTAGCAAAGGCAGTGAATATTATCATCACTAATGTCTGAAATAATGGTTACAAAAACGACATGCAACAATGAGATCAAGATCAAGAAATCAATTGAAATAAAGTGGAACCTCAGTTTTCATGTGTACTGTAATTTTCACCTTACAAGCCGCGACATTTTCCACACGCGTTCAACCCTACAGTTTATGCGGTGATGCGGATAATTTGTGCATTTTTTTTTTTCCTAACGCCCGCAAGGGGTCACTCGAGCGGAAAAGGTAAGAGTGAGACCGGTGGAATATATGTGCCGAGGAAGTGAATTTTACCAGCCATGTTAGCACTGTGCTAGCGTGTTGCTGCTGTGTTACTGGCGTGTCTCTGATATTTTCCGGTAAGTTTAGTTTTAACCGGCCCCGTTAGCGTTAGCACATGCTTTAGCGCGGCGCTAGCTATCGTCTTTCTTTGTAAATATCTCGTGTTTAAACGTGGGTTTCAATGTGGGAGTTGCGGCATAAGTATGTACCAAATGGTATTTCCTTTACAAATGTACTCGGTGAAGCTTGTATCCAGGTGCGCTCTGTAGGCCGGAAATTACGGTGCTAGTTTTGGTACGACGGTCTTCAATCAAAATAAAGGTCATGTTTAATGTTAATTTATCCATGGCATTATTCATACTTATTAGATATTTTGTCAATATTTTCGAGTAATTGGATTTACATTTTCTCGTGATTCGATTTTAGTTCAGGTTTTAGACTTTTTCGGAACGTATTAATCACGAAAACCAAGATTCCACTGTCGTGGTAAAATTTGACCAGGTCAGCATTGTACTGTATATCTTAAAATGGAACTCAGATGTATTTGTATAGTATATTAAATCAGATGAGACACAGACACAAAGCAGTACATTTCTACATCGGCTTGACAAGTCAAATATGAACCAAATCAAACAACAACAAAAAAAGAAGATGACGACGTGGTTGATATGGCACCTGTGGCATAATGATAGTAGAGCGCTCGGTGATTTTTAATCTCTCGACTTCATATTCATCAGATCACAGTTTCACCGTAAAGATGAGGTTGGTTAAAAATATATATTCTTTCCACAAACGTATATTTGAAGCTATAGGATCCTGGCCAGTGTTGTCGCGTCCAGTGTCGTCACTTATTGTTGCTTTTGATATTGCTCATCTGCAAACAAGAACACAATGTCACTCACAGAAATATTGTATGCAATGATCTTTAACATTTTCATGCTAGCTATACATTATTTAAGAGCCAGACAAAGGGGGAGTTTGAAGAGCTTAACTTCATTTTTTTTTATGTAGTCTATGTTAAAAATAGTTTTTTTCTACATTGTACATTACAATTTTTGTATCCGTCTAAAAAATAAAACAAATGTATCATTTTATTTTAAATCAGAAAAATACTGACAACCCAATAATATTTTTCATATTTGAAAATATCTCCACAAAATGTAATTTTTTTTTTTTACCCAAAGAGTAAATCATCCACATTACATCCACACATTACATACACACAGTACATCCAAATTAAAAAATATTTCTGTTTTGATTATTGAAAAATCTTTTTAAAAGGTTTGGCAACAAAAAATTAAAACATTTATGTACATGTAAAAAAGGTCCCACCCCAAAATTATTTTTGAATTGTAAAAAAAACCCCACAAAATCTTTATTATTATTATTAGTTATTTAGAGAATATACACATACTGTAATATCAAACCAAAAAAATTTAATGTCTTATTTTAATCCTTAAATATTTAAAAATCTCCTGGCTACCCCAAAAAAATGTACACACACAAAAAAAAAAAAAATCAGCCCTCAAAAGTAAATCTCATTTTACTTGAATTATTTTGAGAATATACATATATTGTAATATTAAAATGAAACTTTTAACATTTTATTTTAATCCTTAAATACTTAAAAATGTACAAAAAAATGTAGATGGAAAAAAAATCATCCCTCAAAAGTAAATGGTTCACTTAAATATTATCAAAATAAATAAATCTTTATTTATATTCTTTAAAGAAACTTAAACCAATTTATTTTAATTTAAAATATTAAATCCCAAGAAAATGTTAAAAAAATGATCAAGATTGTTTTATTTATATTGTTTAAAATTCAAATGAGGACTCAGTGAGGTAAAAAGTTAGATTACAGTTCAAATGTGTGCATTTTTCACAATTTTTTAAATCAATTTATTTTTTTTTTTTTAAATAAAGGCGTGCATATTCACCAGTGTCCTCGAGCAACACACTCATTGCTGCAGCGTCACCTGTAGCACAAATTGGACGGCAACACCACACAAGGGAAAGTTAGAATGTCATTTCTGTGGCTCCGGTTGACATTTGCGCAAGGAGACCTCACCATGCAGGCTTTGTCCGGCTCCTGCCTGCGCTTCATGAGCTCCTCAAACTTGAGCTCGTCCTCCAGCTGCCGCTCCAGGTCGCTGCCGTAGCGTTCCTCTTCCTGATCCGCGGCGGCCGTCCCGGGCTTAAAGCTGAGGAAGGGATCCGAGGGCGTCGTCGTGACCGCCAACGTGTCGGAATCCACGGTGCTCTCGGTCTCGCTTCCGCCCTCTGAGGGATGAACACGGCAGTTGATGCAAATCTTTGAATCCGGAATCAATCAAAAAAATAAGAATACAAAATAAGCACGGAAAGATGTCTTTGATGGCTTCCGTTTGAATTTGACCTGAATTCAACTCTTTGACCAGCGATGACATTGTGTTGGTGATCGAGTCAGCAGCGATGAGGAGGTCGTTTCTCAAATTTCTCCTGGGACCTTTGAATGAGAAAATGAAATTAGGGCTGGGGGGTAAAAAAAAAAAACAATTGAATAACTCTGCTGGTTCGACTTCAAATACAGGTCGGCGCAGAATTCCTGCCACGAACCTCTGCGGAGCCCACACCATCTTAAAATAATTCTTCCGGGAATCACGATTGAGCCATATACTTCTTCCTACTATTACTGCAACAAATACCACCACTACTACTCTACTATTACAATAATATAGCAATAATAATACATTTACTTCCAACAACACTACGACTACTACTACTACTACAGTGATGCCTCGGTTCTCGACCACAATCTGTTCCAGAAAACGGTTCGAGAAGTGATTTGTTTCGAAAACCGAATCGATGTTTCCCATTACAATGAATGGAAAAAGAAATAATGCGTTCCAAGCCTAAAAAAGTTAGCTTTTTAAAGCATTTTTTTTAGCTTTTCATGATAATAAACTGCATAGTAGAAATACGTATATAGTTTAAATACTTTATATCATAAAATAATTTCAGAAATATATTTATTTTTTGCTTAAAATGTATGCTTTAGTTGCAGAGTATGCTAGACTAGGAGTGCATTGGCATATTTGTAGCAACTCGGCCCCCAGCCTTGTAAACTTTTTTTAATTAACAAAAGTGCAGAATAACTTTAAACAAGCAACTTGCCTTCTTTGGAGCCATGATTGGGGGTTAATACGGTAGGTAGTCCTCGATAAGAAGAAAAACAACAAGTCACTACCGGGACACGTCTGTGTACAGAGGCTGCTTTATACAGAATAACAAAAGTGTGCTGGTTGTGCCACGCGTTATGTCATTTCCGTTTTTTTGGGGTTTTTTTTTGGGGGGGGGCGTTCAATTTGACAATAACTAAACGCGCCGTGGGTGGGTAAACTGCTTGCGCCACGCGTGATGTTATTTCCAGATTTTTTTGGGGGGCGTTCGACTAGACAATAAAAAATGCGTCATGGGTGGGTGAGCTGCTTGCGCCGTGCGCATTGCTATTTTCTGTTTTTTTCGGCGGTGTGGGAATTGAGAACAAAGTGCGTCGTGGGTCAGCCGGTCTGGCCACACCCAATAGATTATTTCCGGGTTTTGTTGGGGGCGTTCGAGTACCGATTTTCGTTCGAAAACATCAGCAAAAAAAAAGGAGAAATTTCCGTTCGAAAATGGGGACGTACGAGAACCGAGGCTTTACTGTACTGCAGACGGACAGTGTTGGGCCATCGATAAACTTGACCAAAAACGACAGAGGAGCGTCTGTCAGTAACCTTTAAGAAACTATTAAACGTGTAACGTGCATATGACATTATGTATGAGTGAGCTGAATTGTAGAGCTGAACCTATATTTTTTTTTTACCTAAAATGGTAACCATTAGTATGCTAATGATAATCGTGAATGCTAACCATTTAGCAAAGGTTGATTCTGTTGTATCCGATTCAGTTCATAAGGATAGAAGTCAGGCCTCGTAATTCAGAAAAAAAATGTATGTTAGCATGAAATAATAATACTTAGACGAAATATCAATAGGATAATCTATTATAAAAAAAGATTTTATCGTGACAGCCCTAAATGATTTCTTCACCTCATAGCAGTCTTTTTGGTAGAAAGTATTTGCGTTACCCTGAGCAAAGGCTTCCTGAACATCGCCTCCGACGCCCATGAGGGAATCCTGAGGTGTGTGAGTCGGGGTGGTCCCGGCCGAGTCCGAGTGGATGGGCGTGGGGATGGGCCTGCTGACGGTGTGACTGGGTGATGAGCGTGGAGAGCCGGGTCCCTGAGTCTGCAACACGTTAAGATCACACGAGGACAATCGTTCTCGTCGCAAGCTGCAGTTGAGGGAATCATTGTTCGATTCGTTCCTGAACTCGCAAGTTTGCGCAGAAAAGAAATGAACGGTCTCTCATTTGCATGGTTGCTCGATTACGGTGTCGAGCAAAATGTTGTATGTCGTTCATTTTTATTCAGTTAAATAACTCAGCTAGCTACAATTGTGGCTAACATAGATTAGCTGGTGGTCACCTGGATCACATACGTGCACAATCAATTCCCAATATCGTCGTCCTCATCTCAACTGGTCATCGCGGTATGAGTCAAATCAATCTTTCACCTTTTAATCTTTATATGGGCAAGACTTAACACACACAGTCTTGACCTGTGTCAGGGACAAGACTGGAGTCCTGCACAAGGACGCGACGGGTTATAAAACCATCAGCAAACGAGAAGGTGACAATTATTGCCGTCGTTATTCCTAAGCGCAAAATGACCGTCAACTGCCCCTTGGTCTAGAGCTCCAGGATCAGATCTTCAGTCCTGACGTGAGGATCATCATGAGGGAGGTGACAGACACCCTTCTGAGGATAAGCGGCTTGGATAATGACATATTTTATATCTACTTGTCTCACCGTATTTTTTTAAAAAAAGATGTATGACGCAAAGAACAGCAAAATGCAGCATGTGGGGTGGAAACGTGATGTTTTTTTTTAAGAGACTTCATTTTTTTCCTTAATTCGCAAACTAACAATTTCAGCAGGGGGTAAAAAAAAAAAATATTTCCCCCGCAATGTGTTACACTGAGAGCACACCTCTATTGTTTTGAAACATTGAACACAGGTTAGAAACATCATATTTGCAGTCCGTTAAATCAGGCTCCATGCAGTTTTATTCCACGAAATGCCGACGTACTCCTGAGCTAAGTGGTGGCAAAATTTCAATTCAAAACATGCGCTAAATAGTTTTCTTCTCCCTCACACTTACAGCTTGTTTCTGTTCCTCAGCTAGCTGTAGAAAAAATAACAACAGCCACATGATATTTAAATTGTTTTTTTAAATTAAATGTGATGGATGGTGCCCACCCAAATACGTAGGAATTATTCTTCTCAATCTCAAATTGCCAAGAAGTATTTATAATGCCAAGTTGGCTCATTTGAGAACAAAACGTATTTAAAAAAAGAAAATCTGTCGCAGCAGAGACGTTTACAAAGGTTAACGTGTGGCCGCAATCGCTTCCATGTACGTTGCGTGGAGATGACTCAGTCCTCCTTTTTTTTTTTGTCCAATCATAGTGATTGAATGCGAGTTTGTATAAAACCAGGGGTCATGTATTTAAATATTGGTATTTGTATTGAATAGAAGCTGAAAAGATCGATGGATTCCGGCAAAGATTAACGTGTGGCCAAAGACGCTTCTGCGTTCACGAGCCGTCCACCCGTCACTATCTGGGATTTATTCCTGATTGAGATCAGATTCAGCCACGAAGTATTTGAATGCGTCCGGACTTTTATACGCTTTCAAACTTTTCCGTGTAAATCTCGACGACTTACTCACCAGATCCATGTGTAGATCCAGTCGTCCAAGACAATTTCTTATTGTCGAAAACATCGACTTCGCCATTAAGTACGGATCCTCTATGCCAAATGTCTCTCATTTTTTCACGTACTTTTGTTTATTAGGATCCCCCTTTTAAAGTCCACTGGGACAGTTTCCCGCCCACTTGTGACAGTAGTTTTGGGTGTAGCAGTGCTCAGGCGCCGCCCCGTCACACAAGTATCCATCCATCCATCCATCCATACTCTGTACCGCTTACACTCGAGCTAATACTTTCCACCGTGTAACATCTTTTATGGATCGATACCGCAGATAAAGATAGACCAGAAGCTGTGGCGAAGACGCCACCAACCGCCACTGGTATATACGATAGAAAATGGACGTATGGGTACCTGGTTAAAGTGTGACTTAAAATTGCACCGTTTCCATATTTCTGATGCATTTGTGACTACAATATTGGGAAATATTGCCAGTGTATTTCATTACGTTAAACCAAAAAAACAAACAAAAAAAAATTGGATAATTTGAATGCTGTTATGTCAACCGTAGTTTCCCAAGATGAAAGCAAATGTATAAAAACGTTCCTTTCCGAGCTTAGAAAGGATGGTGACTGGATGAAGCAGTGAAAAAGATGGAGGGCTCTTGTCTCCGTTACCTTGAGAAGCATCATTAGCTGCTCCAACTGCACCATGAGCTCCCTGCGACTCTCCTGCAGACTCGACATTCTCTGCTCAAGCTCATCTTTGCGTTGCCTGACGGGGGGAGGGGGAAAAACGCGACAGATTGATGACATCATTATATCACATCCATAGTAAAATGTAAATAAAGCAGACTAAGTCAAGCAGATACAGTCTCCACTTAGCGCTTTCTAAACTGTAAAGCAGATATTTTGAGCATTTTTTACCCCAAACTCGTAAAAATTCCCTGGTATCCTAATAACAAGGATTAAGACTAAAATTCCGAAATACACGTGTGGGGGAAAACACAGCCAAACACAAAAACTGCCAACATCCATCTTGAGAATTTCCCTAAACACTAAAGTTTGCGATGCGTATCAAAAGCTAACACTGACAACAGAGTTGGCTCATGCTAATTTATGCTAACACTGCAGCTCAGTTTGTTCTGGGGGCTTTGACGTGATAATGCGTGTGCGTCATCCAATTTGTTTAAAGATGGATCTTCACCCACCCTACCTCCCAAGTTGTGGGTGGAGAAACTCTGGAGGTGGAGAAAATGGGGCGGAGCTATATAAATTGCCCCTAATATTGTTAAAAAAACTGATCTAAAAAAAAATAAAAAAGAAGACTGGATAGCGCATACACATTGAGCGGTAAGTCAATTGATTGAGGCCAGTTGGCCGTCATCTTGGTACTCCCAAAACCTGTTGGAGGACATGCTTTACAGGTTGGATTATGGCGGGGTTTTTCCTCAAAGTTTGGCATGTAGAATTAAAACTGGTCGTGTGCGCTTTACATTTTTTCAGTTCTGGTAACATGATGGATCTTTAATTCGACTTGGTAAGACAAAAAAGACCAAGTTCAAAGGGAAGACATAGAACACCGTAACTAGCAAGAAACCTTGCATGTTACCTCGGGCCCGATTTCCGTGACATGTTAACTTTTCCCAAAATACACTGTGAAGCACTATCATTATAACATAGCAAAAAACTAAGCATTTTTTGTCATAAAAACATTAAATTTAAAGTCAATCAGTTCGATATATTTGTGGAAATAAGGACTCACAATGGGAAAATACACGCTAAACGCATTGTTCATTTTTTGTCTCTGCGACGTCCTATTTCAGACAGAAAATTTAAACTTGTTTCCTCGCATTTCAAAAATCCAATTAAATTTGCAGAGTTCTGTAACATGAAATTCATCAAAAAAAATTCACAGAAAATGCATTTTCTTGCTTATCCACTGATGAAGTTTGGGAAACTATCTACATGGCTTTTTCGCGAAAAACCGTGGACCAAAGTGAAGCAGAGAGTAAACTGAGCAACAACAACCGTAAGCAAAACTTTGTTCAAGTGAATTAAGCTCATCAGAAAATTAAAAAAAAAAACCTTTATAAACAAACTTTAATAGTGCCAAAGTAAATCTTTCTAACTTATCTGTTGAATGTTTTCTCACAGCCACGAAACTGGAGATTAACGCACTGGTCGGCATGGTTGTTTTGGGAGTATCAAGATGGCGGATGACCTCGTCAGTTTTGATGGCCAATGCGCCATCCAGTCTGTTTCTTTTTTTTTTTTTTTTTAAGATCAGTGGGTAAAACCCAGAACGGCTAGCTTATATAATACTTTTGACCTAAGCAGCTCACAAATGATTTAACTTGATAGGTGGGCAGGCACCCCAGAGACCCAACTGCAGCTTCTGTATACAAGTCAATATTTTTTTTTAATACTGTATCACCTTTAAATTAAATGACGTATGTTATGCGGTGGATGGAGAGCGCCGCGCGCACCTGAGAAGTCGTAACTCGGCCAGCAGAGTAGGATTCTGCTGACCCTTGTCAGGCGGCGGCTGCGAGGCCTCCTCGTGCTGGAGTCGCAGTCGTTGAATTTCCTGCAGGATTTCTCTGTGTGACACGCACAAACAGGCACAAAAATAAAAAAAAATAATAATTTATGGCGCCCCTCAGAGTTCTGTATTGGGTTATGACTGTTGCAGAGGTGAAGGGGAGCTCCCGTCTTGATGACTGATGGATGAACGTGCAGTTTTAAAGACTTGGTTGGGTGTCGGTGGCGACATCATGCACGCGGCAAAAGAACCGTATGATCATACATTTGCAGGTTGCAGTATTGTCATATTTAATAATTATATGATACATGCTGATTTGCTGGCAACCACTTGAAGGTGTACCCCGCCCGCCTCCTGCCTGTTGAGAGCTGGGATAGGCTCCATCCGTCCCACAACACTTGTGAGGATAAGCGGCTCAGAAAATAGATGGGTGGATAATACCTGCTCTTATTAAAAGTAAATTGGTTAAGAGTTACCCCACTGGAATTATGATTTATTATTAATTTAGGTGGTATGCTGGATCAGCTGGAAAAGCGTTGGCCTCACAGTTCTGAGGTGCCGGGTTCGATCCCGGATCCCCCTGTTTGGAGTTTGCATGTTCTCTCCGTGCCTGTGTGGATTTTCTCCGGGCACTCCGGTTTTCTCCCACATCCCAAAAACATGCAACA
Organism: Syngnathoides biaculeatus; assembly: GCF_019802595.1. NCBI lineage: Eukaryota > Metazoa > Chordata > Actinopteri > Syngnathiformes > Syngnathidae > Syngnathoides > Syngnathoides biaculeatus. Next base: position 495,121 of record NC_084652.1, on the reverse strand, counting down.
TTAATTTGACACTCTAAATTGCCCATAGGTGTAATTGTGAGTGAGACTGTTTGTCTCCATGTGCCCTACGATTGGCTGGCGACCAGTCCAGGGTGTACCCCGCCTCCTGCCCGATGACAGCCGAGATAGGCTCCAGCACTCCCCCTGACCCTTGTGAGGATAAGCGGCTAAGAAAATGGATGGATATTATTTATTTATTCATAATGCATTTTTCTTCTTCATCGCTGAAACATGTTGTAATTTTTCCAGTAGTGTATCATTCAAAAAACCTAATTTTACCCAATAAACTACTTAAAATAAAATGTAGTACTATTATTATTTTAATATTGACACAATTATAATGACAAAAATGTACAAAATTATTATTAAAATCATATTATTCTCCAAAAAAATAGCTATGGCATTTTGGGGGAATGGATGTGTGAGATAACGTCTCCTTTGGATTGGTGCTCAATAGATAAAACTGAATTGAAACGAATTTTTTTTTTTTTTTTTTTAAAAAACACACCCAAAAAAATGTTTAACTCGTCACTAGGAGGCAGCATAAACCCAAATAAAAAAAGTTCATCTGCTCCGTGTTCAGAGATTTATACAGTACTGTACATACTTCATAGGAATACTCTGCTAACCTGCAAGGGGGGGTATTAATTTATGTTAGTAATTGTATTATTACTAATACATTACACAACACAGAATTAAAAAAAATTTTAAAATTTTTCAAGCAGTTGTCAGTTAAGACAATGCTTAAGGTCTGCTTTTCCAAGCCTCGACTCTGATCACGTGCTGCGAAAACCAAGACAAAAACAACAAGGGCTGCTCGGGGTGTTCAACCCCCCCTCACCTGTTTTTACTCTCCAGCTCGGCGATGAGCTGCCGCTGCTGTTTGTTGGCATCCAGTGATGACGGCAGGTCTGCGGGGACTCGCTGCTGCTGCTGCTGCTGAGCCTGAAGCAGAGATGTAAAGCGCGCTAAAAACCGATATGAAATATAAGCAGAAGTTAGTACTTAACAGGTTTGCAACCAGATCAAGAAGGACTTGAAAAACAAAATCGTTTTTCAAGGACCAAAGGGGTTTTATTGCAGGAATGAAGCCCTTTTGTTGTTTGTTTCTTTTTAAGAGACTAAAAGTGTCTTACAACTCTGAACTCACAAGTCCGGCAGGAGCCGAACTAATCATTTGCACGTTCACGTGTCTCACCGCGGCATCTGCGGCCAGACGGGCGGCGTAGCGGGCAATGAGGCTGTGCTCCTCGTCTTGATGGTTGCTGCTCTCCAGCAAGCTGGTGGAGAAGAAAATGGAGACGGCAATCAAAACATGACATCTTGCATGCACACCAATTCGCAGATATATATATATATATATATAAATACAGAATAAGTCACGGAAAAAAAATTCCTAACCACTGTACGCGCACAGCCAGATAGTGTATCTTGCTGCTGGGTTAGTAATTCAATATGGCTGCAGACATAACGGAGGAGCCAACTTCCATTAAGACGCAGGCAGACTTATTAGTGCACACGCAGGCAACTCTATTTTTATGTGGCTGTCGAGTGTGGAAATAAATATGAAGGAGAGATTACATAAGACGTCTGACCAATAAAAAAAAAAAAAAAAAAAAAAACATTTTAGTCCGCGCAAAATGGAGCAAACTGCTTTTGCGTGTTACTTTATATGGAAGCAAACCCGTCAGACGTGAGAAATCGTCAGCTCACTGTCGCAACTATTTGCTGTTATGCAAGTGCAACGTGTATTACGAGAACACAACATGAGCTGAAATCCAGTCTTCTTCAGTTTTAACAGATTATTATATGATAACATATATATTATTATTATATATATATATATTATATATCGTATACATATCGTATATAACATATATATTATTATTATAACCAAAACTGCCCATTAGCTGTCGCAAGTCCACGCTCATATGCCTTGAGATGAGATCACACCCAAAAAAATTACCATTGGAATAATGTTGCAACAATAGTAGATTTATTTCAAGAAGAAAAAAAATGGAATCTGAAGTTATTATTAATACATTTACGATGACAAAGGCATAATATAAAGTGAAAGTAAAAAATAAATGTGAAAAATAATATGGAGAACGAGGTGTTCTTTTTGGGGGCAATTAAAAGTATGATTTAAAAAAAACCATGATCAACAAATATTGTTAAATCTTCGGCGATTAAAGTTATTTTAGGTGAATGAGGAAAAGAATAGTAAAAAAAAAAAAGTTCATCTCAGGATATAGAAAATTAGAGAAGAAAAAACATCCATCCATCCATTTTCTTCGCCGCTTATCCTCACAAGGGTCGAGGGGAGTGCTGGAGCCTATCCCATCTATCAACGGGTAGGAGGCGGGGTACACCCTAAACTGGTTGCCAGCCAATCGCAGGGCACGTGGAGAAGAACAGCCGCGCTCACAATCACACCTAGGGGCAATTTAGAGTGTCCGATGAATGTTGCATGTTTTGGGGATGTGGGAGGAAACCGGAGTGCCCGGAGAAAACCCACGTAGGCATGGGGAGAACATGCAAACTCCACACAGGCAGGTCCGGGATCGAACGCGGGACCTCAGAACTGTGAGGCCAATGCTTTACCAGCGGATGCACCGTACCGCCCCTTGAGATGATATGACGGAAAAAAAAAAATTACCATTGGAATAAAGTTGAAACAATAGAAGAAAAAATCTTTTTTTAAAGAAGAAAACAATTTTATCTTAAGTTATTATTCCTACTTTTACAATGACAAAGGCATAATATAAAACAAAAGTAAAAAATAAACGTGAAAAAATAATATAGAGAACTAGTTGTTCTTTTTGGGGCCAATTAAAAGTATTGTTTTCAGGAAAAAAAAAACATGAACAACAAATAATATTAAATCTTGGGCAATTAAAGTTGTTATTTTAGGAGAATGAGGAAAAAATAGTAAAAAAAAAAAAGAAGTTAATCTCAGGAAATAAAAACATTTGTTTCGAGAAGAAAAACTTGCAATATTAAAAGTAGATAAGTCATAATCCTGAAACAAAATATTTTGTTTTAAAGTTTTGAATTAATAAAGTTGACTTGAATCGTCGTCTACAGGTATGTATTTCTAATTTTCTATACATCTTGTTTAGTTTGGTGATTGTAAATCAGTACAAATCTTGGTGGTTATTTAATTATAATTTTTTTTTTTTTTAAAAAGACACTCCTGATGGTACACATCGAGGGCCTCCACGCAGGTTAGTCGGGGAAGGGCTCACACGCATGCCCAACTAACCATTTTTGCGGGTTGTTTCGAAGCAGCTTCACATAGAGGCCAATGAGAATGTGCTCGTCAGCGAGTCTGTCAACCGCATCCAGGTTACACTGCAACCTGGATGCGTGCAAAAAAGTCATCAACAAAATATATCGAATCCCCCCTAAAAAAACTGCAGAAAACAAAGATGACGTTACACAGGTGACAAAAGGAGGGCCGGGACATGAAAGGAGCCCAAGAAAGAAAGAAAAAAAAAAAAAACCAACAAAAGAGATTTGAGGGCACGCCTGAAAAGCAGCCATTCACGGGTGACTGAAGAGGAACAAGGCCACATTATGTGCGCCGATGAAGGCCTGCGGCGTGATTAAGGACGTGCCCCGGGCCTGCGGACAACTCCACCTTGCATGCGCTGTTTACACACCACACCGCTCCATCCAAAACGGAACTTATTCTCTTAAAAAAAAAAATCAAAATTGATGAGGGAAATAAAATACGGAGAAAGGTGTTAATGTCAATCGGCGCAAGTTCAATTTCAAACCAGAAAGCCGACGACGCGAAACAAGCGCGTGCTTGAATTCGATATTGCGAGCATTCAGCTAGCGAACAATGGGCTCCCTCTTTGAAATCGTCACAGAATTTGAGGCCCCGGTAAAGAAAGCACAGGTGGCGCGCTTAATGAAATGAACGCTGGCTGAAGTCCATGTTGACGCCTCAGCTTCAGGTTCAGGGTTATGACCAGCTGTTGCTCTTTTATCCTATATTGGAAAAAAAGATTACCGTAATTTCTAGCCTACAGAGCGTATGGGCACACAGAAAGAATTTAACGATAGCGCGGCCGCGCTAATGCTAACGCAGCGGAGGTAACGCTGACGCGGCGATGCTAACGCTAACGCGCGCTGTTAACCCTACCGCGGCGGTGCTAACGGTAACATGCCGGCCCTAACGCTAGGGTGGTGGTGGTAACGCTGACTAGCGCGCCGGCTGTGAAAAAAGTTGCGACTTGTAGGCCGGTAATTACAGTAATTAAAAAAAAAAAAAAAAGAAAATGGAAAAAAAAAACAATCAGGTTATAGCTAATTTTTTGCTAATTTTTGCTTTGAGCGAATAATTAATTTGGTCTTGGAATATTTGTCCCAGTTGAGGGCTTTCACCGCCATAGAAAATGTTACTTTTTCTCTTATTAATTGCAATGTTAGCAAAGTTAGATATTATATCTTTGTCACGCCATCAAATGTCAATTAATGAAGCTCCTCAACTCACTTTACATTGTGTCCTTCGGACGAAAATGCCACCAAATATTGCCAAAGTAAAACTGATTTTAGATTGGTTAGTTAAACAGCACAGTGATGGAAAAAAAAGATCCATTCAAATTTGTATATTAAAGTATGAAAAGTGCATAATCCTCAATGAGAAAATTCATACTTTGGCTTGTTGGGCCTTGGCAGAGTAATTACTCTTATTATAGTAAAGTTCTCCAATTCAACTTTCAATATGCAGCGTTAAATTATTATCTACGAAGGTGAAAGTTGGAATTCCGGTCTTGAGCTCGGTACCGGAACCCGCTGGCAATGTCAGTTTTGTAAGATTTGACATATTATGAATTGCTCGGCAGACTGGGAGAACACAACATATCCAGATGCTCTGACATGCTCAATAACGTATAGAATACCACTCACTCGTCACGTCATCTTTTTTTTGTACGCCGTATTAAACGCAGGTGTGACTGCGCTCAAAGACGGCTTGCTGTGCGCTCCTCATTCGGAAAGGAGCAACGAGGAACTTAACCACTTTACAGATCGGCAGACGCTAAACCCAACATTCCTCCGCAGCTAACCTGATGTGACATTTCATGGTAAATGTTGTAACGTGTAAGTAGGTAGGCAGGCAGTCATGTAGTAAGATAAGTAAGGATAGGAATGTAAGTACCATCATTTCCGGTCTCCAAGCCGCGAGCGACTTTTTTCACACACTTTCAACCCTGCGGATTATGCGGGTAATTTGTGTATTTTTCCGAACGGCCGCAAGGGGGCACTCGAGCGGAAAAGGTAAGAATGAGACCTGGTGGAATGTATGTGGCGAGGAAGTGACTTTTACCGGCCCTGTTAGCTAGCATTAGCTGGTGTGTTTTAGTGATAACTACCGGTAAGTTTTCTTTTAACCGGCCCTGTTAGCGTTAGCACTGGCGTTAAACTCTTTGTGTGAGTCTTTCTTTGTAAATATCTCGTGTTTCAATGTGGGCACTTGCGGCTTTTACACAGCTGCAGCGTATGTATGTACCAAATGGTATTTCCTTTACAAATGTACTCGGTGAAGCTAGTAACCAGGTGGGCTCTGTAGGCCGGGAATTACAGTAGTTATGCTAGGTTTGATAGAAAGGTAGCTAAGTAGGTTAACCATCCATCCATTTTCTTAGCCGATTAGCCTCATGAGGGTGGTGGGGAGCTGTCAATGGACAGGAGGCAGGGTACACCCTGAACTGGTCGCCAGCCAATCGCAGAGCACATCGAGACAAACAACCGCACTCACAATCACACCTAGGAGCAATTTGGAGTGTCCATTTAATGTTGCATGTTTTGGGGATGTAGGAGGAAACCGGATTGCCCGGACGAAACCCACGCAGGCACAGGGAGAACATGCAAACTCCACACAGGCGGGTCCAGTATTGAAACCAAGGACCTCAGAACTTTCCTGGGTTTCCAGCTGAGCCACCGTGCCGCCCCTAAATATGTTAGAGGTTTGTTAATTTTTCAAGCAGACGCTAATAAATACACTGCACTGCGCTTCAATTCGAGCAATACCCAAAAACAAACTTAGTTCTAGCACCGCTCTGCTATGAACAATTATTTTTGTCAGTGTTCTTCACAGATTCCCGATACGGTGGGACCTCGGTTTTCGAACGTCTCTGTTTTCGAACGAAAATTTCGAGATATTTTGCTTCGGTTTTCGAACGAAAATCGGTACTGGAACGCCCCTAACAAAACCCAGAAATAACAGACCGCGAGCGGCCAGAACTGCTGACCCGCGGGGCGCTTCTGTTGTGAATTCACACCCGTCAAAAAAAAAAGCCAGAAATAACAGAACGCGTGCTGCGGTTGATTCGGTTTTCGAACAAATCGCTTCTCGAACCGCCTCCTGGAACGGATTGCGGTGGAGAACCGAGGCACCACCGTATGTATCAGTGTCCGACACACATGCGTGGGATCCCACTCACACACACCTGTGCGACCTACCCTCTGGCTTTCAACAGATGTTGAGCAATATCAGGACTCCTGCTGTAAGGCAAACCGAGTGCATTCAGCGAAGGGAGGAAGCATGCGGGCCTACGCAATTGTTCGGAGCCCGCTGGGAGTGCTGACAGCTGAAAAGATCTCTTGAAAAAGATCCAGGACTTATTTTGCTGTACCTGTACTCACTTTTTGGTGGAGTACGGGTTCCCCGTTGTTGGCATTGAGTGGGAAAACGAGGATTCGCTGGTGACGTTCATTGGTCTTGGCGGCCTAGGAACAGGACAAGTACATTTTAAGCCGCCGTGTCTGTCACAAAACTGAACAAAAAGCGATATTGTGTCTACTTCGGAGATGTAGTTCAAGCTTCTGATGTAAAATATTATAGTTATGAAAGCAGAAACTGTTAAAAATGAATCGAAGAGAGAAGCAGAAGAAGTTAACACTTGCTCAAGAGTGGGTGAGTGGTGGGTGATCACAATGCATGACAACAAAAAGCGCACCATGCTGCAAAAGGGACACATTTTGGGAGGTGTTAAAGAATCAAAGAACACTCACCACGTGTCCCTTCAGAGAGCAAAGGAAAGGAAAAAAAAAGAGTATTGGAAATTAACAAACAGTACAAACAGAACTTTGAATATACAGTCGTTATTTTAAAGTCGGATTAATGGTGCACGCCGTTATCACGAAACATTCTGTAGTGGTCTTTAACATGCTCGGCAAGAACCTGTTCAAACATGGCAAGGATCCAAATAAAGTTGCTCCGAGTTTCTTATTTTCACTTTCCTGTTCACTTACATTGAGGTGACCAAATGGATGGATCCGCGCAGGGCGCCTAAGCCACGCCTACTTAGATACTGTTAAGGGGGAAATCCAGTGCTTTGCATGAACGGTGTATCCAATAGTTGATGTAATATGTACCCAATTTTGACAATGTGATGTTAAATCCTCTCTCATTTAAGAAGATTTTTATCGACAATTACGAATTTTCAGGGGCGCTGCCATTTTCACACGATGTACGTGGGCGTACGTGGCGTGTACCGTGCGGTTCCAAGCGCTGGATTACGTGGGACACCATTTATGCCCAGCGCCGATTTCTCATATTTATCCTCATCTGATGAAGAAACAGCAGTATCGGTTGATCGGAAGACGGAGGAATACTTCCGTACAGATTTGAACCTGTGGCTGTAATTAATGTTGAATATTCGGATGGTACTTCGGGGGGACGACGCGGAGTCTGAGTCTTGGAGGTCTACGCGCGACATAAGTGCCTAAACAAAGGCTCCGGGCCGGCAGCCGCAGATGGTGCTTCGGACGGGAATGACGCAGAGTCTGACGAGCGAGCTCCGGCGGTGGGCTGCGAGTCGAGCTTCCAGGTGGCGGAGACCTTTAGCCGAGCTTTGGCGGCGGTCGAGGCCTTTCGCCGTGCTTCGGTGGCGGCGGAGGCCTTTAGCCGAGTTTCTGTGTGCGGCGCCTGAAAGCTCGGCCTGCCGCCGGAGCTCCCTCGTCAGACTCCGCGTCATTCCCGTCCGACGCAGTGCGAATTCCCCACGGTATTTCTGTTTCCTTTCTGCCCATGGTATCAGAAATATCAACCAAGAGTGTATGGAAAGGCCTGAATTACATTCAACAGGGATATATATTCATAATGTCAAAGTTTCCCAAACGAGAACGCCAGTTAAAGTTTCTGCGACGTGTTGGCCGACCATGCGAAGGAATCAACCACCTCATAAACTAATGTTGGACATCAAATGCGGTAAGATTTCCGATGCCTGTTTTTCATGCTAACCTGGGTAAATTTGCATTTTTCCGCTACATAAATGTGTCGATTCGAAATGATATCTACGTTCATAGTGGATAATTAATTTAGATAAATTATGGCAGTATGCGCGTCCTCTATCGGTCTGAACGTACGCAATGTAGGCCTAAATTATTTGTATTCACGTGACGTGTTTAATCATGGATAATAACGCTTGAGCTAGCAGAGCCCAGGTGCAGCTGGAAGCTTTTGAGTTTCGCGCGGCTCAGGTAGAGATTTTCTCATTCCTTAATAGGCGTTACATCGACTAATTGAATAGCTTACCTCGGAACAGACGGCTTTGTGCTGATTTATCTTCGATACGTTCAGCTGGTCGCGACGTCGGCCACGAGCCTTAATCCACTGTTTGCATTCGTCTAAATTACGCTTCGGGGTGGGAAAACGCACCACATATCCTCCCGGTAATCTCTCTGGATAGCGCTCGTCTCCTTTACGCGTTCCACAGCCACATCGGAGCACCATATTTCCGAATCGGATAGAAGCAGGACTACACTCGCAATTCAGAGGCTTAAAGTAACCGCGCGCTCTCTTTGTTTGTGGGTAAAGTATCGCGGCTGTCGGCAGCGTGGGTGGAGTTCAGAAAATGACGCTCACTGATTGGTCGATCATTCTCACGGATCCATCCATTGTAGCATTAACAATACATGAACTTCGAGTCGCTTCCTGATCCACCCGTGAGGATTCGGCCTCACGAATAGCGAACAGGTTTAACATTTACCGCGCCGACAGTTTCGGGAGCAGAAAAATGTGCTCAATTATCTTGAGCCTCACTTTTCATGGGATTTCCTGCTAAATTCTCACGGGAACACGTTGGCTTACGGCGACTATTAACAATATGTCGGGGCGACTACCGGATTTAAAAAAAAAAAAGTCCCAGAGAAACTGACACAAAGACAGAAAAGCTCAAGCGAAGGCGACGATAGCGACGTTGTCGTCGATCGCAACCACTGCCCGGGCTGTAATTAAACCTCATTGATTAGCTGATCTGATCAAGACTTATTGAAGGCAGCGACGGGATGCTCCTCGTTGAGGAACGCGCAGAAAATAACTCAGACGAAGACGAGACGTACACGATGTGGGCGAGGTTGAGAGGTTTCTCCGGCATGTCGGGGAACATGGGGTGAAGAGGCTCCCTGCTGGATGCGCAGCTCAGAGACTTGCTGAGGGCGTGGGACAGCTTCTTGGCGGGGGATTTCTGCGGACAGAAGGACACGCTCATTCCTTCAAAAACCGCGTAAACGCGGCGGTTACCAACAGGTTCCTGAACGCAACCCTTACGTCATGGTGCGAAAATAGCCGCATTGACTGGTCCGGCTTTTCAGACACACCTCCCACTCCCCTCCCCGCTCCTTACCCATGATGTATACTCCTTCATTTGATGCTGGTTGCTATGGGAACCGCTGGCATGCCCCCTCCAGAAGCAGTCCTGACAGAGCTGGTAATTATGACATTGCTGGCAGCGGTAGCGGAAGCCCATCATACTCTCAGTGTGGCAGTAGGAGCACTCGACCGGGTGAAAGACTGCAGGGGGTTGGGGGGAGAACACACGTGCATAAATAGATGCGGCATTAAACGCAGATATTTTCCTATAGCGCATTTAATAGAGGAGTCATTTGTGGTCATATAAGGACACAAGAGATGAAATTATATCTTGCTTTCGCTCAGGAGTTGGGAAACTATGGCCCACGAGACCATTTGATAAGGCGAACCGTGCACTTCTCAAAACAAATTAAAGCTCCGAGCGGTGATAAACGCGCCCTCACGACACCCCTGCCAACCCCCCCCCCCCCGCCCCCCATCCCCAACCCCTTTCGTGGCAAAGCCGCAAAATTATCCACAGAATTTGACGGGATGCTTCACAAATAAGAGAGGCCGAAGGGTTAAAAAAAAAATCATAATTTAGCGACGTTCAGCGTATGTTCGGGGCTCGTTTGGGTGAATTCCCTTGCGGGAGCTCCACCGAGCGATTTAAGTAATATCATGTTACGCTCCTGTGTATTAATTTTTACCAGGACACACAACGGCTTGAAAAGGTTGGTCAGTTTCCGACCACGTTGAGAGCCCCCAAATGGCGATTTATTAATAAAAACAGCGATTCCAAGCCTCAGAGGGCTCGTTATGCAAACTTTATACCCACAAACGCTTATAATGTATAGCAATAGATATTGTCATGTCTTTTTTTTTTAAATCAATAGACTATGCCCCTTGGAGGACTCATAAAAAGGGTGTGAGGTCCTCGAGGGTCATCCTGCTCGAGGCGTACACCCGTGGGACTCGGGATTACGATTTATCGTAATTTCCGGCCTACGAGCCGCGACTTTTTTCCGTACGCTTTCGAGCCTGCGGTTTATGCGGTGACGCGGCTAATTTCAGCATTTTTTTTTTACGGCCGCAATGGGGCGCTTGAGCAAAAAAGTTAAGAATGAGACTGGTGGAATATATGTGCCAAGGAAGTGACTTTTACCGGCCCTGTTAGCGCTGCGCTAGCATTAGTCCTGTGCTAGTGTGTTGCTGCTGTGTTACTGCCGTGTCTCAGTGATATTTACCGGTAAGTTTTTTTCCTGTTAGCATTAGCGCTAGCACGGTGCTAGCGTTAGTGCTAGCTTTAGCGCGGCGCTAGTGTTAGCACTAGAGTTAGCGTCGCACTAGCGTTAAACTCTTTCTGTGTACCGTCTTTCTTTGTAAATATCTTGAGTTTCAATGAGGGCACTTGCAGCTTTTACACAGCTGCAGCGTGTGTATGTACCAAATGGTATTTCCTTTACAAATGTACTCGGTGAGGCTTGTAACCAGGTGCGCTCTGTAGGCAGGGAATTACGGTACTCATACGTGGCTAAGCTAACCAGTTATTAATTCTTTTTGGTCTGGTTTAATACATCCCTCTATTGCAGGATTATAGAATTTGGAATTCAAACACATTTTTGGGGCTGAGCCACAAATTTTTATTTGTATTGTATCTGTATCTATACACCTTGATCGCTTTATGGTGGCCATAAATCCCATCCATTCACCCGTCCATTTTCTATACAGCTTATCCGCATTAAGGACGCGGGTGCGCTGGACACGAGGTAGCCCCTGGACTTATTCACCAGGATAGGATATTTGCGAAAAGTTGATAGAATACTGTGTTAACCTTCCATGTATGTGTGTTGGATGCAGGAGGAAGCCCAAGTACCAAGATAAAATTTTTGCTAGCATGGTTAGAACATGCTAAGGCTACACAAAAAGGCCAGAAACAAGTTTCCGTCAGCATTTCCGGTAGGAAAATCGTTTCCCAATACGAGCCAACAGAAGTTAGACTCGTGTCCAAAAAGGGTCTGTATTGAAATATAGAATTTATTCCACTATATTTGGTGCGCTGCCTACCGTTTTCCACGTTGGCGAGCCGGTGCATGAGCGGTAGCCACACTAGACACTGAGGAGGCGGGTCTGACATCAACGTGTCCAGGAAAATGTTGAGCGAGACCTTTTTCTGCTCAGAGCGGACAGCAAGCGATAGTCAAGGTGGCAAATGCGATTAAAAAAAAAAAAAAAAATACACGTTGGAGTTTCATTCACGAATGCTCACCTGCTGCATGAAGCAGCTCCTGGCCGCTTGCTCCGTGTAGCCGAACGACGGTCCCTCGAAGACCGCCATGGGCAGCTTGAGAATCTCCCTCAGGAACTGGTCGAATTGCGCGTACGCCATGATTCCCGCTGGATCGGATATCTGTGAAAATATATCTGTGGGCGGCATCGCGCAAACGGATCAAAACAATGGTCGGCTTCCGATGCAGTCGGCTAATTACGGCATCGCGCGCGATGCAGTTAAACCCCCCCCCCCACCCACCCCCCTTATTTGTGAGAAACAAATTAAAGACAAGCAGCTCGCTGTTCAAATCGTTTTGTTTAAAAAACATTAACAGCAAGGAATCAGTCACTTTCTCTTACTGTTCACCAGCCGCTAGATGACGTCGATGACACCGACATATCCCACTGGGCAAGCTCAGGATTTTCTCATGCAACACTTCAACATATCTATAACACATCTTCTATAGAATATCGTTCCTGATGGGTCCCATGAAGCACCAGAGCCAGTGATTTCCTTCACAAAATTTGCACACCATATTAATTTGAAAGCACTACAGGCAGCGCGGTGGATTAGCTGTAGAGCGTTGCCCTCAGATTTCTGAGGACTGGGGTTCGAATCCCGGCTCCTCCTGTGTGGTGTTTGCATGTTCTCCCCGTGCCTGCGTAGGTTTTCCGGTTTCCTCCCACATCCCAAGAACATGGATAAATTGGACAATCTAAATTGCCCCTAGGTGTGATTGTGAGTGCGACTGTTTTCTGTCTCTATGTGCCCTGTGATTGGCTGGCGACTAGTTCAGGGTGCCCATTGACAGCTGGGATAGGCTCCAGCACTACCTGTGACCCTTGTGAGGGTAAGCGGCGAAGAAACGGTGAATCAGCCGGAAAGTGTTGTCTTCACAGTTCTGAGGTCCCGGGTTTGATCCCGGACCCACCTGTGAGGAGTTTGCATGTTCTAAATGCTAAATTGCCCGTAGGTGTGATTGTGAGTGCGACTGTTGTCTGTCTCTATGTGCCTTGCGATTGGCCGGCGACCAGTTCAGGGTGTACCCCGCCTCCTACCCGACGACAGCTGGGATAGGATAAGCAACTCATAAAATGGATAAATATTTATTACAATGTCTTTTTTTTTTTAACATAAGTGAAAAATTGGTGGCAGTTGGTAAAGCGTTGGCCTCACAGTTCTGAGGACCCGGGTTCGATCCCGCCCCCGCCTGTGTGGAGTTTCCATGTTCTCCCCGTGCCTGCGTGGGTTTCCTCCGGGTACTCCGGTTTCCTCCCACATCCCAAAAACATGCAATATTAATTGGACACTCTAAACTGCCCCAAGGTGTGATTGTGCGTGCGACTGTTGTCTGTCTCTATGTTCCCTGCGACAGTTGGGATAGGCTCTGGCACTCCCCGCGACCCTTGTGAGGATAAGCGGCAAAGAAAATGGATGGGTGGAAGTGAAAAATGTTGCTTACATCTCAATTTATCCAGAATTTTCCCTCCACAAAAGGTCGCCAGGGCCATCTTCACAACAAAAACCGATATCTTGCCGTGGCCGTCTCTAGGAACAAACAAAGCACATTCAATCATTGTCGTGCGCAAAGAAAAAAAGTAAAAAAAAAAATAAAGTCTGTGAACCAGAGGAGGGAAGCAAGAAACAAGTAGCTGCAATGCAATGGACCCAAATAATAATAAATGTAAAATAAAATCAATTTAATTTGTATATCTTTGCAAATGTTTCATTTGTATATCTTTTTTTTTAACTTTTAATTTAATGTCAGTTTTTCACTTGTAAGGGATGGGCTAAGCCCTCACTGACCCAAAGGAGGACAAACGATGATGGATTTTGGACTTTTGGAGCATATTTACTGTTAAATATTGCACCAGCTGATTTTTGTATGACTTCCATACAAAAACAAACACTCCATTCACATTTTCTGCCATCATTTTACGGTTGCCAGTCCGCAGCGTCACTTCTTCGCTGTGTTCGCTTAAGGAGCGCACGTGACTCACGGGTCGTAGGCCGCCAGCAGGAAGTTGAGCAGCAGGCCGATGGAGTGTTCCACGTTGATCTGGTGCGTGGTGGGCATGCGCTTGCTCAGCTGGTACAATATGGTGGACAGCACCACTTCCAGACGGGCCACGGGGAGCTCGGTGTTGAGGTCCGCGGTGTTGAGGCCGCTCTCTCGGAAGGCCTCGATGACGTTCCAGATGTCGATCAAATGCACTGGGGGAGGGAAAAAAAAGCGGGCGGGAACAGTCAAGAAACGCGAGACTGGAAGACGCTTTGGTCTGGTCTACTCACAGTTGCATTTCTTCTGTACAAATCTCAGCTTGCAGGCTGTTCTGTACGTTGACAGTCGAATGGAGTCCAAATCCTGCGCCCCTGGGGAAGATTGGCGGACTGAATTACCTCAGAATCAATCTTTTACATTTTTTTTTATCCAACAAAAAAAAAAAGCCACATGGCATAGAATTCGGTATAAATCCCAATTTGGACTCTTAACTGAGGCGGGACTGTATGATAACCAATTTTGACAGCAGAACATCATAATAAAGCAGTGTACAGATATACGAATGTCATGTTATGTCATTATCCAAGGTGCTTATCCTCACAAGGGTTGCGGGAAAGTTGGAGCCTATCCCAGCTAGCTTCGGGAGAAAGGCGGACTACACCCTGAACTGGTCCCCAGTCGGTTGCAGGGCAGAATCGATCCCACGCTACCCACTACACCATCAATGACTCCATATACCAATAATGGATCTGAATTTGGGCCTGCTTGAGAAAAAAATGGGGGCAGGGGCTGACAACGGCAAATGCTATACCCGTTTTCCATCAATCCATTCATTCATTTTCTTAGCCGCTTATCCTCACAAGGGTCGCAGGAGCGCTGGAGCCAATCCCAGTGGTCATCTGGCAGGAGGCGGGGTACACCCTTAACTGGTTGCCGGCCAATTGCAGGGCACACAACAGCCGCACTCACAATCACACTTTGGGGCAATTTAGAGTCCCCAATTAATGTTTTTGGGATGTGGGAGGAAACCGCAGTGCACGGAGAAAACCCACACAGGTATGGCCGGGATTTGAACGCTGGTCCTAAGAACTGTGAACCCAACGCCTTACAGCTGCTCCACCGTGCTGCCTGTAACAAAACAGAGCAGCAAGAACCTCATTGCGAATGCGGCCTCTAACACTTTAAGATGTTAAAAAAATCAGTACGAGCGCACCCGACTTTAATCAAAACATTTTTTTTCTTTCCATTTTGCCGCTTTCAAAAAAACTTCCTCGCGAGGCCATCTAGGACCTTGGGCGCCGTCCAAAGCGATACAAGCGTAGCGCCGCCTCTCAGTCTAGTGTGAAGTTACTTTTTAATGGGCCGACGACTACAGCCGCAGCAATTAACTCGAGTTCACTCGAGCTTTTCCGCCCTTATTGTGAAAGGTCTTAAAAACGTGCCGGATGAGTTCACTATTTCACAGTAATATACCGTTTTTTTTCAAGTGGATACTTTTTTTAAGTATGAAAAGTGGATATTTTGCTCAGTAATCCTGCAGTGCGCTTGAAGTTACTCTGCGTTCGGCTATTTACGTCGCATCGTTGCCAACTTTAGGTTTTCAAAGTAACACACTTGTTTTTCAAATGTAAGGATTAGAGCATGGCGCCAAGGTGGCTCAGGTGGTATCGCGTTGGCCTCACAGTTCTGAGGACCCGGCTTCGATTCCAGCTCCGCCTGTGTAGAGTTTGCACATTTACACATCTCCCCGTGCCTGCGTGGGTTTTCTCCCGGAACTCCGGTTTCCTCCCACATCCCAAAAACATCCAAGATTACTGTAATTCCCGGCCTACCGAGCGCACCTGGTTATAAACCTCACCCAGTATATTTGTAAAGGAAATACTATTTGGTACATTCATAGGCCGCAGCCGTGTAAAAGCCGCAAGTGCCCATATTGAAATTGACAT
The DNA here is from genome assembly GCF_019802595.1 of Syngnathoides biaculeatus. Taxonomy (NCBI): domain Eukaryota; kingdom Metazoa; phylum Chordata; class Actinopteri; order Syngnathiformes; family Syngnathidae; genus Syngnathoides; species Syngnathoides biaculeatus. The sequence goes on along the minus strand of NC_084652.1, from coordinate 479,315 downwards.
TTAAACACAAGGTATTTACAAAGAAAGATGGTAAACAGAGAGTTTAACGCAAGTTCCGCCACACTAACCCTAACACTAGCGCCGCACTAACAGGGCCGGTTAAAAAAAAACATACTGGTAAAAATCACTGAGACATGGCAGTAATATGCTAGCTAACAGGGCCAGACCGGTAAAAGTCACTTCCTCGGCACATTTATTCCACCGGTCTGACTCTTACCTTTTCCGCTCGAGTGCCCCCTTGAGGCCGTTAGAAAAAATGCACAAATTAGCCGCATCACCGCATAAACCGCAGGGTTGAAAGCGTGTGAAAAAAGTTGCAGTTTATAGGCCGGAAATTACGGTAATTGGACACTCAAAAATTGCCCTTAGGTGTGATTGTGAGTGCGACTGCTTGTCTCGACGTGCCTCTGCGATTGGCTGGCAACCAGTTCAGGGTAAAACACAAGCGCCGCGCGAACAGGGTCGGTTAAAAAAAACATAACGGTAAAAATCACTGAGACATGGCAGTAACACGCTAATGCAGCGCTAACAGGGCCAGACCGGTAAAAGTCACTTCCTCGGCACATTTATTCCACCGGTCTGACTCTTACCTTTTCCGCTCGAGTGCCCCCTTGCGGCCGTTAGAAAAAATGTACAAATTAGCCGCATCACCGCATAAACCGCAGGGTTGAAAGCGTGTGAAAAAAGTTGCAGTTTATAGGCTGGAAATTACGGTAATTGGACACTCAAAAATTGCCCTTAGGTGTGATTGTGAGTGCGACTGCTTGTCTCGACGTGCCTCTGCGATTGGCTGGCAACCAGTTCAGGGTAAAACACAAGCGCCGCGCGAACAGGGTCGGTTAAAAAAAACATAACGGTAAAAATCACTGAGACATGGCAGTAACACGCTAATGCAGCGCTAACAGGGCCAGACCGGTAAAAGTCACTTCCTCAGCACATTTATTCCACCGGTCTGACTCTTACCTTTTCCGCTCGAGTGCCCCCTTGAGCCCGTTAGAAAAAATGCACAAATTAGCCGCATCACCGCATAAACCGCAGGGTTGAAAGCGTGTGAAAAAAGTTGCAGCTTGTAGGCCGGAAATTACGGTAATTGGACACTCTAAAATTGCCCTTAGGTGTGATTGTGAGTGCGACTGCTTGTCTCGACGTGCCTCTGCGATTTGCTGGCAACCAGTTCAGGGTGTAAAACTAGCGCCGCGCGAACAGGGCCGGTTAAAAAAACATAACGGTAAAAATCACTGAGACATGGCAGTAACACGCTAATGCAGCGCTGACAGGGCCAGACCGGTAAAAGTCACTTCCTCGGGACATATATTCCACCGGTCTCACTCTTACCTTTTCCGCTCGAGTGCCCCCTTGCAGCCGTTAGAAAAAATGCACAAATTAGCCGCATCACCGCATAAACCGGTAAAGTGTGTGGAAAAAAATTGTGGTTTATAAGATGGAAATTACGGTAATTAGACACTCTGAATTGCTCGTAGGTGTGATCGTGAGTGCTGGTCTCGACGTGCCTTGCGATCGGCTGGCAACCAGTTCAGGGTGTACCCCCCGCCTCCTGCCCGTTGACAGCTGGGATAGGCTCCAGCACTCCCCGTGACCCCCGGTGAGGATAAGCAGTAAAGAAAATGGATGGATGGATGGATTAACATGTATAAATATTTTTGTTTAAAAAAAAAAACAAGGATTAAAAGTAAAACATCACTCAGGTAAAGTACAGATACCTGAAAGTACAGTAATGAAGTACAAATACTTTCCACTTCTTAGTGTAGAGAACAGTTGGTAAAAAAAAAAAATAAATAAAAGTTTAAATGTAACAATTTGATTACAAGTTTGTCTTGGTTAGCACAATCTTTGCTTATCTTATCGAGCTACATGAGACGGACAAAATTCGATGCGATTTCATTTGGGGAAAAAGTGACGTCATCCCCTGTCGGTTCATAATGCGAATATGACGCTAGTCGGACCATTTCATCTCCATCATGTCTTCCAGGCAAACTCTGGAAATGGGCAGTGGGTGAGAGGAGGCCACCGTAGATGAGCGCGTCTTAATACTTACTCATCTCGACAAGCAGTTGCCTTCTGTCGGCCATGTTGTCCCCGCTCCACCCGCAGTCTTCAATCATTCTGATCGAGAGAGAGAGTAAAAGTCAATCCACGCACTCCCGATTTTTAGCGTCGTCCTCGTAAAAATCACGGCTTGATGACCGAACACAAAATGTTTTCGCCTTCGTTCCCTGAAGCGTCAGAAGGCGACTGATAAAAACCATTGTGCGTGCGAGACTCTAACCACTTCATTAATACGAGCAGACATAATGAGACGACGGCTATTCGGCGTGACCGCAACTAAAATTAATATGTTTTCATGTTTTTTTTTGTACATACATAGTGTATGGAATGTGCCGAACGCTTCATTAGGTAGGCTTGCACGATTTAATGCGATGCAACACAAGAACTGGATTAAAAATTCTGCATTTATAAACATAATACAATGAAACCTTGCATATTTGCAGCTCAGCATTAGCATATTTGCCTATTAATTTTTTTTGGAGGGGGCATATCCTTCTTTATTCACTGAAAATCTCACTGTAGCCATTTTGTGTTAAAGCCAAAGCCATGTTGAATCCAAAAATATTGCGGGGATGCCATCTTGTGGCACCTGTGGGCAATTACAAGCATTTTTGCGCGGGTATCCATCCATCTCTTTTCTTTGCGGGTTATCCTCACGAGGGTCGCAGAGAATGCTGGAGCCTATCTCAGCTGTCATTGGGCAGGAGGCAGGGTACACCCTAAACTGGTTGCCGGCCAATCGCACCGCACATGGAGACAGGCAACCAATTGCACTCACAATCACACCTAGGGGCAATTTAGAGTGTCCAATTATTGTTGCATGTTTTTGGGATGTGGGAGGAAACCAGAGTGCCCGGAGAAAACACACGCAGGCACGGGGAGAACATGCAAACGCCACACAGGCGGGGCTGGGATCGAACCTGGGTCCTCAGAACTGTGAGGCCAACGCTTTACCAGCTGATTCACCGTGCCGACTAGGTCATCATTTGTATGGATAATTTTTAATAAGAGTAAATAATATTGCTCTTATATTACAATGTGTTTTCTAACCCCCAAAACAGAAAAGTGTAGATTATGGAAACTCACATTCTGCAGCAAAGATTATATGCCCGTGAGTATTGTTATTTCTGTCTGCATGTGGTACTCCACCGTTTGTGTTGAAATGTCTGAAATGCTCAAAATGGTTCTAAAACAGCCCATTTATGACGTTTTGCATTGTTTGTTAGCAATAAGCTAAACGGACTCATCGAAAGCAAAGCGATGCGGTTGTTTCGAATGCACGTGTAATTCTCTCTTTTTTCTGTCTAAAAGTAAACTTTGCCAACTTTTTATGGCATTATTAACTCTCAAACTTACTTGTTGAGTTCGCTGAAACCAAGTAAGCACTCATATATTGAATTTTGGATCTCAAGTCAAAGGCAAAAAAAACTGTCACTCTTACCAGCTGATCCACCGTGTCGCCTGAGGGTATCCATTCATCAAAAATTTTTGGCACAGTATTTGCGCAAGGATTCAGTCCCCATCACCCGCAAAAAGCGAGGTTCACTGTATAAGAATGGCTTGGCGGTGAGGGAAAAGAGAATCCATGCTGACTTTGTCGGGTCCCGCATAAGTGTTGCAATTCATCGGCGCTTAATATGCAGCCACCTATCTTTGCTTGCTGCGAGTCAATTGGTAACGGAATTCATACTCACCACTGGGTATGAGCGGTTTATCGGTTTAAAAAAAAAAAATCTGTTTCAAAACCTCAAAAAGTTTCCATCTCGGCATGAGCTGATTTTTTTTTGGGAGCTGGAAAAGTGACGCGAGCAGCCAGTGAGCCCACAACTTTCCCCCCTTGTCAAAAAAAAAAAATCATCTCTTTTTGGAATTTTTGGGCATACCGCCTGCGTGGGTTTCCTCCGGGCACTCCGGTTTCCTCCGGCATTCCCAAAACATGCATTCACTGGAGACTCTAAATTGCCCCAAGGTGTGATTGCGAGTCTGACTGTTATCTATCTCCATGTGGCCGACGATTGGCTGGCAACCAGTTCAGGGTGTACCCAGCCAAGATAGCCTCCAGCGCTCCTGCGACCCTGGTGAGGATAAGCGGCTCAGGAAATGGATGAATGGATGTAGGAAAGACACAAGTGCCGTCTTGTTTCCTCTGACCATTGTTTCTCATTTTTTTCCCCCTTTTCCCCCTGCTTTGGTACCTTTCCAAATTGAGTGTACGACACACACAAACGTACGGAGTCCGAGGGGAGGTGAGCAAATCTAAGTAAGACGAGGACAAGACTTTCAAGGAAGCCGGGCAGAGGGAGCAGTCGAGAGACGACTCACACCACGCCTCGCCGCGCACTGTCCGAGGCAATCTAATACACCTAGTCATGTGCATTGTTGCCATGGCAGCAAGCCCCCACCACCCACATCCCCCTCACACGCCTGATTCAACACCTCCCATTGCAGACGGGCAAAGTTTGCAGAGGAAAGTTGTGTTATCCCCCCCAACCCCCACCCACCCCCCAACTCATAAATATCGTTTATGAGATGAAGCTCAGTGGGGACGGTCGTTTTCTTTGGACGAACGGCTCGAGATCATCATCCAGGCATGCTATTTTATATTACTTCGACGGTAATTAGCGATATCTGGGAGACACACGTGGTGCATTTAAAAAAAAAAAAGAAAAGATCAGGATTTGAAATCGGCAGTTTTCTTTATCTTTTTCGAATCACAATCATCGCCAACAGCCACTTGCGGGTCTTTCGGGTACGGTTGAAGTGGTAAAAGAATGTGCTAATATGTTAAGATGGATTTCAAGACTTTAAAGAGGGTTCAGACACATTTTCACGGTCAGAGTTAGGCAAGGTAAAGATCATCAAAAATGACGTGTTTTACATTTCAAAGTCCAAATGTTGAACAATTTGTAGTACCAACTGTAAAAATGCCAATGAATCTTGAGATTTTGGCTCCTTGTGGCTCATCTAAAAAAAAAAAAAAAATGCCTTGCACAATTATCAATATTTCACTTTTGGATTTTTGTGACCGCCACAACTGAGGAATATCAGTGATGGCAAAGAGGAAACATGTTTTGGCAATTTCAAATATTGCTTAAAACATCAACAGTAAAGTTTCTAAAGGTTTTACGGTAGCAAAAGTTTGATTCCGCCACAAATTAATACACTATGCTTTATTCCCTAAGGGAGAAACTGTTTTGATGTTTGAACAAAAATGACGTGTTTTACATTTCAAAGTCCAAATGTTGAACAATTTGTAGTGCCAACTGTAAACATGCCAACAAATCTTGAGATTTTGTCTCTGTGTGGCTCATCTAAAAATGTTTCTAAAAATGCCCAGCACAATCGTTAATGTTTCACTTTTGGATTTTTGTGACCGCCATAACTGAGGAATATCAGTGATGGCAAAGAGGAAACATGTTTAGGCCATTTAAAATATTGTTTGAAACATCACCAGTAAAGTTTTTGAAGGTTTTACGGAGGCAAAAGTTTGATTCTGGAACAAATTAATTCACTGTGCTTTATTCCCTATGGGAGAAACTGTTTTGATGTTTGAACAACTTGGAAGCGTCACGGCACAAATCGTCACTCTACACAAGTACTTTAATGCTATTCTAACGAGAGATGCTGCAACACAAACGCATTACATTTTTTTTTTTGTCGTAACGGGGAGGGAAGAAATGAATTGGTTTGATTTTCTTAATGCCTTCATCTGATCTCTCCAGGCAAACCTTGAAAAAGGCAACATCAAAATTCAAGAGCTCGTGAGAACCTCGCTTTTCATCCGCTGCCCATTCAGAGCAGGAGATGACACATTCTCAGGATTATGCATTAACTTGTCGTGAGAGCTGGCATGCAAGGTGCCAAGCTGCTCATCTTGACCCTTCGGGGAGGGGGTTGAATGTTAAGAAACGTGTCCTGTAAAACATCCATTTTAATGAGATGAAGCGACTGAATTACAATTTGGTCACGGGCAAAAACGTTGACAAGAAATGTAATAATAACAGCGTCAACAATAGCAGCTATGTTGCAAGTTCTCCCACTTAGAAATCATGGAGGGGTCTGAAAGGAGTGATACAAGGAGTGGAGGCGGACTAACAGGTCTTTGAGGGTCAGAATTCTAGCTGATACACAGGTGTTGAAATACTTATTTGCAGCTGTATCACACAAATAAATCATTAAAAATATCATACATTGTGATTTCTGGATTTTTCTATTTTGATGATCTCTCTCACAGTGGACATGCACCTACAATGAAAATTTCAGACCCCTCCACGATTCCAAAGTGGGAGAACTTGCAATATAGCGGGGTGTTCAAATACTCATTTTCTTCACTGTAATACGAGTCTCCAAAATTATAAAAAAAAAATAAAAACATCGAGCCAACGCTCAATCTGTCAGTCGCTGTAGGCACGTCGGAGGAATGTGCTGAAAACACACCGCACTCATTTTTCAGATATCAGTCAGATACGGTCCTAGAGTATGAATATTTTTGACGTCAGCTACAGGCGGAATTACGCGCGGGACTGTGTTTGACAACAAGTTAGCGTTCACTAATGTGACTCCATTACACACAACACCAGCGCATGAGACGCTGACGTATCTAGTCGTGGTGCACGCATCGAGGCCGTGGAGTGTTACACAACTCAATGCCAATCCGCAAGCCTGTTAGCAGCTACTAGCAACCAGCCACTAGCGGACTGGCAGACCCGCACGTGGCATAACACTTGGAGAAACATGTGTGGGTTCTTTTTCCAGGTTGTAGGCATAATGTGATAGCTCACTTCACATTGTAGCAGTAGAAATGGGCAAGTTATCATTACCGAGGAATTGGCAATTCTGCCAAATAGCCACCGATGGAATGACAGGCCTCGGTATTTATATAGTGCGGTAGGGCCCAATAACGCCAGAAAACCCGAGTGTGTACTTTGGCTTGTTTGTGACACGAAAATCATCAACACACATGTAATGGTCAAAGAGTTCAACGCTACATCTCCACAATTCGGTGCAAAGCTGCTGTAAGCCTTTGTACATGTTTTCAGGACGTATGAATGTGACCAGTTAGATGGACGACCTGGAGAGAACCAACGCAAGAAAGGTGAGAACACAAAAACTCCACACAGGAAGTGCTGGAACTGAGATCCGAACCCAGCTCCTATGGACAGCGAGGCAGAAATGTTAACCCTAACTCCTGAACGCATCATTTTGGGACAAGAAAAGTAGTGCTTGATGTATTCTGGGGCGACGGCGAATGCGCTTTGAGATACTGAACGTAGCATTGCTCTGAGCAGCCACCATAGTCCAATGTCACGGTCCAGGCCAGACCCATTCATCATTTCGACTGCGACCGAATATGAATGCAAACATGCGCGATTTCAAAAAGATGAACAACGATAGCGGCGCCCGCACGTCACGTGACCTTCGGCAGAGTGTTTTTTTTTTTTTTTTTATTCCAGGAAATAACAGAGATTGATACAATCTAAGCACATGACGAGATTTTGAAGCGGGGAAAACAAATCACAGCGGACTGTACCGTACCTCTCGTAAAACACCATGCTGAGGCTCCTTCCACCCGTCCCACCTTGACTTATGACAAAGTCCTGACGGAAAGAAGCTCAGACAAGGCCAAATCCCCCGTCTGAGGAGCAAACATTTACGACAAAAGCGCCAAACTGTTGCTCTGAAGATTAGAACGTGTCTAGGAAGCGGCCTGTGCCGCCTCTATCTTTAACCATCAAATGAGAAGGCTCCACATTCTTGCGCAGCTTTACTGGCGCTCCAGTTGCAAGACCCTAAACCTCGTTCCTGGCACGTGCCCAACACACATTACTCTCTCCCACCGCCCCAACCCCAACCTCACCCCACCTCCCGCCGCTCCGTGCTACTGTCACTCTGGCAGCGCTGGAAAAACCAACGCCCTTAAAAGAGAAAACCATCACATACGTAGCATTGACCCCAGATAACCTCGGGGGCTAAATCCTGCCAAAAGACACCGCGAGGAATGAGGCGTGAGATTTTGTTAACTTGGGCAAACATGCGACTTCAGTTCAGACTAAGTTATACTGGATATGGGTCATATATACACAGTGAAGAAAATAACTATTTGAACACCCTGCGAAATTGCAAGTTCTCCCACTTGGAAACCATGGAGGGGTCTGAAATTTTCATCCTAGGTGCATGTCTACTACGAGAGACATAATATAAAAAGAAAAATCCAGAAATCACAATGTATGATTTATTTGTGTGATACAGCTGCAAATAAGTATTTGAACACCTGTCTATCGGCTAGAATTCTGACCCTCAAAGACCTGTTAGACCGCCTTTAAAAGTCCACCTCCACTCCATGTATGATCCTGAATCAGATGCGCCTGTGTGAGGTCGTTGGCTGGGTTAAGACACCCGCCCACCCCATACAATCAGTAAGACTCAAACTTGTAACGTGGCCAAGACCAAAGAGCTGTCCAAAGACACCAGAGACAAAATTGTACAACTCCACACGGCTGGAAATGGCTACGGTGAAATTCCCAAGAAGGTCCGCTGTTGGAGCAATCATTAGAAAATGGAAGAAGCTAAACATGGCGGTCAATCTCAATTGGAGTGGAGCGATGTGCAAGATATCACTTCGTGGGGTCTCAATGATCCTTACAAAGGTGAGGAATCAGCCCAGGACTACACAACAGGACTTGGTCAATGACCTGAAAAGAGCTGGGAGCACCGTTTCCAAGGCCACTGTTGGTTAATACACTAAGACGTCATGGTTTGAAATCACGCATGACAGGGACGGTTCCCCTGCTTAAACCAGCACATGTCAAGGCCTGTCTTAAGTTTGCCAATGACCATTTGGATGATACAGAGGAGTCATGGGAGAAGGTTTTGTGGTCAGATGAGACCAAAATTGAACTTTTTGGTCATAATTCCACGAACTGTGTTTGGAGGAAGACAAATGATGAGTTCCATCCCAAGAACACCATCCCTACTGTGAAGCATGGGGGTGACAGCATCATGGTTTGGGGGTGTTTTTCTGCACATGGGACAGGACGACTGCACTGTATTAAGGAGAGGATGACCGCGGTCATGTATTGGGAGATTTTGGGAAACAACCTCTTTCCGTCAGGCAGAGCATTGAAGATGGGTCGCGGCTGGGTCTTTCAACACGACAATGACCCGAAGAACACAGCCAGGAAAACCAAGGACTGGCTCCGTAAGAAGCATACCAAGATTCTGCCATGCCCTAGCCAGTCTCCAGACCTAAACCCAATAGAAAATCTTTGGAGGGAGCTGAAACTCCGTGTTTTTCACCGACAGCCCAGAAGCCTGTCTGATCTCGAGAAGATCTGTGTGGAGGAGTTGGCCAAAAACCCTCCTGCAGTCTGTGCAAACCTGGTGAACAATTACAGGAAAGGTTTGACCTCTGTAATTGCAAACAAAGCCTACTGTACCAAATATTAACATTGGTTTTCTCAGGTGTTCAAATACTTATTTGCAGCTGTATCACACAAATAAATCGTAAAAAAAAAAATCATACATTGTGATTTCTGGATTTTTCTCTTGAGATTATCTGTCTCACAGTGGACATGCACCTATGATGAAAATTTCAGACCCGTCCATGATTTCTAAGTGGGAGAACTCGCAATATAGCAGGGTGTACAAACACTTGTTTTCTTCACTGTACTCTATGTATACTACAACTCTATTTGTGTGACAAAAAACGCATTTGCGTCCTCCGTGGCGAGTCGGAGCACATCACGGTTGGGACATTTCCGTACACAAACACACTTCCCGGCGTGTAGGGGCCACTGCGTGTTCGCAGCACATCGCAGCTGTTAACACCAATTGGCCGGGAGTTATTTTTTGCATCGTGATACTATAAACTACGCCGGCTTCCCGTCCTCTGAGCCAGGAGGAGACAAACAAAGATGCGGCACGGCGGAGCTGTCTTGTCCTCTCGCTCTCTCGCCACTAATGCTCGCCATGGTTTTGACTTTAAAAAGACCACAATTGAGCATTGGGAGCGCACATGCATAGTAAGGGATTTACCGCGATCAAAAGTCTTACTGTAAACAGTAATATTCGTAATACGGTGAGTTCATTGTGAGTTGCGATTCGTTCCAGACCCACCCACAATGGGTGATATAATAAAAGTGTGCTAAATAGAAAATACAGAAATCAACAACTCGTTATGATTCATTGAGATGATGTGACGGACCCCTTCTGGTGTGTGTGCATCTTGGCCACCAGGGGACAGTATAATACAGACAAGATTTATATGGAAATTGCTATAACTCCCCAGTAAGATGTAGTCCTATTTGTCATTTTTCACAGAGGAAAGATAATACATGCTTGCGAGTGTGGTTAAATTGTATGTCTACCTTTTATGCTCCACCACTTGTGTTTAAATAGCAGAGGGTTATAACAATGTGACGATATTTGTTGTTAGCCCATCTATGGCATTTCGTTTCTTGCATTAAGCCAAGCACCCATTTGTAAAGCAAAGCTATGCAGTTGCTTTAAATACACAATATGTAATTCTCTTTATCTTATGTTTAGTTTGACAGTAAACGTGAACTGGAATTGGCAATTGACAGCTTTTTTGAAGAATTGCTCGACATCTGCCAAAACTGAAAATTTTTTTGCTTGTAAGTAAAAGCAAAAAAAAAAAAAAAAATGTTGAAAAACTCTTAAGTCCGGTCACTCATATCCCAAGGCACTACCGTAATATATACTTTAATGTTAACAAGAAGTTGAATTTGAAATCAGAAGTCATGGAAAACAGAGGCAAAAACTTATTTTAGTGTGCAACTACTGTATTGTTCGATTTGTGAATTCAACAAATCATTGCAGAATTTGCTCAAAGTAAAGCAAAACTACAATTCTGGCACAAACTTTCTGCCAAAATTTAAAGTAAAATCTCATTGAGCAGGAGACAGTGTAGACACTTTTTTTTTTGATTCAGTGGGGCACAAAAAGTGATGCTGCAATCCAAATCTGGCCCCCCGGGCTTTTAGTTTGACACATGTTGTTTAGAGTCTAAGGGCAATTTAATTAGTTTACCTATATATCATTCTGTAACATGTAAATTGGAGATAGAAAGCCCTGGACCAGGATCCAGTATTCAAACCAGGAACCGAATAACTGTGGGACAGAGGTGCTAACCACTAGTCCGCCGTGCTGTCCAGCAGATTTCTCAATTCCATCCAAAAAGTTTGGGAAATTCTGCTTTAAATTTCGTCGGTGAAACGAGCGCAAACACAGCCGACCACGCACGGGACAAAAATCCAATCCAAGCTTCAGAGTCTAAAATAAAATCAACAAGCAGGTGGCCCGGGCACGGGGACAAACGCGCGTTCAAGACCGACAGCAGCCATTGTGGTCAAAAGGTAAAAGGGCAGCGAGAATGGCAACAGGCGCCTTCCCGCATGCTCGGCACGCATAGAGACACCTGTGCGGAACACTAAACGCACCAGAGCCGCGTTGGGAGCGATGCAAAAGTGTCGTCACACCGCGTATCGCGTCGATCCACGCACGGTGCAGTCACGGGTTAAGGTCGCGATTTGGCTGCAGCTGCACGGCCACTCACCACAATGTCTTCCGAAGGGTGTCACGCCACATCGCCCCTCCGGGAATCCCAACCACCGTCACCGCCACGGCCGACCGTGTCCTGTCCTGTCCTGCAACCGCGATCAGGCTTCCTTCGCGGCCGGGAGACGCATCACTACGAGCGGACCGATCACACCCCCCCAGCCCCCCCTCCCCCGTCCCTCTTCGTACTCGCCAGTGTTGTCGGGGGTGTTCGTGCACACGCACGCGGGTGGCCTTGGCGATGACGTAATGCGGAATCTCGTCACTCGGGCAAGTCGTTTTTGGAGGGGCGGGGGGCTGCAGGATATTTCGAGTTTGGAATTTAAAAAAAAATGTGAACTACTACGCCATTACTACGCTTTTGCAAAGTTTTCATTCCCCCCCCCCCCAACCTCTACTAAGTAAGACCTTTTGCACGATGACGTAATGTTAGCAGCGCGAGGCTGGAAGAGTGTTTGCTAGTGGGGGGAAAAAAAAGATTGAAAAAACGCAGAAAACAGTTGATCCCAAACACAAATGATCATGTTATTATTGTTTCCATATGTTGCATTTAATATTTAAACTGAAAGCACTATAACTGTAAATAATTACTAACTTGTACGCGTATACAAAAAGAATGGAACATTTGAGGAACTTCGCAATGGCAATGCTGGGTTAAAACTACTAACACATTTGTCAATGAATGGGTGTGCTATTTCATAATTCTACTTGATTGTAATATGTGTTTCAATTCGGTATTCATCTACACTAGTGAAATAACAAACCTTTTAGTTAAACGAAACGTTAATGTATTTCGATTTTTTTGTTTTCCCAACCGTGGGCCACGTCCATGAACGCCTCAAGGACCCTGGCGCGAAGCACCTTGTTGCCTAGCAACCGCCGCAGGAAGATTGACAGCGGTTCGGTTGATTCATGCGAAACTTTGGAAAAAGGAGAACTTTCCGACCCGGGAGTTAGACGAAATACTGTCAAGCAAAGGCCCACTACTTGGCGAAGGTCACCGAGTCAATTACACGTTATTCGATATTCACTTTCACTTTCTGTCATGACGACGACCCCCGTCGAGCTCATTAATTTGTTATTAGCTCACTTGGTCAATTAGGCGTTGACCAGTAAGTGACGTGCAAATATCCGGTGACAAGTGAAGGTATCGGCGTTAGCTTAGATAGCGATGCCGCTAACACGTTAGCTCACACGGGTCAACCCAAAGCACTTTTTTTTTTTTTTTTTGCCCTTATTTTGTGTTAAACCTTCTAAAAGAGTTCGTTTTTTTTCCAGGCAGTGACTTTTTATTGTGGATACTGCCGTCAGTCTGTCACCGCCTGACCTCGTCGAGGCCTTCAAATTGACTCCAAGAAATAGACACGTCCACAGTGAGTTACAGTTCGACAGATTATCTTTAGCCAGCAATTGAAAGTCCTCTGTAAAGTGATTTAAAGTCCCGAATACACACAATTAGTCATTAGTCTGCATTAATCTATAACCGTCGGTGTTTAATTGACCTGTTTGTCCATCTATAGTTCCCACACAGAACATATTCTAGCCACACGTCTTGTCCGTAAACAAACACAAAGCAGCTCCGCTTCTGGCTGGCAAAAGTCATGGCTCCCGATACGTTTTTTTGGCAGGTAAGTCAAATGTGTTAACTTGTTCATCCTCCACAAATAAACGAGTTTCGCACTGAAAACAACTAGGACAAGAAAAAGCTAAGAGTGTGCAAACAGATTTGAACTGGTCCTTCTTAGCTTTTCTGATGGAGACAAATTTAATGATAAATGCCATTGTTTTTTTTGTTTAGCATAAATTCATACTGTTCAAACTGTTGCTGTTTCACTTAATTTCCTAAAAAGAAAAACACTATTGGGGGCATGGTGGATCAGCTGTAAAAGCGTTGGCCTCACAGTTCTGAAGTCCCGGGTTCAATCCCGGACCCGCCTGTATGGAGTTTGCATGTTCTCCCCGTACCTGCGTGGGTTTTCTCCGGGCAGTCCGGTTTCCTCCCACATCCCCAAAACATACAACATTAATTAGACACTAAATTGCCCATAGGTGTGATAGTGAGCGCGATTGGTTGATTGTCTCAATGTGCCCTGCGATTGGCTGGCAACCAGTTCAGGGTGCACCCCGCCTCCTGCCCGTTGGCAGCTTGGATAGGCTCCGGCATTCTCCGCGACCCTCGTGAGGATAAGCGGCAAAGAAAATGGATGGATGGATGGTTGGATGGATGAAAGTCTAAAAAGAAAAGATTTAACCAGTTGTTTTCTTTCAAATATCAATAAATCTGCCCCTGCCTAAAGGCAATGTAATTTGCTTCCATACTGTATCTAATATTAACCCTTTAGAAATGATACATTTATGTGATTTGTCATTATAACCGCCTCCCAGGGCGAACCCTAACTCCGATGCGCGATGTAAGCAATTGTTGCCGCTGCCATTTTGCGGTTCCCGCATTATCAACAATTATGTGGAACTTTCTGGAAGTGTTGGCATTTATCAACATGAACAGCACAGCATGACGCAGCCTGTGGAAGCTGCGTCATACCGAGCGCTCTTTCTATAATCTTATACTTGGCCCCCGTGTGACTAATTAGTGGGAACCAGAATGTAAGCAACGCAAATCATTCACATTCAATAACAGATACATTTTTGCTTTTATTATTGTATATTATTATTAATTATTATTTTTTTCTTTAAGTAAAACAGTTTTAAATCTTATCTTTGATATATTACTGAGGAATGAAAAAAAAATCTTTGATTATTTACTACAAATGGCTGGTATACTTTAAAATTATATTTTTTTATGTAATATTATTTCTGAGTGACTAGAGCAAATGTAGAGCTATATGAATATATATATCTGAAGTATTATTTTTTTATTTTTCGTAATTTGCAGTGTGGTAAAGTGTGACAAGGTCTTATATTCTACAATGACACCATTTTCAATAGCACTCGTTCTTACTATTTAAATATAAATTAGTGTGCTAATGCATCAAATTTACAGGATGAAAATACACTTAATTTTATTCCATATCAGCAAATTTTATTTATTTATTTTTTTTTCCCTCGTCTATCAGCATTTGGCGACATAGTATTTGTTGTATAATTTGCACTGTTTGGCATGAATTACTTGGTTTTTACCTCCAGATGGCGCCCTTTCCCAACCTTGGCTCCGCCTGGAGTTGTCTGCTCCCTCCTTGACACTTTCCCAAAACAAAAACATGTCAGTCTATACGACCACACTCCCAAGAGAGAGTGAGGAGTCGCAGAAGACGTTTCACAGCCAAATAATTTTTTGTAATTACTTTTCAGAGTCAAATTAATCAAATCGAACAGGTGTTTGTTCCAACTGCATCTGCCGCTTCCTGATGTTCACGCCGTGATGCTTCCGCTTTCACGTATATTTCAATGGTCTTTGTTTCAATAAATAGAGACAAGTGTTTGTCTGCGATACGCAAACGTTCAAGTCGTGTTCACTGTCTTCTCGTGAAGCAGGCGTCCCGACCCTCTCTTATGGATGACGTCGCACTTGTGCTGTGCTCAACAGTCCCTGGCCAACTGTCCCCAAAGCAGTTCACCACATCCAGGAAAGCTAAGCAGGAAGGTGGACAACTGGCGTCGTCAACCGGTTTACAGAAGGTGACTGAACACAGATGAAAAGTGCAAAAAGTCACCGTTTTATTGCCTGCCAACTTGGAAACAGTCACCCCCCACGCTCACCAGACCAAAAACTACAAGGTGACTAATACTTGCTGTCTTTTTTATTACACATGCATTTTTATGTTGTAAAATGTTACGTAGAGCACTAAAGATACCGAGTTGATTGTCGAAGGCTTTGCGATTTCTTTGAAATGTAAAATTTTACACGTGTCAAAGGACCCCGCCCCCCTTAGCCATCTCCCACAAGCTTTCAAAATGGCTTTTCAATATAAACATGTTTGAAGTCGATTCTCTATCGCGTATTGCAGTTAATATTGGGGTATGTTTTTTGCCAAATGCGCCAGACTTGTCCAAGAGAGTTCTACAGAGAGGTCTCAACTATTTCACGCAAGGATATGTACAAGGAATTAAGTTATTGGACGGAGCGGGACGCAATGTCAGAGTTACGGTGAAACATTGGCGATCGATGTTAAAAAAAGTTTGACCCCTCACAAACTTCATATTGAAATCCAACAGGATAAAAGAGTGGAATCGTACTGCAGGGTGAGTACTTTTCACTTGGAAAGATCGCGAGTGATATCGTCGTAGTCTTTAGAAGTGAGTGCGTGTATTCATTTAATTTAGCTGGTAATCGAACCGAGTGCTCTGTCTTAAAAGTCTGATGTGATACAAATAAGAAAATAGACATTTCTCTTGCATGACGTGGCGCATTTACGGATCACTAACCCGACTCTTCGGCATAAAACATAACACACTTCATTCAGCAGGTCAGTGATACACTAACAAAGTGAAAGTTGTTCTCCTGCACTGATAATAATTCAATCGACATCTAGTTCTAGAAAAGATACTTCTCCCTCACTTACCTTTGAACATACAGCCTGGTGTTTGTTGATATTGTCGACATTTAGTTGTACGTGCGCTCTTCCGCGAGCCTTAATCCATCGTAGAAACTTGGTCAACTGTGTTTTAGGCTTTGGAAAATGAATCAACAGGGGCCCTTGTAACCTAGCAGGACCCCAAGCACATCTGAGGACCATTTACTTGGTAACATTAACTTTTCCAAGCGCACGCTACTGGCAACCAGCATTGCTTGCGGGACAATACGGCGAGAGGGGCGTGTTAAGACAATGCGGCTATCTGATTGGCTATTATTGTATGAGTGATTGACAGGTCGGAAAGGTCAATTGAACAGATTGGTCACTTGATTGCGCACACAACAGCAAAATGAATGTCACGAAAAGGCAGTTTTGATTGACACTCCCAAGGAGGTATGAAATCGTGTGTTTGCTCTTGCGGTTGTAGTTTGAATTGGTGGAGAGGAGCACTGTAGCACGCCGATACAGAAAGACTGAAACCTCCTTAGCCAAACAATCCTTGTAGTTTGTTGACTTCCAAGCAGTTCTTATTTCAAAACAACAAAATAATGGTACTAGATATACTACGGACAACAGGATTTTGATCTGGTTAGCTTGTCTGCCCCTCTTTGTTCTGAGGTTTAGGCCTTGAATCTCATCTGTTGGTTTAAAGTTTAAATTTTGGTTCCAGCCTACTTATATTGATGATGATTATTATTATTATTATTATTAAGATTCGTATTTTTCCGTAGGTGTGATTGTGAGTGAATGATTGTCCAATCAGTCCAGGGTCCCCCCCTCCGTCTCTCTCCGAAGGTCACCTGTGATAGACTCACCCGTGACTCTTAATGACAATAAAAGGGACAGAAATTGGATAGATAGGTGGCAATGGAGCTGTCACTTGAACAAAAAAAAAAAAAAAAAACTGCCAGGCCTGACCTTTCACTCAAGTGTGAAAGAAGTGAACCACTGTATAAACTAAATAAAGTAAAACTACTCACCATTTGAAGACAGCTGACGCACTCTTGATGGCGAGTGAACAGAAAAGTGCTTGCGGAACGATAGCGGTCTACGGTAAGTGCACCATCAAGATATGTTCCATTTCCTTTTCTATGTCACCACACTCTTAACACTCACACACACTTTGAATACATCTCCCTACAGACTCCTCCTGCACATGCCTAATTTCTTCCATTATGATTCATACATTATGCAGGGATAAACTGCGGCATTATCAACTGAATATTGAAAGATGCAATGACCATGTTACGCTAACATACAACACAGAGCGCTCGTGTTGTCATCCCGACAGATTGCATTTTCACTTTTGCGGGCAGCACTTCATACACGACTGTCTGTTTTACGTACACATGATTTTATCAAAACACAAGTACCCCATTTATCAGAAGCTAATGCTAATCGGCGTGTCCAACAAAACTCCAGCGGGCCAACTATTTGTAAACGAGAAATTAAAGTCAATTTCCTCTCATATGTCTCTTGGCGGCGGCACGGTGGGACAGCTGGAAAGCGTTGGCTTCACAGTTCTGCGGTCCTGGGTTCGATCCCGGCCCCGCCTGTGTGGAGGTTGCATGTTCTCCGCGTACCTATGTGGGTTTTCCGGTTTCCTCCCACTTTCCAAAAACTTGCAACATTAATTGGACACACTAAATTGCCCCTAGGTGTGATTGTGAGTGCGGCTTTTTGTCTCGACGTGCCCTGCGTTTGGCTGGCAACCAGTTCAGGACGTACTCCGCCTCCTGCCCGTTGACAGCTGGGATAGGCTCCAGCGCTTCCCGCGACCTTTGTGGGGATAAGCGGCTAAGAATATGGATGGATGGATGTCTCTTGACATCAATTTCCTCAAAATCAGATGTCGATTAGTACCTGGTAAGAAATTGTGTTCACCTCGTGAGCTTCTGCTCTCGTGCTTTCATCGTCATGGCAGCACTACGACAAATGTGAGAATGTTTGTTTTCTTATCCATAACACGAGGTCGGGTTTTGAGGCGTCTCTGAAATTATATTTCAGATGAAAGTGCAAAGGGTTAAACTTGAACAAACCCAGGACAAACGGACATGCGAAGCTTTTGAATGACAACATCAGCAACGTTAAAGCGCAAACTACCGCTGTAGGAGAGACGCCGGACCTGCAAATCGACATCATCGCTGAAAAGGAGAGGTAACATCCGGTTTCGTTTAGTCATCGTTTCGGTTTTCAAAGTGGGTACAGTACAGTATGTATAGTTTCTCTCTTAAAAACTCAGAATTGCTCAACAAGCAATTAGAAGGATCAGGACAACAGGGATGAAAAATGATATGACAATATGAACAACCACCTGGCAAACATCTTGTCAGCATCTTGAATCCAGTTCAAGTAGTCTAAATTGTTTATCATTCTCGTTATTGCAGCTAAGTAGATGTATAAAGGATATGTTTTTTTTTTTAATCGATGCCTGACAATGCATCACACTTGTACAAACCCCATTTTAGAAAATGGAATCTAATGGAGACATATAATAAATCCCGCGTCACCTGGTTTTTATGCTCAAGCCAAAGCAATAACAGTATTGTTTTATGGCCAAGGCAAAAAATTCAAAGGCATTTGAGCTTGATTTAGGCAAAAATAGTCATTTGCAGCCGACGTTTTGTCATATACGAGCAATCGCAAACCCTTTTAAGGGCTTGTCAATCATTCACAAATTTTCGCTATAAATGAGAGAAGCCTCATTATCGGCTGTTTGGAAAAAAATTTCCCCATTATTGAAAATAGTTTTGTGATCTCTGACATTCTTCGTTCAAAATACAGTTATGTTAAATAATTACAGTATATTTAGTACATTGGTTGAATTCAATCACTTTTGGAGAGAGCTGAAAATGCAAAGTGTGGCTTTTCAGAACCACGATGACCAGTGTCAACTTAGTCATACAGGATTGACTTTTCCAACAACTCTCATAACTATTTTTTTCTATATAAAAAGTGAGGAGCAAAAAAATTTGAGACGTTTTGCGGTGTAATTTGAAACTCGCAGAACGCCATGTTTTCTTCCGTGTGCAAATGGATCGCACATCCAGTAGGCGTACCAATGACTCTTTGCGATGTCAGAATTTGGCGAAGTTCAGAACTGTTTGTTCAGAGACTTTCAGAAATAGGCAGATAAAAGATTTACTTGGTTGTTTAATTTCACACTTGATGGTTGGGCAACCACTTCGAGGCCCAACTATTTGTATACAAGCAATTACAAAGTCGGTTTTCCATAGCATGTTTCCTTTAAGTAAATTACAACAAGCCAAAGTCATAAAGCCGCTTTGTTGTGATTGCTTGTTGTTTTTTCCACATGCAGCGCTACTTTAGTTTTCGCATCCTCCCCTCGCCCGTGTTTTTAATTCACTTACCTACGAAACAATTTGTCACCTCAGAGAAGAGTGAAACCAGTTGGAAATGCTTGCGGAAAGCCACTGCGCCTAAATCGAAGCTGCGGCGTCCCGGCGCAGAAGACCAGCTTCAGTCAAAACGCGACACGCTTGCCCGTCTCTCAAAAGAAATATTTGAAGACTTAAAAGCATCAAATTTCAAAGAGGTCCCTGATTATCACTGGCGAAAGTGGATCATCAAACTGAATTTTGAGACGAGTTTGATGCTGGCTTAGCACTTCACGAGCTAAATCTATAAAACTGAGAGAATTGTATCCAAAATCCTGCCTCTTTGGATTCACACTATAAAAGGACTTGTATTCGTAACATTATGAGAGCTGCTGCTTAAATATTATAGGCCGAACTATATTTAGCTGCATAAAATGTTCAAAATGTTAGCAATACTTCTCTGCAGGATGCGGCCGCTGTAAGCAACCACCACATTAACAAAATGTAAATTAATTGAGAGTGTCAATTAAAAATTTGCTTTAATTAGAACATAATTTCCAGTGAACTGTGAGGTTCGGTCTATAGTTTGAATTTGAAGTAAAACAGGCAACATGTGTGATGAAATTGCTGGAAGAGCATTAAAAAAATATTTAACATTTGCCAGAGTACACAGGCTTAAAAGTACCTGTAATTTGGACATTTCATATTAATTCTGAGATTAAAAATAAAATGTTGGTCACTGACTGCCTGCCGAAATTCCGTCAGCACTCATGTCTTTTTGTCTTTTCTTCCAGTACCGTATTTAAAATGATCGTTGTATTTACAATTATGCCAGTGGTGCAATCACTTTTGGAGCCCCTGGGAATGTAGATATTACTATTATTTCCATTTGTTTTGTGAAACCTCAAACGATGATACTTCAATCGTAACGTTAGATCATTTCACGCATTATGTAAAAATAGCCCAAAAAACTGCACCTAACGGTACTTGTTGGCGGTCAATCTCGGCAGATGGCAGCGAGACGTCTGTGCGAGGAAAAGAAAACAGATGCTCCACAGTTCTGCCGCCTACGGAGAGCAGTGGGGAAAAGGTTCGCCGGCAAGTGACCCCAATTGCGGCCCGGCGCTGCGGCACTCGGGCCGAGCCGGAGCGGTGACAGCGTCTCACCTTCACGGAAGAACAGTCGGTCGGGATCAACGGAGGCGTAACCCCGTACGTACCCTCTTGTACGTTTTAT
Source organism: Syngnathoides biaculeatus (assembly GCF_019802595.1). Taxonomy (NCBI): domain Eukaryota; kingdom Metazoa; phylum Chordata; class Actinopteri; order Syngnathiformes; family Syngnathidae; genus Syngnathoides; species Syngnathoides biaculeatus. The sequence goes on along the minus strand of NC_084652.1, from coordinate 458,565 downwards.
GCACGTCGATGGAAATGCAACACGCTCGCGGGTTCCTTTCGTCAGTCCTTCCAGGGAGAGATGGAAACGCTGCGAAATAAGATGAGGGGTCAGTTGACCGTGCTGGAAGGACTTAAGCTATATGTAGGGACAAAATACTGTATCTAAATATAAAATAATATATATATTTCAGTGGTGGGCCAGCCCAGCCTCCTCTGCTGGCTGACATTTTCCAAAAAATCACTTCACATTGCCAGCTACCTGCTCCACAATAATATCAGCAGTTTTCAGTTCTCTGGTTGCTCTGTCGGAGCAAAACTTATAACCAAATTCTACCAGCAAACGAGGTTTGGAGCAGTCTGTATACAGTACATTTATGCGGGATGTACTGTATTTTACTAATTAATTCATCCATCCGTCCATTTTCTTAGCCGCTTATCCTCACGAGGGTCGCGGGGAGTGCTGGAGCCTATCCCAGCTGTCAATGGGCAGGAGGCGGGGTACACTCTGAACTTGTTGCCAGCCAATCGCAGGGCACGTCGAGACAAACAGCCGCACTTAAAATCACACCTAGGGACAATTTCGAGTGTCCAATTCGTGTTGCATGTTTTTTGGAATGTGGCAGGAAACCAGAAAAACCCACGCAGGGATGGGAAGAACATGCAAACTGCGCACAGGTTGAGCCGGGATCGAGCCCTGGACCTCGCATCCAAGCACGCAGGTCATGTGACTCATGAAAATGGCAGCGCACCTGAAAATTCATAATTGTCGAAAAATGTCTTCTCGAAACACTATTAAATGAGAGAGGATTTAACATCACATTATCAAGATAGAATACATTTTACATGACCTATTGGATACATTGTTATTCTAAACGGGGGGGCACGGTGGGACCAGCTGGTAAAGAGTTGGCCTCACAGTTCTGCGGTCCCGGGTTCATTCCTGGACCCGCCTTTGTGGAGTTTGCATGTTCTCCCCCGTGCCTGTTTCCTCCTACATCCTGTTGACAGGTTGGATAGGCTCCAGCATTCCCCGCGACCCTCGTGAGGATAAGCGGCAGAGAAAATGGATGGATGGATGGATGCATGTTATTCTAAACCACCGGAATATTCCTTTAAACTTTCAGGTCGTGTTGTCTTGTCAATGCAAGAACAGATTTTGACTGATATAAGACAAACAGCAGGCGAGCTGATTTCTTCCAAGTGTAAGAGTGGGATTGATTCTGGAGCCCTTTTTTCCGTTTCCAACTATATTTTTTTTTCCCCCGCTCGGGGCTTCTTTCTATGCGGTGGAGTTCAAAGAGGCGTGGTGCTCACGTCACGGCGGGAAATAAGCAGACGCAACAAACCCAAGGTGACGCGACCTCGCGCTCACAATTAAGCACATGACAAATGCTGTCAAACTCTGAGAGGATTGGAGAAAGGGGGGGAAAAAAAAAAAAAAAAAAAGCACTCTTTGTTTTGTTGTGGATTAGCATCAGCACATTGCTCGTTACATTGCTTCCCCCTGAAGATGCGGACAAAAAAAAAAAAAAGAAAAGCTGTGGGCAATTAAAGCTACAAGCCATGGTCAATCTTGTTTAAGTGCTTTTCCCACAAATGACAACTCACAGTTGTTATAGTCTTTTTGTCCGGATGTATTTGATGATGCGTGTCGCAGGGAAGACGCGGCGAGCCTCGCGCTGCTTGTTACCTGTGGGCCGACGCCGCTTCGGGATAAACATATAATTTGGATATGGGGTTTAAAAGACGCCGGGAAGTGCGAGAAGGAAGCCCCGTTCATTGCGAGGTTTTCATCTGCAGGATTATCAGCCCCATCCAGAGCCCTCTTTTGCTGATGGAGGTTTCACATGGCTTATCTAATGTGAAATCGCCATGTGGTATATAGTTTCATTAAACGGTGATCAAGAATGCATTAGTTCAAAACAAGAAAAGGCAATGGAGCTTAAGCCGGCACGCATCCAAGTGCGGCAACTTTAAGGAAGTTGTTGGCGTGAGACAATTTAAGAATTAGAAGTCGCACAGACACAACTCCCATTAGCCGGATAAGAGTTAGCCAAGCAAAGAAAAGGCTTTCGTCTTTGCACCAAATTTGATGCCGCAACAAAAGTCCCCGGCAATCTGACTCGGCCGCCAGAAGTCTTTTGCTTGCTTTAATCACGCAGACTAAAACAAAGCACGCGTGATTTCGATGTCAGCGTTTCGACATTGATATCCGTTCTTCCGTTTTTTCCGTTGCGCGCTTGCTCGTAGGGATCGTCGGTGAGCTGGAAACTTGCGGCGAGAGCCGGCGTACGCACTGGACTGGTCGCCAGCCGTTCGCGGGGAGCGAACAAACAACCGTGAAAACTCACACATGGAAATATGTCAATATTATCTTTTGCGAATTGTCACCCAAATATTCGGGATAAATCTGCTTCCCAAGAGTTCAAAACATCATCGCGCGTGATGACCGCAAATCCCGCAAGACTTCGCCGGAAGTCAACGTATACTGCGATAAAATGACGCAAGCTAGCATAAAATTGCTAATAACTGGATGAATTTGTTGAGGAAAGTGGTCTGGGCTGCACTAATTATAAAGAAGTAGCTTGACCGAAGTAGCAGGACCAAATTACATTTCCCAAGCCACTTATCCTCACAAGGGTCGCGGGAGTGCCGAAGCCTATACGAGGTAACTTCGATTACAACCGCAACTGGTCGCCACTCAGTTAATGCAAGAAAAAAAATTGGGTTTTTACATATCCATATGAGAAATTTTTTTCCCATCCATCCATTTTCTTTGACACTTATCCTCACAAGAGTTGTGGGGAGTGTGGACCCTATCCCAGCTGTCAACAGGCAGGAGGCAGGGGTACACGCTGAACTGGTTGCCAGCCAATCACAGGGCACAGAGAGACAAACAGCCGCACTCACAATCACACCTAGGGGCAATTTAGAATGTCCAATTAATGTTGCATGTTTTGGGGATGTGGGAGGAAACCGGAGTGCCCGGAGAAAACCCACGCAGGCACAGGGTGAACGTGCAAACTTTACACAGGCGGGTCCGGGATTGAACCCGGGACCTCAGAACTCTGAGGCCAACGCTTTCTTTACCAGCCGTTCCACCTTTCCACTGGTTTGGCACAATGACTTAAATATAAAATAGAGGCCATCAAAAACAGCATCGTAGCTCATGACGAGCATAAAAATGAAGAAGTTACATATTTCAACAGACTGTTGCTCTCAATAATGTGATTGTCTGACAGCTTAATAACACTGAGTAGTTGTTCTATTTTCAGTGGTTAAACTTCTACTTTATGCTTGTATGACCGTTAAGAACATTTTAAAAAGTTACTTGGAGAGTTAAGTTTTTGCGAAGAGCCACAACCAATTAATATCTTGAAATTATTACCTATACAGAAAACTTTTTTTTATTTTATCATAATAGGGACAACTTGCTTCACAGAATGGATTGTGTTCCACTTTTGAGGTTTCATTGCATTTTGCCCCCCACCCCCAACCCTCGTATTCCGCATATTTTGATATTAGCAAAGTAAACAACGCAAACTGCCGACGCTATCAGTTTCTCCTGCGCAACCAAGTGTAATTTGTTGCATTTACATTTCACAACGGCATCAGATGGGCTTTTGTCAAGAGTTGCACGGAGTAATTAAACCCGAAATCGATGGCAGGCATTTGTCATGTTTACAGGCCCCTTTTCTGCGGGGTTCGACTTATCACTGTTGAGTTGTTTGTTTGTTTTTTTAGTTTGTTTGGGGTTTTTTTTTTTTCGATAGGAGGACACACTCTATTATCCCTCCAGGTACGCTTTAAATATTTAGCGGTAACACGAGAAGAGACGTGCAGACAGGTGCCACACTTGAGAGGTTTTTCCTGCATTGCTATTTGTTTGGCTTTAATTAGCGGTACATTTTCAGCATATTGTAGATAAACCTGGTATGGAAATATCACCTGTACTCTACGTCCCGTCATTTCTGTTTGAACGGTCTACCTGTCTAATGTGCGTCACACAGTTGCACACATTTGCATTTGTGCCGTGCATTGTGCTGCCTCAGCAGTTATTCATCTTGCGTAAAGTGAACTCAGGCAGTGTATTTCATGTTTAAAAAGAAAAAAAAAAAAAAAGACAAAACCAGACTTAATCTGTTGTTATTCTGGTGTGCTATATAATTCTCACTTTTTTCCCCCTATGGGTAATAATTGTCTCAAACTGTTGCCATCGTAATATATTTAGTACCAGTACATGCTAAATATGTCATCATTCCCAACCGCACTGTCATTCAAAAGAAGTTAACATAAAAAAACTAAATAAATCCAACTAAAATAAAGTAAAAGAACTTTACCATTTTTAAGACACGTAATAAAGAGGAATCATGAAAGTGTTTGCGGAGCAATACTGGCACCTAGTGGTGATTGTCGCTATAGCTGGTATTAAAAATGAGAGTTTGTAAAAAAAGAAAATTCGAAAGGCAAAACGCAGTTGTTGCTCTCTTCGCCTTTTATTTTAATTATTCAAACTCCAACATTTAGCTTGACTTTGGAGCCATTTTCCCCCAAATAAAATTATTTTTCAGTGCATTTTAATGGGGGAAAAAAATAATTACTCGATTAATCGGTGAAATAATCGATAGAATTATCTATTTAAAAATGATTCAATAGCGACAGCCCTAATTTAAACTCTTTAAATATCATTCATCAATGCATTTTCAACATCTCTTGTCGTCATAAGAGCTGCAGTTTATCAGCAGCTTATCCTAGTTGACTTTGGGTGAAAGTTCAAATCACAGATACTACACATTCCAAATGATCTGACAATGTACGGGAGCTCGTTTGATTTGTGGTGGTTTGATCTATTTTCTAACAGCCTTTACTGATACGGTATACCTACTGTATGTATGCAATATCAGATGATTCCCAATGGGCTTCATTCTGGTCGTCTCGAACCGTGGATTTATATTTAACTTGATTTTTATGAAGGTTTCGGTTAAGGAACAAGCAAAGATACTGCAGCTAGCGTCGCCTTCAGGATAGTGTATCATAAATATCTTTTTTTTTTTTGGGCCGCATTTGGCCAACAACCACCTTGTTACATTGTGTGCGTGCGACTCTGAGCGTTCCGGCCACTAAACGAACATCAGAAGATGTCTTGATGGCGGCAAGCGCTTCTCCCCTTCTTAATCTTTATAGTTTGTGACACTTTTTAAGCGAGATGAAATTGCACTCGACAGCTTTAATGTCAGCAAGAGGCTGTGCTCTCCCTGCGACAAGAGAAATACATATTATTTGCTCCAGAAAAACTGACTAATACCTTTACTTGAGCAATTCCTCATCTAACTGCATGAATGTTATCAAGGGCAAAATGCGTGCAAAAATAAAATCCTGTGGACAGGATTTTCCACGCTTATGATCAAAGCCTGATTTCCTTTTACTTAGGCTTCAGCCTTCCACCATTTTTGTTTGTCTCTACTCGACGCTTTTACAACAGAAGCCTCTCGGCGACTGTGCCGTATGCCTAAATTTAGTTTTATGTATACATACATATATAACAAGCTTATGTCAGACTTATCATGCTCAGTCAAATTTACATAGTCAAATATTGCTTCCTGTTTGTACTATTTTACTGACATCGTATTGCCAACATTTCATAGCACATTTAGGTACGTATCGACTACACTCTGCCTTTCCCTTGAATTGATTTGTTCTTGACTTGAGGCACTTCTTTTGGAGCAGCCTTTGCCATCGTTGGAATTATAAAATCATCACCGCACATGACTCTGGTTGACATTCAGCAGAATGATGCAGTGGAAATGGGAAAAAAAAAAAAAAAAAAATAGCATTGCAACAACGATGAATGCCGTCGAGGTGAACCCGTTTAAATGAACTATTATGTGAAAATTATATGTACGTTAAAGGTCCACTGTCATGAAATGCATGATTTTTAGTATGTTATTAATGTACAGTAGCCAGTATGGACCCATCTGTTTTTTTCACCAGAAAACATGATTTTGTCATATGTGGCTTTTTGTAACTCCCGCCATGAAAATACTCTTGAGGGATTTGTTTTCGAAAAGAAGCAGGAAGTGATGTACAGGGCAGTAGCGCACTCAAGCGGTCTCGTCTTTTTATACTAGTTTTAGGTGCTGGAAAGTAGCTCGTTGTTCCTTCGTGTTAGCCAAAATGCCGGCTCGTTGTATTGGTAGATATTGCTCAAACACTCAGGAGGATGGATTCGCTTTTCATACTTTTCCATAAGACCCGGTTCGTCGAGAAAAATGGATTGCACGGGTGCAAAGGATGAGAGCTTCGTGGGTTCCAAATGACAGGTTGGTGTGTATAAAGCTACTAAAAAAAATAATAGTTAGGGGGAGACGTAATCCGTAAATCAAGGGTGCTAAATCTGTCGATGTGCCACCCCGGCCGAAGCCGTGATTGGCGGATGCGGCACCGGCGCCGGGGCACGGTGGCTCATCGCCGGCACGGAGGTGTATCGGACAGGGAGGCGGTTTGGCTGTGGGGTCGTCGTCGCTCGTTTTTATCACCGCCGCGCGGAGGTGGTTTGGCCGCATACGGTTTGGCCGTGATCCGCATATCATCTAAATATGGCCCGAAACAATGGGGTAATATTGCGCTGGTCACTTCACTCGGTTGTGAAATGTTCTCTGGTTCGAAAAGCGCTTCCGTGGCAGAGGGGGCGTGTTCGTCTCCCATAGTAGGTCCCACAGGGTGTTTTCAATGGCGAATGTTGTGGTGTGACGTCACGGACAGAAGATGCAGCCAATATGGCGACCACATGGATGTCAAATGAGACTTCCGCAACTTTGCGCATGGTTGACGCGCTCTCCGCTCATATTTATTTTTTCATATAGACATTGGAGTGAATAATGTTACGTGTATTTTTCATTACAATATCTTATTTTACAATGTTTATAGGGATGACACTTGACCTTGAAAAGGTAACAATGAAGTTTTGACAAAACTATGCCTCCCCCCTCATTCTCGGTTGAGTGGATGAACACGCCCATTTGTGGAAGTAATCCAGTCGTCATGTCTTTGGAATGCATTACTTGGTCGCAAGCTTTAGGGGAACGGTTGATTCAGGCTCAAATAGTTTCATGAGTGACATGAAATGAGCTACGGTGTGTTGATTTACGCCAACGAAAACCTTCACTATGGCGACTTTCCGTGACATTGCTCAAGACAACATAGGCACGGCAACAGGAATTCAGAACCTTTTGAGTGCACGTCCCATGTAAAAACAATTTAGAAAAAAGGGGGAAAAAAAAGCTAGGTGGCACGGTGGTGCAGCTGGTAAAGCGTTGGCATCACAGTTCTGAGGACACGGGTTCGATCCCGGCCAGACCTGTGTGGAGTTTGCATGTTCTCCCCGCGCCTACGTGGGTTTCCTCCGGGCACTCCTTTTTCCTCCCACATCCCCAAAAACATGCAACATTAATTGGACCCTCTAAATTGCCCCTGGGGTGTGATTTTGAGTGTGGCTGTTTGTCTTGATGTGCCCTGTGATTGGCTGGCAACCAGTTCAGGGCGTACCCCGCCTCCTGCCCGTTGACAGCTGGGATAGGCTCCGGCACACCCTGTGACCCTCGTGAGGATAAGCAGCAAAGAAAATGGATGAATGGATGGATGGATAAATCGCCTCTGCGTGTGATTGTGAGTGCGGCTCTTCGTCTCGATGTGCCCTGCGATTGTCTGGCAACCAGTTCAGGGTGTAACCCCCCCTCCTGCCTGTTGACAGCTGGGATAGGCTCCAGCACTCCCCGCAACCCTTGTGAGGATAAGCGTCAAAGAAAATGGCTGGAACCTACCATCTATATTGTGACTTTACATTGAAACATATAAAAACAATGAAACATATAAATACCCGATTGTGCCTATCCATTCAACCATTTTCTTTGCGGCTTATCCTCACGAGGGTCGCGGGGAGTGCTGGTGCCTATCGCAACTGTCAACGGGGCAAGAGGCGGGGTACGCCCTGAACTGGTTGCCAGCCAATCGCAGGGCACATAGAGACAAAGGGGCCAATTTAGAGTGTCCAATTAATGTTGGGTGTTTTGGGGATGTAGGGGGGGAAACCGGAGTGCCCGGAGAAAACCCACACAGGCACGGGGAGCACATGCAAACTCCACACAGGCGGGGCCGGGATCGAATGCGGGTCCTCAGGACTGTGAGGCCAACGCTTTACCCACCGTGCCGCCCCTGATTGCTCCTATTCCAAAGAAAGTCTCTCCCTCCCATTGACCACGTTAGCATGTATTTGCTCACATGGGTGTCCTCGGCTCGCTCCTGATGTTCTTCTCTTTCCTCGAGGAGCTGATGACTTAACTAATTCACTCGACTTCACAGCATTAGCGCGTACATATTGCCAGGCAACGATAAGCTTTGTCCAGAAAAGAAAGATGGGGCTTGCGATGTCATCAATCGGAATGGAAAGCCAATTTTTTATTTTTTTTTTATTTTTTTTTTTTTGCGTGGAACTGCGTTCAAATAATAAAGCAAGCGGCGTGCCTTTCCAAGAGGCTCGGAATAATTTCTGCCGTCTGTGCGTGTAAAATATGTCTGGAGGGGATTGGTATAAAGTTAAACCGGGTGAAGTCGAAATATTTTACTCATCAGCTTTGCAGTCACAGAGTTTGCCTCAGCTAGAACAAAACTGCTGAAGCATTTAGAGAAAATTAACCCCCCATCCTGGCAGCCAGATGTGACTGGATTCTGATGAGTGCACACGAGTGGGCAGAGAAACCAAGAGACTGTGAAATTCCTGTCAGGCCCGTGTACTGCAGAATGGGCTATTGACTGCTTTCTCTATTCCCCTCCATCATTCTTCTTGAACACTGCCATTAATTTCCTCTCCCTGCCTTAGCAATTCCTTTCCTGCGCCTTCTCTCCCTCCAGCTCTCTTTGTTGCAGAAGAGCATGCACAAAGCTTTGGCGAAATACTTCAGACAACGCGGCCCCGGAGGCGAAGCCGAACCGGACGGGTGCCGTGCTCTTTGTCGAGAAGCCGACCAGAAAATAATAATCAAAAAAAAAGAAAAAAAAAAAAAGGAGTAGTATTTGTATGTGTGCATATCAAGTTAAGTGCAAATTGTCACCATTCACTGCAAAGTGATTCAATTTTTATCCCAGACGAGGTTTTTCTACCAGATAATAGTTTGAGTCACTCAAATGCTCAGCTTTCATCGACTCACCTTGCTGGTGCGTCATAAACAAAAGGTGTGCTTGGGTGCTCAGCCAAGACCCACAGCAGTGGTGCAAACAAAATGTGTTAATACGGTAATTGTACGCTTTATTGCTACCTTAAAACAACAAATGTCCAATATACATGTGCCATAGATAATTTGTGACGTAACAGGCCCTCTTACTGTAGATCAGTGCTCTCAAACTCAGTTCACGTCGGGGGCCGCTTTGGGCACATTCTAGCTGAGGCTGAGCCGCAGCCTCGGCGCACATAAACGAGAAATTTAAAAAAAACGTCATTTTATTTTATTTTCAAGCACAAAATAAGATAAGCAAGGGAGCCGGCGTTAACAAATTTTGTGCAAAACTACTCGTGAAACTCTCCACGGCAACACCACTGTAACTTTTCATTGAAAAATGTCTCTCTGCTTGCATCAAGCCTGGTAGCTGTCACCCCAACCCGAGAGCCACAACCCCACCGTGCTTGGTCGGTTTGTCAGCTCCGCACACAACACTGTAAAAGTGACATTGATATAAAACTTTAGGGTCGCACTATCACTTAATTTTCATACTAAGGTGGGGGCCACAAAATATCATCTTGGGGGCCGCAGTTGGCCCGCGGGCTGCGAGTTTGAGCCCCCTGCTATAGATTAATGAGCAGTTTACTGAGGACATAAAAACAATCTGAGGCCATGACATCGTTGCTTTACCAGATATTTCCCAATAAAGGCATTCGAACAATTGTGAAGTGCTAACATACCCGATACCAATTTTTTATTTTTGATTGAGTTTAAGGGTTTACACTGGACTGTTGGGAAATAGAAAACTTTTCCTCTCAAAATGTAACAAAAGGTCCACGCTAAAAAGATCCGTGCTAAATGTGTCGATGTACCCATCGGCGCCGGGGTGGCTCATACATCCAGTCTGGGAGTCTGTTGTTAGTTAGAAGTGATCCGCATATCATCTAAATACGGCTCGAAACCAACCAATAGGGTAATGTCTCCCCGGTCACTTCACTCGATTGTGTCCGCGGCGGCAGACGGCTTCGGCTGGGCTGGCTCATACATGCTGTCTGCGAATCTGTTGTTCGTAAGAAGTTGGTGCGTCGGTGGTATGTGGCATTGTTTTCAAATGAAAAAGTCCTCAGGTGCTTTGGAGTCATGGTCATCTGTATGCCGAGCTGAACTGGGAAAACAAAGAAACAATAAGTCATTTGTACGACAGGGTTCTCGAGTCGAAAAGTGGCGCTCGTCTTAAAATATGATTTTCAGCGTTGACCTTACTGCACTCTGTCCATTCAGTTTGGATAGATGATGTGGGTCTGCTAAGGCGCTACTGACCTCGTGTGCTGGACATAAGTTCACGTTACATTAAAATGTGTCTTTTTTAAAAGGGGGTGGGGAGTGGGGGGCAGGCGAATAGCCTTCAGTCTCTCATGCGGACGATTAGCCGCATATTCGGCAAGGTTGAGACGTAAGGATCTTCAATTACGGCATAATCAGCGTCTCATCTGTGCTGCGACGTGAGATGAGGTCACAGCGGACGGAGGGACAGTGATGAATCGTTTTGTCTGGCGTTACCGCCGAGCCAGGTAGTGCTCGAGCGCAGGGAAAAGACCACTTTGCACCTCGTTTTTTTTTTTTTAACCGGGACCTCTTAGCAGCCACGAAAAGCGAGGTTGAATTGCTACGCTGCTGCTGTTGTTGTTGTTATTCACCAAAAAGTGAGCCGGTTTATCTGATATATGCTGACACGATGATTGGATCAAAGCTTTTTTTTTTTTTTCCAGGGGATTACCGAGTGAAAATACTATCACGTGCTTTCTTCCCCGCGCAAACTACACACACGCCTCGGACTGCTGACATGCTTTTTGATGGGTCCGAACATTATGGAGGGTGGTCATTTCTCACTGGCCTAGAATCTGAATGCGCCTCCCAAGTCCACACACACACACACACATCCTCAACCGCCTCCGGTACATCACACAGCTCGAGGTGGGGCGGGGAGGAGCTATCAGCGGGCTGCAGAGTGTGAAGGACAAAAGAGCCCGGCGTAGTCAAGCGCACCGCACCGTCACCCGTCACAGCTCAGCGCCGGACCCATCAGAGCAAGCAGCACTCACTTTTAGCTCCTTGTGTGAAGCGGCCAAACCTCTTTAAAAAAAAAAAGGCAGAAAATGACAGGACGGTCAGAATAATAAGAATCGGACAGCAATGGCGATAGCTGTTAATTGAGTGCGACATGAATTAGCCGTGTCGTTTGCCAGCGCGCGAGTAAGAAATCAACAGAAGTAGCGGCTGATCCAGCCGGACTGGCTCCTGCTGGGCCTCTTACGAATCCATCATGTCCACTTGACCCCGCGAGAAGGTCAGGCTACGGCGGGCTCGAAGCCGTTTTTTGCTCGAAAGTAGCTCGGAGGGAAGGATGCTCGCAAAACCTCGGGGTGCAGGGGATGCGGTTGGGGGGGGGGGGGATGCAGCGGGCTGTCAGGCTGCTAGACTACAGCTGGAACTGGCAGTTCAGCTTTGTGTTGCGCGGGGTTTACACCAGGGACGGCATAATTGACAACGGCTAACAGCGGAGAGCGGCGCGGAGCCTTGTTGAATGGCCGGTAATGATTGGAGCAGACGCCCACCGGCCCCGGTCCCGGGGGACGGTAAATCCGAGATCCTGTTTCTGATATAATTGTTAGTCAGAGAATTTGCGCACGGCTGCCCCGGCTCACGTTCCCGAGCCAGTTGACAGTGCCAGGCGCTTTAATAGAAAAACTGCACGCCGAGAACAGGAGAGCGCCGAACCCCGCACTTGGTTGACCAAGAGTCTCTTGTTCTCAAAATAAGTAGCGCGCCATGAGCTGCGGTTTTATTCCGACGCGGCCCATCTCTTGTTTTAATTATTGCTTTTCTGTACTCCGACAGGAAATTGAGCTCATCTCTGCGTTTTCCGAGCGTCCCGTCGCCACTTCTGACCTGTACAAGTCGACGTCTTCAGCTCCGGACGTTCACCTGTACCAGACAACTTACTTACCCCTCCCACGCTTGACTGTGCCACCCCCCCACCCCCCCCCACCTCCTCTTTTACTCGCTGCGGATCCATAACAATGAAACAGGTGACTTTCATGCTGCTGTCAGGACTGATCTAATTTTAGCTGGGTGAATGATTGCAATTGGCTTTGCCTCATCAGATAATTAATCTATGTCACCATTAATTGGAAAAGAGAATAATTACAGGCCGTGTTGACAGAAATTCTACGCTTCTCCAGATCCTGAGATCTAATTACAACTAGCGAAACCCGATGACCTTAACTAGCACTTAGCGCACCTTGACCACCGCGTGAGAATCCGCGCGTTTGATTCCGGGATGGCGTCTGGATTCGCCGCAGAACCGCGGCGGTCGCCGTCACTCGGAGCGGCCGTCTCCCGCGATCACTTTTCAATATTCAATCTTAATTTTGCGGAAGTTTAGCATTTTCAATGAGCTGGAGATGAATGATTAATGAATAAATTTGAATGCTTCATTTTGTCCACGGATCATTAGTTAAGTCCTTTGTGGGAAGGACCTGAGAAAGGAGGGAAAATTATTGAGACATTAGCCCCGAGCGATCCGGGGGTAAATAGTGTGCACAAAAGGATGTTGCTCCTGCGCTGTGGGGACAAAAGAAAGAAGAAAAAAAAAAAAAACCACAAAATTTTCAAATCGAAATTGAATCGCATTCAAAAATCCATTTTGGGGTCGCCTGTGATAACGCGCGCCGTTTTAAAAGTTTAATGTTCCTGAATTAATAATACACACGTGCCAAAACACAATCGGAACTGTTAAATATTTACCAGCGTCGAAATATGAAGGGTGAGAAATGAAAAGGATGCATGAATAGAATTTCTTGGGGGCAAATCTGCCGCTTTCGGGATTACTTCAAAATCTGTCGCTCCCTTTTGTGTTTGTCCGTCTGTGGCAGCTTAATAGAGATAACGTTGTTGGTTTTGTGCCGCTGGACGACTGCTCTGCTTTTGGCAACAGAAGGGGGCAGTGTGGACACAACAACCTCACGCCCAACGCCAGTGCTGCGTACTCGTAGCCCATTTCCATCCATCCATTCGTCTTCCGTACTGCTTATCCTCACGAGGTTTGCGGGCCTGCTGGAGCCTATCCCAGCTATCTTTGGCCGAGAGGCAGGTGGCACCCCGAACTGGTTGCCGGGCGATTTGGAGACTACAATGAACTTACCGTGCATGTTTTGGGGCACGGGGAGAACATGCAAGCTCCACACAGGCAGGGACGAATTTGAACCCAGATCCCCAGAGCTGTGAAGCGGATGTGCTGACGAGTGGACCGCCTTGCCACCTCCCTTTTACATAAAATAGTCTCTCGGTTGAACTGACGTGGAGACCGAGAGCCACGGTACACCGAACTGGATAATTGCAGACAAATTACAGTCGACAAGTCACGCCTGTACTCGTGGCGATTGACCCTCGCACAGATACCAACTTGCCACCACGAAAAAACTGCTACCCCTTTCTTTTCTTGTCAAAAAACTCCACATACAATATTTCCTGGAAATATGAGTGACCTGACTTCCAGGATTTTCCATATACAAGCTGTCAGTTTTTTTGCCTTTGACTTGCCATCAAAAATTCAAGATACGAGTGGTTTCCATGGTTTCAGTGAACTCAGTTGAAGTTTGAGAGTTAATAATGCTTTAAAAAGTTGGCAAAATTTACTTTTAAGGAAAAAAAAATTACAATTACACGTGCATTTGAAACAACCACTTTGTTTTAGCTAAGTCCGTTTAGCTTATTGCTAACAAACAATGAAAAATGACCTGTTTTAGAAACAGTTCAAGCACATGCCATCCATTTTCTTGGCTGCTTATCCTCACTAGGGTCGCGGGAGTGCTGGAGCCTGTCCCAGCTGTCAACGGGCAGGAGGCGGGGTACACGCTGAACTGGTTGCCAACCAATCGCAGGGCACATAGAGACAAACAGCCGCACTCACAATCACACCTTGGGGCAATTTAGAGTGTTCAATTAATGTTGGGACCTCAGAACTGTGAGGCCAACGCTTTACCAGCTGACCCACCGCGCCGCTGCAACATTAATTGGGCACTAAATTGCCCATAGGTGTGATTGTGAGTCCGGCTGTTTGTCTCCATGTGCCCTGCGATTGGCTGACGACCAGTTCAGGGTGTACCCCACCTCCTGCATGTTGACAGCTGGGGTAGGCTCCAGCACTCCCCATGACCCTTGTGAGGATAAGCGGCTAAGAAAATGGATGGATAGCTAGATTTCTATTTTTTGACTCAACATATGTTCATGTTGTACATGATTCCCCTGAATGATTGAAAGTCGGCATTAACCGTCATCGCTTTAAACACTGATATGGACACCCAATAAATGCATTTTTTGCATTTTAGGGTTTACAAGGATGCAGAAGCTTGCGTTTTGTGATCGACCAAAGTGTTTCTTTCGCCTGGTTTCTATAACGGCATCGCTCCTAAAAAAAAAAAAAAAAAATCTGATTTACAGGCAGCATTTCAGCGCGGCACCACCATGCAGACGACGGGTCCGTTTCGCGCCGATTCACCCCAGCGATCGCTTTTAGTCATCAGCGGCGAGCCATGTGAATCGGAGCGTGGCTCTTCGGGCTCACCCAAACTCGCTCTGCTTTGAGCTCTTCTTTGAAAACCTCTTTGACCAAGGCCGCCTTTTGTTCCTCGGCCGGAGAGCACAGTCGAGCCGCCGAGGCGACGGAGGGCGAGGAAAGAATGTGAGTGGAGAGGAAATGTGTGCTATTGTGCGGGGAAATATCAGTGAGGGACGTGCTGACAATGTTTGGGGCTCGCCACTGACGAGACGAGTATTCATAACTTTTATGGCTCGGTTGTGGTTAAGATATGGATTGGCGCTTGTCACAGTAAATTTAAACCGGGCGTACCAATGAGCAAGTTTTACGGGGTTGCGTCCGGGACCGCTAAAATATGTATATTTTCACCAGGATACACGCATTTGTAAAAAATGAAAGTTTTATGGGTGGCACGGTGGAGCAGCTGGTAAAGCGTTGGCCTCACACTTCTGAGGACCCGGGTTTGATCTCGGCCCCACCTGTGTGGAGTTGGCATGTTCTCCCAGTGCCTGCGTGGGTTTTCTCCGGGTGCGCACTCCGGTTTCCTCCCACATCCCAAAAACATGCAACATTAATTGGACAATTGAAATTGCCCATAGGTGTGATTCTGAGCGCGGCTATTTGTCTCGATGTGCCCTGCGATTGGCTGGCGACCAGTTCAGGGTTTACCCTGCCTCCTGCCCGTTGACAGCTGGGATAGGCTCCAGCGCTCCCCGCGACCCTCGTAAGGATAAGCGGCAAAGAAAATGGATGGATGGATAAAAATGTTAGGTTGTCCGGCAAATGTAGGCCCCCAAAAAGGTGATTCATTCAAATAATCGTAAACACAATAAAATATAATATATCCATCCATCCATTTTCTGAGCCGGTTATGCTCACGAGGGTATTATTGGATATTATTGAAGGTTAAATGAAGGAATGAGAATTTAATGATGTACTTGACAAGAGGTCAATTATCACATGGTCAAAAGGCTTGTCTGAGGGTCATCGACTATATAAAATCTGCAATATATATATATATATATATATATATATATATATATATATACACACACACACACACATTTTCATAGCTGCTCATCCTCACAAGGGAAACTGGGAGTGCTGGAACCTATCCCAGCTGTCAACGGGCTGGAGGCAGGGTACACCCTGAACTGGTTGCCAGCCAATCGGAGGACACGTCGAGACAAAGAGCCGCGCTCACAATCCCACCCAGGGGCAATTTAGAGTGTCCAATTATTGTTGCACGTTTTTGGGATGTGGGAGGAAATTGAGTATGACGACAAACCTAGAACCAGAAATGTAGCGTAGCACGACGCTGCTCAGTATTACTAAATATCAGCTGTATGTGCATCATTCCCGAAAAAATACATCCGTCATCAATTCACTTATTATACACGACATGACAAGTGCAGACTGTACTTCTGAAAACGCAACCATGAAATGGCGTCACGCTTCCTGTTCCATCTCCATTGTCACTTGTCCTCACAGGTTGAGTACTTTTACTCTATTTTTGTTTTATTACACACTGTTCACCTTCTCTTTTGCTTTTGTCCTTTGAAACATTGCCTGTCCAGTCAATTGTTTTGTGATGGTGACAGTTTAATCTTGGCAGTAATTAATTTATCCATCCATCCATTATCTTAGCCGCTTATCCTCACAAGGGACGCGTGGAGTGCTGGAGCCTATCCCAGCTGTCAACGGGCACCCTGAACTAGTTGACAGCCAATCGCAGGGCATGTCGAGACAAACAGCCGCACTCACAATCACTCCTAGGGGCAATTTAGAGTGTCCAATTATTGTTGCATGTTTTTGGGATGTGGGAGGAACATGGAAACTCCACACAGGCGGGTCCAGGATTGAACCCGGGACCTCAGAACTGTGAGGCCAAAGCTTTCCAGCTGAGTCACCGTGCCGTCTAGAACATATATATAAAAAACAGTAATTCCAGATATGAATAGAACATGAAAGAGGGTGATATTTGTCGCTTGTTGCACCTTTTGTAGCGTATCTTTTAACAAACCGAAGACTAAAATCCGCTGCTAATTATAGACGTGGTAATTCCTTGCTTCCCCAAAGTTTAGCAAACTAAATGATCTGTCAATGCTTGAAATGGTGCCTTCTCTCAAGTGATCCTTCAACGTGCGGGAAAAACACGCCAAACTAATTCATCACGATAACAGTACATGTTCCTTCCGCTTTCACACTCGTCTGAGTTTTCCCAGATATTTATCTTAGCGGGATAATAATTTGCCAAAGTCTCTGACATTTGTGGCTAGCTAGCATGATAATAAATCCGTGGCTCGGAACATTTCTTAGTTAATTAGAGTCAATCAATCCAAACTTTGCTCACTTACCGGTGTGAAACCGGAGCATAATGAGCAGAAATCAGCATGCTGATTGGAAAACACAAATTACAGCTGTTAAAGAGAAACTCATCCACTTTTCTTGCCGTCGACGCCAGCGCCTGCTGTGAGGTTTTAAAATTAGCATGGCATTCCTTTAATGGATGCTGGGGGAATGTGCGCCTCTATAATTAAAAAAACCTGTAATACACTCGTCGGCCAAAATAGGAGTGGTGGCAGTTCTCTCCGGGGAGGTATCGGTCCCTTCACGCACCAAACGCTTTGCCTTTTGTCATTATAACGTACGTGTATTACACTTATACTGTAAATAATATACAGGTATGTTCTCCGTGGAAATATTGTGCGACACTTGTTTCGGTAGTTCAATTTAAAGTAGCGGAATTCAGATTTGCCGAACAATGCGGAATGATTTATTTTTTATTTTACACAGACAAAAATTCACCATCTCAAGAAGTTACAATCGTAAGTTTCTTTCGACTTGTCCCGTTAGGGGTCGCCGCAGCGTGTCATCTTAGATTAAACGCTCGTATTTGTTTGGCGCAGTTTTCACGCCGTAGTACCGTAATTCACAGCCTCCAAGCCGTGGCTTTTTTCACGGCCGCCGCACTAGTTAGCGTTAGCACCACCGCGCTAGCTTTAGCACCACCATGCTAGCTTTAGCACCGCCACGGTAGCGTTAACAGCACCGCGTTGGCATAAGCCCCCCAAAAGAACCATTATCATTTCATTTTAAAAGAGAGCAAGACATTTTTAAAACTTATAATTGCAATTCAAACTATAAATGAAAAATAACAAACCTGTAAGGACCGACCAATCATATTGTCGTGCAAAAAAGTATCAAATTAACCAAATTTAGGCATGGGAAGTTTTTGATGATATGAGTATGACTTCAGTCTATTGAACAACTTAAAGCCTGTTTGTCACCCGCATTCGGTGTCACCCTGAACAAATTTGAAACCTTTAATGGTTATGATTTTAAAAAAATATGTATATTTTTTTCATGATAATCCCCTTTTTCCTCAGAACACATCAACAAGTTTGTAACATACCGTAATTCCTGGCCTACTAAGCGCACCTGGTTATAAGCCTCAGTACACAGTAAGAGTTAGCTAGTTAGCGCCCCGCTAGCGTTAAACTCTTTCTGTGTACCGAGGCTCATCACCAGGTGCGCTAACGCTAGCGCCGCATCACCGCATAAACCGCAGGGTTGAAAGCGTGTGAAAAAAGTCGCGGCTTGTCGGCCGGAAATGACGGTAGTTTTGTATGGAAGTAAATACGGGCCACTAGGATTTTAATTCAAAATCCATCCATTCTCTTTGCCGCTTATCCTCACTAGGGAGTGCTGGAGCCTATCCCAGCTGTCAAAGGTAGGGAGGTGTGGGGTACATGCAGGCATGGGGAGAACATGCAAACTCCACACAGGCGGGTCCGGGATCGAACCCAGGACCTCAAAACTAATGAATTTACTTTCCATCATTTCCCATGATGTCTCACATAACATCACACAACAGATGTGTGTCTAATGATTTGACTGACTTGTGTTACCATGCGAGGTGCCCAAAATGTGTATTTTTCAACTCTCTCTTCGATGCACCGCAATAATAAACACGTTGTTAAATGCGTTGCTCTCTGACAGCTCCTGTATTGGCTCTTATTCGATTGTGTGAGTATCTAATGAAGTGTCCAGTGAGTGTGTACATGCACTTTATGACATATATTACACATCACGTTGATGCACTTTAGATGATAATGTGATGAAATATTGTGAGGTGCTTCGCACTTCGGCATTGATGAGTTCACGTCACGTGACTTTTACTTGATAACGTTGCGCGACTGTCCAGTTCAAGGACGTGCGTGCTGCATCGGTCAGGGTGGGTTTTTTTTTTCCCCCCTTGACGTTTCATATTATATTTCATCGCCGTACTGTACATAAATCATGCCGGCTGAGGAATATCGTCACCCCCTGGCCCCGCCACCCACGTGCAGTATGCCATCACCACGAAGTGCGGTTCCTCTCTTTCGACATCTTTCAGAAAGGGGAAAGCTCGTATTGTGCCCAGAAACGGAAAGTCGCGATTGTATTAATTATTGTCTGGGAATCCGAGAAGTGAAGATAATGCAGGACGCACTGAGTTGGGCCCACGTTTGTTTCACTTGTCAGTGGACTGAATAATTGCCAAAGCTGACCATGTTAAACGCCGACTTTTCCAAAAGATAGGACGCACAATAGTTGCGGCACAAAAGTGCGCTTCAACAATGGAACGCTTTGGAATAATTTGCCATCTTCCCCTTGCCAAAGGGACCTACCGAAGCGAACAAAGTGTTTACCACAAAATATTCCTCTATGAGACCTGGATTGTGTGTTTTGATCAAATCCATTGATCCATTTTCTAGTTCGCTTGTCCTCATTTGGGACACTGGTGGACGAGTGCCTGTCGCGACTGTAAACTGCACTTGCGAACCACTATTCCAGGATGCGGCCCTCCAATTAACTCATTGAATTTGTTGCCTCAATCATGTTGTTCTCCCCGCGCCTTTGTGGGTTTTCTTCCGGTTACTCGGATTTCCTCCCACTTCCCAAAAACATGCAACATTAATTGGACACTCTAAATTGCCCCAAGGTGTGATTGTGAGTGCGGCTGTTTGTCCCGATGTGCCCTGCGATTGGCCGGCGACCAGCTCAGGGTGTTCTCCGCCTCCTGCCTGACGACAGCTGGGATAGGCTCCAGCACTCCTACGACCCTCGTGAGGATAAGCAGCTCATAAAATGGATGAATATTTATTACAATGGTGAAGTGTATCTTTTTTTTAACATGAGCGAAAAATGGGCAGTACAGTGGGTCAGCTGTTAAGGCGTCGACCGCACAGTTCCGAGGTCCGGTTTCCTCCCACGTCCCAAAAACATGCACCAATAACTGGACACTCTAAATTGCCCCAAGGTGTGATTGTGAGTGCGACTGTTGTCTGTCTCTATGTGGCCTGCGATTGTCTGACGACCAGTTCAGGGTGTACCCCGCCTCCTGCTCCAGCACTCCCCGCGACTCTTGTGAGGATAAGCGGCTAAAAAAGTGGATGGATGGATGCCTCAATCAGGCTGTGCTCCACTTAAAACTAAAGATCTCCCTCAAGTACTTTTTCCTGTCAGGTAACTAAAATACTATACTGTATCTCACTTCATAGATGCATTTGTTCACACGCAGACTTTAACAGCTGAGGCCTTTGCTAACCAAAACGGCAGCACCACGATTGTACTGTGAGACTGAACGCCGAGCTGCTTCTTCTTTCGTCTCTTCTATTGTCCAGTAGTCAGGCTACTCTCTTGCACCACGTTGCCTCTCACGGGTAATTCTCGGTACTGCACCCCCCATTGACTTTTGGAAGGAGCAAAATGATTGTTGGCGATGTGGTTGTGTTGGGTGTTGTCCACCTTTTAATATTCATCCATCCATCCGTTTCTTAACTGCTTATCCTCACAAGGGTCACGGGAGTCCTGGAGCCTATCCCAGCTGTCAACGCGCAGGATGCAGGGAACACCCTGAACTGGTTTCCAGCCAATCCTAGGGCACATGGAGGCAGACAACATTCGGACTCACAATCAGACCTATGAGCAATTTAGAGAGTCCAATTAATGTTGCATGTTTTTGGGATGTGGGAGGAAACCGGAGTGCGCACCCGGAGAAAACCCACGCAGGCACGGGGAGAACATGCAAATTCCACACAGGCGGGACCGGGATTCAACCTCAGAATTGTGAGGCCAACGCTTTCCAGCTGCCGCCACCAGTTAAGATAAAAGTTCAAAAAAACAAATAATCGATACATGTACTCATTATCTACTGCTATCGGCCACAACATTAGGTACCCCCGCAATCGATTTGAACGAGAGGGGCAAAATTCAAGAAGCGGCTCCGTGCGCGACGCTGACGGCTTGAGAACTTTGTTTGAGAGGGACTTTGCTAACACAATGGGGCTCATCTCGCAGTCCTCCCAAGGAAGAACTATCAGTCCTGCTACAACAGCTTCAGCGTCCCCAGGTGAGCGCACCACTGAGCCCGTGCTCGCTCCGTCGCACCCCACTCCACGCCTGCTGCCACCCTGAAGGTAGATGCATCACACTGGGGGACTGTGCAGCAGAAGCAGCGCCCCTCCCCCTTACTTCCCACCTTAAAGCGCCTTTACCCCCTCCACCCCCCACACACACACACACACACACACACCACGCAGTCTGGACTCTTGTGTCAGGTCAGCATCCACATCTCATTTACAGTTCCAGCACACACAACTAGTATTCTTTCTTTAATTTGAGAACCGCACGTACACGCAGATACATGTTCCTGTGTTTGCACACGGGTGGGGGCTAGGGTAGGGGAGGGGAGGGGGGGGGCACCGCCTGTTTTCCCCGGCTGCCTACTGACTCCCTGAGGCGTGTCTGTGGCGGCTACGCCATGTGTGGAGGTTAGAGAACAGCAGGGCTCCCCGAATGGCACATGCGGTACTGTGCGCGCCAAAGTACTCGTCGTGTCTTGTTTATCCGCTTGCCCGTGTGGATAGTTTCGGAGTCCTCTCGAATCAGAGAAACGCGTGCGCGCACTTAACTGCCTTCTAAGTCTCTTCATCAACCCCCCCCCCCCCCCTCTCAAAATGAGCACGAGAAAGAAAATTTGCGACCTTTGACTCCTTCGCGTTCTCCTCATTTGTTCCCTTCATGGAGAAGTGAGGAGAATGTGAGAGTCTTCGTCAAGCAGCTGCTGCCCATTCAAAAACTCCTGATCCTCTAAAATACAGTTTCCTGACCTCAGCCAGCGCCATCTGTGCTACGACCTACTATAATATTTCCATAAGATAGTGTGTCGAATAAAATCTTGAGAGGATCAAAACTGCTGACCTTTCATTTAAATAGAATATTTATGTAGCTTCAACCACAACCAAAATTTCAGTGTCTGAGCTTCACAAAGTTTTGCATCGGCTTGATTATCCCGAAGAATTGCGCTTTATCTTGAAATCTCGGTCCAAATACCGCACTCTTACATCTTTGTTGAACCAGTAGAAGGAAAGAACAAGTTAGTGTTGCAATTTATGGTGCACAGATCATGTAGAATCAGTTAGTTTGCATTACATACAATTTTCAACAGTATATCATAGTATACAGTGATGCCTCAGTTGTCGACCCCAATCCGTTCCAGAAAACGGATCGAGAAGTGATTTGTTCGAAAACCGAATCGACGTTTCCCATTACAATAAATGGGAAAAGAAATAATTTGTTCCAAGCCTAAAAAAAAATTGGGCTTTTTAAAGCATTTTTCCCTGATAATAAACTGCATAGTAGAAATACATGTATAATTTAAATACTTTAAATAATAAAATAATTTAAGAAATATATTTATTTTTTGCTTAAAATCTATGCTTTAGTAGGAGAGTACGCTAAGCTGTGCCCCGCTCGTTATGTCATTTCCGTTTTTTTTTCAAGGGGTTGTTCGAATTGACAAAAACAAAACGCGTCATGGGTGGGTCAGCTGCTTGCGCCGCACGCTTTTTGTTTTTTCCGGCTTTTTTTTTTTTCGGGGCCGTGGGAATTCACAACAAAGCGCGTCGTGGGTCAGCTGATCTGCATTATGTTATTTCCGGGTTTTCTCTGGGGTGTTCGAGTACAGGTTTTCTTTCGAAAACAGAAGCAAAAAAATTGAAATTTTCGTTTGAAAACCGATTTGTTCAAAAATGGGGACATTCGAGAAGCGAGGCTTTACTGTATTGGATATAATCTATAAATATTATGCATATTGTGACACTGGCACAGCTTTCCCAAGAGGAAGGAGAGTCTTGGGTCTCTGAGGCGACCTCTCCTATGTATGGAGTCACCAAGATGATTAAAATGTTATTTGTAATGTAAATTAAAATCTTTGGTGGCAAGGCCCCGGGGGTGGATGAGATTCCTCCAGTGTTCCGAAAGGTTTTGGATGTTGTGGCGGTGTGCTGGTTGAAATTCCTTTTCAATTTTAAGTGGACATTGGGGGCGGTGGCTCGGGATTGGCAGACTGGTGTCGTGGGGGACTGGAGGGTGCAATCCATCTACAGGGGGATCACACTCCTCAGCCTCCCTGCTAACGTCTCTTCTGGGGTACTGGCGAGGAGGGTTCGTCGGGAGGTCGAATCTCGGATTCAAGAGGTAGTTTTCGTCCTTGCTGCGGAATGGTGGACCAACTCTATGCGTTCATCAGGGTCCTCAATGGGGCATAAGAGTTCGGCCAACCAGTCTACATGTGTTTTGTGGACTTGGAGAAGGCGTTCAACCATGTCCCTTGGTTGGGGGTGTTCCTTGCATTTTCTGGTACCGAACCCACTGATATTGGTTGTTTGGTCCCTGTAAGACCAATGTCAGAGTTTTGCCGGCATTGCCGACACTAATTGAGATCACGTGAGGGTTGGACTCCGCCAAGGCTGGTCTTTGTCACCAATCTTTGCAGTGATCCGGACTTTGTATCGGTCCCAAAAGACGAAACTCTCCGTTTACCGGTTGATCTACATTCCAATCCTCACCTATGCTCACGAGCAGTGAGCCATGACCAAAAGAACAAAATCCCAGATACAAGTGGCCGAAATAAGTTTCCTCCACATCGGTGTTCATAGTCTCCGTTCGGGGTTAGGGTGAGAAGTTCGGTCATCTGGGACAGCTGCTCCTCCGCATTGAGAGGTGCCAGATGAGGCGGGTCGGGCATCTGATCCGGAATCCTCCTGAACGCATCCCTAGTGAGAAGTTCCATGCACGTCCGACCGAGAGGAGATCCCGACGACGACCCAGGACACGCTGGAGATGAACCGACCTCTGATAAGTGGGAAAAAATTGGACGGATGACATATTGTAATCATAAAATATCAAATATTGAATGGTTATCACCCACTTGTAGTCATCTTTAGTACGTGAGTGTTCTTAACGATCAGAAGGGCCTCAACAAGGTCTTAAATTGGGTACACGCAGATACTGTAATTATTTTATAGTATCTTCTGTTTTTTATTGGGGGCGGGGGGATTTTTAGTTGGGATTGCGGCGTAGAAGTGCATTGCTTCACACTGAAAGATGTTTTTGATTTTATTTCGGCAGCATGAAACTAGCAAAGTATTACATCATATTTGTATGATGCAGTGTGATATTAGCATGACTTCTGAAATGAATACCTTGAATAGAAATTACACGTTTTGTATTGTTGGTACAGCTCTTACATAAGATCTTTTGCAATTGTGCCTTGTGTACTTGTCCAGTGTAATTAGCGTACAATACGCGTATTAATTCACAGATTTCAATACCATACCACAGATAGTTAACAAAATATACCTTTTTCCCCCCAAACAAGATGATATCGCCCTCTCCATGATATTAATATGATATGTTCTGTGATCTGTAAACAGCTGGTTATCTTGCTTTTCCACGATAAGAGAAAGTGCTGAGGATTTACGCTCGCTGAGCACATTTGGGCTGAATCTTTCACACGTCACAAATTGCAGATGGGAAGCAGTGATCTTGAACAGCCGATCACATTTCCGTGACCATCTGACACCTTCCATTTAGGAAAATAATACTTTCTATCTTAGCATAACCCCCCCCGCCCCCACTCCACCCCCACCCCACCCATTTTCTGTCTGCAGAAGCTAGCAAAACGGAATTATGGATGAAAGACTTTGCTATTCACAACTTTGGATTTTTGTCTTTTTGTTTCGGCGCACTGACGGGAGTAAACGCTCCCCCTTTATGTTAATGGAAAAAAAAAAAAAAAAACAGGCCTGACCTTATAATGTGTGCACATGCAGCGTCGAAAACAAACCATTATAGCGCACGGTAGCATTGCGGCATAGCCGGTGGACTTGTTTATTTTATTTGTTAAGAGGTGAAGTACAAAAGCCGTCTGTGCGTGACCTGACATATAAGCGTCTTGCTGATGTTGGCGTCTTCTCAGATGGGTTCCTCGTGTAGGCGCGAACGTGGACCTGATCTGATCTGTGTAATATGACACCTAAATATGAGTTGGGTTAACTGGCACGGAGAGTTGTAAATCACTGTAGTGTGATTCTTTGTCTCAACGGGTTTAATTAGTCTTGAAATTCTTCTCTTATCTGATGACCCCCCCCCCTTCCTCACCAGCACCAGTACCTCCCCCATTCCCTTCTTCCCCCCCCCCCCCCTTTTTACCACCACCACCACCTCCTCCTACTGCACAGTGCAACCATAAACGCCGCGCAATTCTGAAGACCGGCGGCCTCGGGAGACTGAGCTGCTACAAAGAGCTGAAAGAGTTTGGAAATGGTCATTTTATTGTGTTGGAATGGCTCGCTGGAGACTTGGGTAATTTAGTGCTAACTGAGCGCTTGTAAAGATAACAGTATGTGACTCCCAAGTGCAACACGGCCAACTACTGTAGCGCTGCCACGCGTCCTCACCGCTACAACTTAAACTGTAGTAAACGCCAACTAGACATCTTTGAAATGACATTTTTACTCTGTTCTCTCTTTTTTTTGGGGGGGGGGGAAAATGTCACTCAAACATTTTATGTGGCTAACAAGCATCTTACATGCGCTAGTTAGTGCATGTCCAAAACCGTGGCGCAATGTTCTGTTTCATAGTACGTGAACATTTATCCCAATCTGTCATTCCGTATATTTTTGAGGTACCTGTCACGACCGGTCCCACGGGAGTCCCACGTGGATTTTTTTGCTCTAATTGAGCTCTTTATTTAATTGACAGTTCATTATGTCCTAATAAGTCATTCTCTACCAATTTCTTATCCTATTACTAACGTTATAAAGTCAACAGATTTCAAGTCCGTCTGCCTGTCGTGTTTGTCTCTCGGTCCATTCACAGGTTTCTGTAACATTTGGCGTCAAAAGTGTGTCAGTTAGCTGCGCGCCGGTGACCGGTTGACCGAGCCCTTGGGACAGTTGATAACCAAGTGGTAGACCTCAGAAACTGGTGAGACAATGGGACGATTGTTCTGGCCAAGTCTGGGACATGCACTCCCCTCTTGAAGGGAACCTTTGCTTTCATTCCAGCGATTACCCGAACATAGCCGAGCTCCCGTGTGTCATGTTGCGTGTACTGTTTTTGTAAGTTTGACGAGAATTCAGGAGTTGTATGATTTCTCACAGTTTTGTAACAATTTGCGGCTGAAGTGGAATGGCTAGCCGTGAGGCTATTCGTTGAGTGCCCAGCTGGAAGGACCCCAGAGATTGGTAAGATGCTGGGTCATGGCTAGTTCAGTGTTCCTCCAATTCTGTCTTACTGTACATATTCTCAGTTCGTTGAGGGTGGAGGACTTCAAATACTTGGGGTCAACAATACAGAGCAATGGAGAGTGTGGTAAGGAAGTGAAGAAACGGGTCAAAGCGGGGTGGAACAGTTGGCGGAAGGTGTCTGGTGTTCTATGTGACAGAAGAGTCTCTGCTAGGATGAAGGGCAAAGTTTATAAAATGGTGGTGGGGACGGCCATGGTGTCCGGATTCGACACGGTGGCACTGAAGAAACAACAGGAAGCGGAACTGGAGGTAGCAGAAATGAAGACGTAGAGGTTCTCGCTCGGAGTGAGCAGGTTCGATAGGATTAGAAATGAGCTCATTAGAGGGACAGCCAAAGTTGGATGTTTTGGAGACAAGGTTAGAGAGACCAGACTTCGATGGTTTGGACAGGTTCAGAGGCGAGAGAGTCAGTATATTGGTAGAAGGGTGCCGAGGATGGAGCTGCGAGAAGAAGACCAAAGGAAAAGGTTGATGGATGTTGTGCGGGAGGACATGAGGACAGTGGGCGTTAGAGAGGAGGACGCACGAGATAGGCTTAGATGGAAAAAGATGAGACGCCGTGTCGACCCCTAATGGGACAAACCGAAAGGAAAGGAAGAAGATTCTCAGTTCGTTGAGGACCCAGCTAGAACGTCCCTTGGTTGACACCTGTATAGAAGACCCTGGAGATGGGTGACATATGGGATCGAATGGAATGTGGGATCACTTTGGAAATACCAAGATGAAGAGTGTCATCCATCTCGGTGCTTGTTTACCCAACCTCGGTATCTTGGCTTTCATCTTGACCTGATGGACATGGCTCTAAATCCAGTTTGAGGATACGACTGTAGAGTTTGGTGACAAAAGGTGTCAGTAGTTAATTGGTTAGGTATTGTTTGTCTAATTGACAGCACCTGAGACACCAGAAATGGGTGGAGAACTCGGATCGATCTGGGGCACTTATATGGAAAATGTGTGTGCAATGCCGGGACATCGGAGCTTTCCGGATTCCAGTTTCATGCTCTAGATGTCCGGAGTAGGGCACGTGCGACGTGCCCCGATGGTTTTCTTATCGGTTTTTAAACCTGCTTGACCTGAAGCAGACCTCAGAGGTGGTCGAGCCACTGGAATTGGTCCGCGGTGCATGTTTAAGTGGACCAAAGTTCATGGAAATACTCGACAAAGTTTGGTGACAATTGGTTGTGAGAAGTGGGATGGTTTGTGCATTGCGTGCCAATTTGAAAAGACCCTTGGGTCAGCTGGCAGCCTGATTTTGTTTCCAGGACTGAGTCCAGAAGGGGACGTGGTCTTCTGCCGGTCGTAATGTTGGGATACTTGTATTTCTACTGACTAGACATGAGTTCAAGTCCAAGTCGAGGGTTTTGACTTATCAGAGTTTGGTGACAAATGGCGTCAGAAAGTGGCATGGTTGGTTGGAATTTGTGTTCAAGACTTTCCTGCGACTTGAAATTTACCGTAGATTATGGCTCGTAGAATTATTTATGCAGATGAAAAGTTGACGCAGGCATATTGTGATTTCGATCTTGTTGCTTTTAGTGGTTAAAAATGGATTTTTGTGCCGATTTGTGGACATGTACATACAAAAACCTTTGGGTTCCACTCCCGTTGTGTGTCCACGATATAAAAATTAGAATATATGAAAGTGTGACGGGCCTACATCTTTTCACGCTTTTATTGTCCTCTCCCTGCATCCATTAAAAAAAAAAAAAAACATAGATGCATTACAAACACAGAGTGGACATGGACTTTATGGCGCATATGCACAAGTTGTACGGTGCACCTTGCGTTTTGAAGGACTAGCTCCAGGGGGGAGGCGGGGTGGGTGCGGGTGCGGGTGTGGGAGATGAGGGGTTATTTTGCCGATGGAGATTAAGGCAGGGGGGGCTTTTTGTCATTTGTGCGAGACAAGCCATTCATCCATCCAGTTCACAGCCAAAAAAAGGCTGGTCCCAGAAATTAGCAGTTTCAGCTCAGCAGCAAAGTCGCCGGGCTGTGAAGGCAGAGAGAAATTGACTAATTAGCAATGCGCACTAAAACTTGACGGTTTCTCTCCATAACAGCGAGGGGTGGAAAAAAGAAAACGAGAGACTCGCCTTTTTTTTTCCTCTCCCCCCTTTTTTTCCCTCCTCTCCCCTCTTTCCTTTCTTCCATAGATGTTTGAAATCGCAGTCATTTACGCTCGACAGTTTTTACAATAGCCTTGAGCCATAATTTTGCGAGTCTCTCCAGCATCCATACCCCTGCATGGTCTCTCTCCACCGGCCATGCACGACCGTTTCTCTCCCCAACCGTGGATTTCCTATTACTCTCGTTACGACTCACTGAGCCCCAGGCCCAAGGATAATGATGTGTTGTTTCTTGGTAGCATAATTTGTCACACGTATATTTCTTCTTCTTCTTCTTCTTCTCCTCTTGCAGAAAGCACGGCTCCCTTCTCACACACTCGCACACTTCTGGTTAATTCCGAGGAAACAAATGATCAACAAATAACGCCAAATTGGGACTTTCGGGGGGGTCGGACCCGCTTTTTTAAAACAAGGAGAACAAAAGAAGGGACTCTTTGGGTGAGCTTTCCGGGGACCCCCTCGGAAGATTACTTTTTTTTTTTTTTTTTTTTTTTTTTGGGGAGGGAGTGTGCGCGTGCTGAGTGTGTGTCAGGTAAGTTTTGGCTGCTCTCATCATTTAGTTGTCACGCGGGCGCGCGTAAATTTACGCACGCACAAATGGCGTTTTGTCGCGGCGCGGACGCAAACAAAAGACGCGTACATCACCGGTTTTTCTGATTCCGGCGGACGAGGAGATCGATTGTTGTTGTTTTTTTCGTTTGCTTTTGTTTTGTTTTGGTTTTGTCTGGGTACGGTAGACGTGCGCGCGCCGTGCGGCGTCTCGGCGGCGGCGGGGCTGCACGGCTGCAGGAGGGCAGAGGACGAGGAGAGATCCACGCTGCGCGCGCTCTCCAGCGGGAATCCGGCTTCTCCGTAGCCGCCGAGTGCAGCCTCGTCGCCGCGTTGCACTCCGCGACACTTCGGTCCACATTTTGGGTTCTAATCCACATCCTCGCTTGAAAACTGGACCATACGCGAATAGTGCGCCGTTTTGCATGATGCAAACTAAAGCGTTTGTGTGCGCGCGCGTGTTTCTCGCTTCACGTGCAAGAAGTTGAAGATAATCCACGTGGGATGTAAATTCTGAGGCATCCCGGATCAATAACTCTTACAAGAGATAGTTTTGCCTCCCTGTAATAGGCTGAGCCGACGTGCGTTGTGCTGCTCTAAGGTGAATGGCTTGCATGGTTTATGTGTTGCCCAGGTGGCGTCCACAGTTAGGAAGCCATGTCCAGATCGGGTGACAGAACGTCCACCTTTGACCCGGCGCACAGTGACGCCCTGCTGCACGGGCTCAACCTGCTGTGGAGGAAGCAGCTCTTCTGCGATGTCACCCTCACCGCCCAAGGGCAGCACTTCCACTGCCACAAAGCGGTGCTGGCGTCCTGCTCCCAGTACTTCAGGTCGCTCTTCTCCTCCCACAACGCCATCAGCAACAACGAGGGCGGCAAGGGGGACCAGGGCAGCAGCGGCACCCCTTCGTCCTCGCCCGACGACAAGCTGGTGACCCCCGGCGCCAGGCCCATCAATAATCTGGTCCTGCAGGGCTGCTCGTCCATCGGACTGAGACTCGTGCTGGAGTACCTGTACACGGCCAACGTGACTCTTTCCCTGGACACGGTGGAAGAGGTCCTGTCGGTCAGCAAGATCCTCAACATCCCCCAGATCACCAAGCTCAGCGTGCAGTTTCTCAACGACCAGATCTCGGTGCAGAACTACAAGCAGATCTGCAAGATCGCCGCCCTCCACGGACTGGACGAGACCAAGAAGCTGGCCAACAAGTACCTGGTGGAGGACGTGCTCCTGCTCAACTTCGAGGAGATGTGCGCCATGCTGGACGCTCTGCCGCCGCCGGTGGAGTCGGAGCTGGCGCTCTTTCAGATGTCGGTGCTGTGGCTGGAGCACGACCGCGAGACCCGCATGCACTACGCGCCGGACCTGATGAAGAGGCTCCGCTTCGCTCTCATCCCGGCTCCGGAGCTGGTGGAGAGGGTGCAGTCGGTGGACTTCATGAGGAGTGACCCCGTGTGCCAGAAGCTGCTGCTGGATGCCATGAACTACCACCTGATGCCCTTCAGGCAGCACTGCAAGCAGACCACGGCCAGCAGGTAAGACCACCGCCATCGGACGCCGTTTATATCATAAATGTCAACAAGTTGTGGTCAGACTGAACTGTAGTTAGTTAGTTGAAGTGTTACCGTGTTTTTTTTTTTTTTTTTAATGTTATTCCAATGTGGGGAGGGGGGCGGAGGGGGAATTCAGTTTTTACAGTCATCCGAAAAACAAACTTCATTTCCGACCGTACAAATGTTTATTTTATGTTCTGATCATCTGTGGGTGAAATCTTCTGGGACTTTTTTTATAACCATTCCTATGATGTTTTGTCTATTTTTGGAACCGCACAGCGGGCCGTATCAAATGCTCCGATAGGCCGTATCTGGCCCATGAGCCACATGTTGCACACTCGCTATCATGCTACCTTAGCTGGCTGAATAAAGACTGAATAAAATGAATAAAAACTGTGTTGCAGCGTTGTCACAGTGTAAATAAGATGCAGCACATCCAAATTCAACTTAATACATCCATTTAATAATGTATGCAGTTATTTTCAGTTGGAACATTGATCGTAGTTTAAAGTAATTTGTTAGTTTTTATTAAGGAGCTGACAGTAGACGCTTATTGTCAGGAAGTTAATTCATTGCCAGCGACATTATAATAACAATAATCAGAGCCGTTCTACTTCGAAAGGGTTTTCGGAGCATAAATCTGTGTCCACGTGCAACATATCTATTTCCCGCACGTCCACCTAAATGAACACGGAATCGGCAATCCTCATAATTAGTTTCACATGCCACTGTATCTCTCCTCTCAATTAATCACCATTATCTATGTCCAGGGGCTCATTTGCATACGAATAACCCCGAAAACACTTCCAAGTGGGCCTCTAGCACGGAGAAGCTAATTGATGTAGCCATGCAGAAAAAGGGACAATATGAAAAAAAGGAAATAAGGTGAATGTGACTGAGTTTAATGTAATATAATTACCGCACATTCTGATTAATTGCGAGATTTGCGTTGGAGGCCATTAGGAGCCAGACGATTCCCCCCCTAAACGCAGAGCTAAGCGTGGCGCCCGCGGGGGTTTATACATCACACGCAAACTCACAAAACGGCCGCGGCGCGTCACATGAATCGTCGCAGCCAATGGGATGGAGACGTCGTATAACCGGGGTGATGTCGTCAATTGCCTTTTCGCCTCCGGCGCGGCACCCCCGCGGTACCATCCACGCTCCTCGGCTAATTACGGCGATACCTTTTCGGAGTGTAATAGCCAATCGATAACGCAGCACCGTGAAAAGTGTGCCTTTTGTTAATTGTAATAAATGTGCGCAAGAGCCCCTGACGCGCCTCGACGGGGCGTGTGTAGTGCAGTGTACAGTATTTCTTTTATTCATTTATTCCTGTTGTTTACTATTGTCGTTCCAGAATCCGTTCGAACAAGAGAATGCTGTTACTGGTGGGTGGCTTGCCCCCCGGACCCGATCGCCTCCCCAGTAATTTGGTCCAGTACTATGACGACGAAAAAAAGACATGGAAGATTCTCACAAGTGAGTTTTATCTGAGGTTTTCCACCCCCCCACCCACACCCACCACCCGCCCAGCTTTCTCCTGTTCGGGGAGTTTTACGGTCGTTCCTTTGGATGACTTTAACGCGGGTTAATTTG
This sequence comes from Syngnathoides biaculeatus, assembly GCF_019802595.1. NCBI lineage: Eukaryota > Metazoa > Chordata > Actinopteri > Syngnathiformes > Syngnathidae > Syngnathoides > Syngnathoides biaculeatus. Next base: position 426,301 of record NC_084652.1, on the reverse strand, counting down.
AGCGAAGGAGTTCCCTAAATCCTTCAGGTAATAATATATCACTATCACTTTTTAATATAAGTTTCTAATCAGAGCGTGACTTCACACCGCTGCGGAGCGTCACGCCTGGTTCGCCTTGTTTTTGCTGAAATATGCTGCCGAGATGCATGATGAGATTCACTTGAATCTAATGATCTGCCGTGGCAGAGATTGAATGCGGGCTTTTTGAGTGATATCTTTGCCGAGTGGCTCTCAAATTCATCTTGATTATTCGCCGGCGCTGATCAATACCGGCTGAATTGCTTTTAATTATTTACCCAAATACAGTTTAAACGTAGCCGGCGACCTCGGTCTCTCAACTCATGTTGGATTTTACAAATAAATACATAGTTGGCACTTTTTTTTTTTTTTCAAACAATCTGGAATGATATCTTAAAATGAATACTGCTTACTTTGTACTCATTTTGGACACAACAGATCGTTTGCAATGGTGTGGAATTGATCGTGTCATGAGGTGAATCAACGGAATGCAGTACTTGGCTGAAACCAGCAGAGGCGCTGTTGATTTACAGTCAACTGGTTCGCAATCTTAAAAAAACGCAAGAATAAGTCAGCAATGAAAAATTAAGCTCCATTCATGCTGAAATGCAAAAATGCAAGTAGTTCAAATTTCTTTGTAAAACGCTACCATGGCAACAGAAGTTGAGGACATTTAGAGAGAGATTTCTCCAATCCTAAAAATGAATGAATAGATTTATTGATTGTTGATTTCCGCATGGGTGGCACGGTGGCTTAGCTGGAAAGCGTTGGCCTCACAGTTCTGAGGTCCCGGGTTCAATCCTAGACCCGCCTGTGTGGAGTTTGCATGTTCTACCTGTGCCTGTGTGGGTTTCCTCTGGGCTCTCTGGTTTCCTCCCACATTCCAAAAACATGCAACATTAATTGGACACTCTAAATTGCCCCAAGGTGTGATTGTGAGTATGATTGTTTGTCTCCATGTGCCCTGCGATTGGCTGGCAACCAGTACAGGGTGTACCCCTCCTCCTGCCCGTTGACAGCTGGGATAGGCCCCAGCACTCCCATGACCCTCGGCGAAGAAAATGGATGGATGGATGATTTTTGCACAAAGTTGCTCATCATCCTCAATATAGGCATTAAAACAATCCAAAAATAATCAAGGATCAGGGACCACCAAAAGTCGTTTTTGTAGCGATTGAGGCGTGCGATACTTGACTGCGACGGTCAGAGGCACTATTCGGGTTCCCACGCTGACATTTTTTTGTCCTTCTCGTCGAAATCATTCCTACTGAAGATCTACATGTAGTGTTACTTTGTTCCGTGCAACACGAGTGGTGTAACGGGAGTTCTGAACAACATTGAATATTTGATTGTTCAATGATCCTCAGTCGATCAAGGGACTGTACTAAACCACTAGAGGAATTGACACCATACAAGAGATTTCCTAGATAGTCCACAATTATTACAGACGTAGTCTTGAAGCAATTGAGGCCCAATGGAGTTACTACAGCGGTGCCTCGGTTCTTGACCACAATCCGTTCCAGAAGGCAGTTCACGAACTGATTTGTTCGAAAACCGAGGTACCACTACAGAGGTGCTGTCGATTCACTCTCAACTAGTGACAAAAGCTGTGGGAAATTGAGCTAATATGGAGCACTAATATGGAAACAGGAGTACAGAACTTCCAGATCAGTTTCCCCAGCCCCGAAATGAACGATTCCTTTACGTGAGTAATGATTTTCTTCAGACATTAACACGAGACAAGACATATGCTCGGCCGGGCCAGCAATATCACAGACGACTGAAGTAGGTGATCTGGGGTAACCATGGAAACAGAGATGCGATTCTTGTTATTACAAACTGGAGTGTCGTGTCAATGCATCAAAAGCAGTTACTGCGATCACAAACTGTGAACTAGTTTGTCTGACAAAATGTGGTCACGTGGCACAAAAATGTCTGCTCAGTTGCCACCGTGCTACATTAGCTTAGCTACAGCATGTTCTGACGTACAAATTTTGTTTTTTTATTTTGAGGATTTTTGTTTTTTTATATATACTGTATTTGGGCGGCATGATGGCTCAGCTGGTAAAGCTTTGGCCTCACATTTCTGAGGTCCCGGATTCAATCCCCCGGCCCCGCCTGTGTGGAGTTTGCATGTTCTCCCCGTGTGGGTTAAAAAAATGCAACATTAATTTGACACTCCAAATTGTCCATAGGTGTGATTGTGAGTGCGGCTGTTTGTCTCCATGTAGCCTGCAATTGGCTGGCAACCAGTACAGGGTGTACCCCGCCGACTACCCGTTGACAGCTGGTATAGCCTCCAGCACTCCCTGCGACCCTTGTAAGGATAAGCACTCTAAGAAAATGGATGGATGGATGGATTTGTGTTTCTTTATTTCGAACCTGGATTATCACATACTGTTGTGATGGCCTCGTCGTAATTCCTCGTATTTCATGCGGGGAAATGTTCCACGTTCCCTCTCTCTTTGCCATCCTTGACCTTTTCCAGAGTCCCCCCTCTATTTGCTCTCATATTCCAAAGGTCAAACTTCAGACAATGGCCAAGCATGTTTTTTTCTTCTTCTTCTCTCGTATTGAGCTTTCATTTGTTGTTGCTCATTCCTCAGCGTTAGCATATTGTTTTTTTTTTCCCTGTCTTTCCGTGAGTCAAATCCCACATTGTGTGATCTTTTTTTTTTTGTTTCCTTTCCCCCATTTTTTGCCCTCAGAGTTCCATTTTTCGTCTTTTAAAATTCACGTTTATTGCGTGCCCGTGCTCCAATCACATTTCCCGTTTTGGTGCTTTATTATTATTATTTTTTTAAATCTCACATTTGCTCATATTCATCAGTTTGCGCTCTACATGCACACGCACAGTCTGCGGTGTCATTTGCTCATTACCCTCAGCCCTCGTGGGTATAAATGGCGACTGGCAAAAAGGTCAGCGGGGATTTCCATCACTCACAACTAAAAAAAAAAGTTAACACTCAAATGGTCCGTGGCCTTGCGGAAGGACAAAACTGCACAATCATCCCCTGAACACATCAGCGAGCGTCTGATGTCGCCCGCGCACACAACGGACGTGGAAGAGAGGGAGATTATTAACATTCAATCATAACTTTCCAATGAGGCGAAACCTAAGAGGGGCAGCCTTTGATTAAGACATTCATCAAGGTAATTTGGGAAGATTCTTGATTCTCTTCCCTCTTGTTGGATGTCACAGGGAGACGCTCGCCGTCGATCCCAGGGTGAAGTTTGCCATCTAGCGTACCAACAGGAGCGTGAACAAAAGGACCCCGATTGCATACTTTGCATCATTAGAGATAAAAGCGACTCCACCCTAGTGCAGGAATGATGGCGTTAAAAAACAAAAAGGACACAAAAGAGACAGAGCTGGGCGCGTTCGCTGTGGACTCAACCAAGCGCGGACTGCCTCCATGCGGCGGTTTCGGACTCCCTCTAGTGAGCCCCTGAGCTCACTGTAGACGGCCGCCATGGAAAGGACCCTTCAGGAGGATCTCAAAGCCGAAGGGGTGGATTTACTTCACCCACTTTCATTTTACAGTAAGTTCCAGGATGGGGGCGAGCGAAAAGCCAGTGGCATGTTTTATGCAGCGGGTGTCAAACTCAAGGCCCGGGGTCCACATCTGGCCCGCCGCGTGATTTTGCGTGGCCCGCGAAGGCGAATCACGTGTGTCGACTTTCATGATTTTTGTCCCAATCTGTACCAAAATTGTCACATCCTAAGTGTTAATTTTTTGCGTTGCCAAACATCAAGAATAGTTGAAAAACCCATCGCCCTTGGTTTCTGATTCCAGAACTAGTTTAGAAATTTCGTGTGTGAACATGATGACGATTTGTATGGTTTCACAGTCATAACCGCCCTCTGAGGGAAACCGGAACGACGATGCGGCCCGTGACAAAAATGACTCACCGCCTCGCCCGCCACGCATCCCAACACCTGCCTGTGTCCACCGCACCTGTAGAGGCAGGACAAAATGTCCCGCGTACCCTTGGCGTACCGCCGCCTTACCTCTCTGCAAAGCCTACAACCCCCCAGCCCCCGCCCCTCCCCCGTGGCAGCCTCTTTCCACGGGTACAAGATGATTTCAAGTCACTAGACATCACATAAAAAGCCGCCCATGCGTGGCCTATATACTGCTGACTGCACGATAATGTAAATAGCATGTAAGGGAGTTTGGCAGTCATATGGCACTTGTCTTTGAGGTGCACTGGAGGCAGGCAACCTAATCCCCTCGTTTCCAGATAAAGCCGTGTTTAGTGTACGTGGTATTAGCGCCTCTACCCGCTCTCTCTCTTCCCGACGAGCGGCACATGTCAGGCAGGGCCCGAGTGAGATTGCAGCGAGAAGGGCCAATTGGAAAGAAATGAGATTCAAGGCTGTCTAATTCTGCAGCAACTGCGATCCATCAGGCGCCGGGCAGGCGGCGGTGGAAATGACTGATGGAGACAGACAGGTGGGCTTTAACATTCCACTGATTTGTGCTCCAACGGAGACCCCCGCCTTTCCCCCACCCCTACCCCACCGACTCTCCACCTCACCCCGAGATTTATTGAGTGAACACGATCATGTTCATTACGACTGTCACCCCAGACCATTTCTCTACATCTCAATGGGGGTCACCGCGACAAAAGAAGATGGAGGGCAGGGAGGGAGCGCAAAAGCAGGTGAACTCCATCAAATATTCATTTTTCTTCCCCCCAATAACAAGGACACTCACCGACTCCTTGAACTCCTTTGAGAGGATTTAGGAGCCTCTGTGTAGGAATAAATGTCCATTCACGATTTGAGGATTACAATTTATGGACTGAAAAGCGTCTTCCACAAACTGTATGCGCGACGTTGAAAGCATAAAAATACCTAAAATAAGGTAACAATTTCGTATTTAAGGGGTCACGCACACACAACCCTGGATCGATTGTGTAGTTGTCCGATGAGAAAAATCCAACTGATATGTTGGCTTCACAAGACTGTAATAGTACTGTTACTACAGTTTTTTTTTCCTCACTTTTTTTTCTTGTTGTTGACACGCACAATGATTTGCGATCGTTGCCGCCAGACCGTTTTCTGAGCAAATCTGGGAGGAAAATGTATTCTTAACGCACCCGCCGCAGTAGAATCGCTCAGGAACGTCTTGAGGAGACGTCCGATAATCGGGCCGTTTCTGACCTTGAAAATGCTCAAATTCGACTTTTATCCATCCATCCATTTTCTTTGCCGCTTATCCTCACGAGGGTCGCGGGGAGCGCTGGAGCCTATCCCAGCTGTCAACGGGCAGGAGGCGGGGTACACCCTGAACCGGTTGCCAGCCAATCGCAGGGCACATCGAGAAAACGGTGGCACTCACAATCACACCTAGGGGCAATTTAGAGTGTCCAATTAATGTTGCAGGTTTTTGGGATGTGGAAGGAAACTGGAGTGCCAACCCAGGCGCGGGGAGAACATGCAAACTCCACACAGGCGGGGCCGGAATCGAACCTGGGTCCTCAGAACGCTTTTTATGTGTCTTTTTTAATTTTTTCAAAGGGCTTGTTTTTTATGCTACTAACTGTATGTTATCTACTTGCATCTGAGAAAGGGGCGTCTCAGTTGCTTGGGTATTTTTCAGCCGTTTATTGAATACTGGTAGAACATTCAAGTGCATATACACGAGAAGCACACACTCAGGAGCTTCCATGAGCTATGGAAGTAAATATGTGCCACCGGCATTTGAATTTGAAATGCAAAGTGATCACATTTTCAATAGTTGTATTTCAGCGTAACTTTTCGGTGTGAACAATTCAACGGGCTACAATTCGCTGTCTAAAATTCACCGTCTGTGCCACCGGGCGGGGTTACTTCAGGTCAGAAGCGAACACCCGGCCAATCGCAGTTACGCTTTCTTAGTCACATGACATCACATAATAAGAAAGCGGAACTGGATTGGCTGGATGTTCGGCTCTGACCTGAACTAACCCTGGCCGGTGGCACAGATGGTGAATTTTAGACAGCGAATTGTAGCCAGTCAAATTGTTAAGAGTGAAAAGTTACACTGAAATACAACTGCAGTAGTACCTCAGTTTTCGACCGTCTCATTTTTTCGAACAAATCGGTTTTCGAATGAAAATTTCGAGATTTTTTTTGCTTCGGTTTTCGAACGAAAATCGCTACTCGAACGCCCCTAACAAAGCCCGGAAATATCAGAACAGCAGATATAGGAGACCAGCTGACCCACGATGCACTTTGTTGTGAATTCCCACCCCGCGAAAAAAGCTGACCAACTCAGGACACGCGTTGTTATTGTCAATTTGAACGAACCCCTGAAAAAAAACCCGGAAATTAATTCGCTCGGCGGTTGATTCGATTTTCCAACAAATCGGTTCTCGAACCGCCTTCTGCAAAACTGATTGCGGTCGAGAACCGAGGCAGCACTGTATTGAAAATGTGATCACTTAACATTTCAAATGAAAACCCTGTTTTCTATGGCTTTTCAAATTCAAATCCTGTTGGCACATAATGGGCTGCAGTCTTTTCTATACCTTTCATGTTTGTCTTCGTAGTTTTTCTTTATATATAAGTTGTTCGTTTGTTTCTTTTTTAAGTGTGTCTCGGTTTTGGAATCTATCACTGTTGACTGTACCCCTCATGGTACATGGGTACTTTCCGAGGCCCACAAAATCTAACTTAGCAAATGTTGTTTTGTGTTTTTCTGGGCTCAGCTCCCTACCAATGCAGTAATTCCGTCCTTTTGTGTGTGACGCAGTAATGCCTTACAACAGCGCTCATCACTGCGTTGTGGAGGTGGAGAACTTCCTGCTGCTGCTCGGCGGAGAGGACCAGTGGAACCCCAACGGTAGCCTCGCTCTCCATTTGCGTCCTTTTGTGTTGGCTAAACTAAGAGATGATTCTGTGTGAATGCCGTACGACTACGAGTAATACTAGTTGTGGCTCCGACTTTAAAGCCCAAGCATTATCCCTATAAACATTCTAAAATAGATATTGTAATGACAAATACATATGACATTATTTACTTCAGTGTCTATACGAAAAAATAAATATGAGCGGAGAGCGTGTCATCCATGCGCAAAGTTGCGGAAGTGTCGTTCGACATCCAAAGCGGTCGCCATATTGGTTGCATCTCCTGCCCATGATGTCATCCCAGACATTCGCCATTGAAAATACGCTGTGCCACCTACTATGGGAAACGCCCCTTCAGACACCGAAGCTCTTTCCGAAGAAGAGAACATCGGGCCAGTATTACCCTATCGTTTCGAGGCATATTTAGATGATATGCGGATCACGGCCAAACCACCTCCCAGCTCGATCCACTTCCGAGCGGCGGTGATAAAAACAACGCCGCCCGCAAACGATGCCGACGCCGCGATCAAACCGCCTCCCCGTCCGAGCCACTTCCGCGGCGGAGATGACCCACCACGGCCGACAAGGCAACTATTGTTTTTTTTAGTCGCTGTATACACACCTACCTTTCATTTGGAACCCACGAAGCTCTCGTCCTTTGCACCCGTGCAATCCGTTTTTCACGACAAACCGGGTCTCTTGGAAACGTATGAAGGGTAAATCCATCCTCCCGAGTGTTCCAGCAATATCCAGCAATGCAACGAGCCGGCATTTTGGCTAACACGAAGGAACAACAAGCTACCTTCCCGCAGGTAAAACTAATAGAAACAAACGAGTCCGCTTGACTGCGCTACCGCGCCGTACGTCACTTCCTGCTTCTTCTGGAAAACAAATCCCTCGAGAGGATTTTCATGGCGGGAGTTACAAAAAGCCATACACGTCAAAATCATGTTTTGTAGTGGAAAAAAAACCGAATGGGTCCATATACCAGCTGCCGTTTTTTCATTAATAACATACTAAAAATCATCCATTTCATGACACTTGACCTTTAAACCAGATGATCACAGAGTGGATGAGCAACATTTTGTCATTAACATTTGAAGCGTGAAGTTGGTTTATTGTGGAAAAATGGTAACAATCACGTAGGACACAAAGACTGTCAAAAGATGATAATAAACACGATATTTTCCTCTGTTCTGTAGGAAAACACAGCACAAATTTTGTCAGTCGCTACGATCCCAGATTCAACAGTTGGATACAACTTCCTCCGATGCAGGAGAGGTGAGGCCACTTTGAGGATTATTTTATAAAATCCACTCGTTTCACCATGAGGATCGGGGTGCGCTGAACATTAAAGCGAAAGTAAATTACAGTTGCATAAATTGGGTGGATTTGAACCTTTAGCTGTAACTTATTTTAGAAATCCCAACACTTGTTCGAAACCCCACCCCTGACATTAAACATTATGGCTATTGCTGTGTATTTGGCTAACTCTTAAAATCTATGTCAGAAACATTTAGCTCTTTATCCACCCATCCATTATCTGAGCTGCTTATCCACACAAAGGTCGCGAGAACGCTGTAGCCTATTTCAGCCATCTTCCGGAAAAAAAGGCACGGTACACCTTGAACTGGTTGACAGCCAATTGTAAGGCACATAGAAACAAACGTGCATTCGTACCTATGGACAATTAGGGCTCTTCGGTTAACCTACCATGGCTGGTTTTTTTTTTTTTGGGATGTGGGAGGAAACCGGAGTTCTACGAGAAAACCCAAGCAGGTAACGAGCAAACTCCACGTAGGCGGGTCTAGGATTAGAACCGCAGTCCTTAGAACCGTGAGGCAGACCCTCTGACCAGCCGTCCACCGTGTTTCGGCTCAATATCTGTTTTCGAACAAAATGAGAAGGTATCAAGCATTTCTGTGTAAGGGGTAACATGTCCGCTGCCCCTTCAGGAGAGCCAGCTTCTTCGCCTGCCGCCTGGACAAGCACCTGTACGTGATCGGCGGCCGCAACGAGACGGGCTACCTCTCCAGCGTGGAGTCGTACAACCTGGAGACCAACGAGTGGAATTACGTGTCGTCGCTTCCGCAGCCCCTGGCCGCCCACGCGGGAGCCGTTCACAACGGCAAGATCTACATATCAGGTCAAGTACACGGCCACCAGAGCGGCGGTACAATATACGCGGTACATACGTGTAGATGTGAAGGAGACAGTAGCATTAGTGTAATGCAGAGGATAAAGAATATATGAGTATTTGTGTGAAAATTAAATTTTCAACAACATCGATCTTAGTTTTGTCTTCTTGTCGATGGTGTTTTGTGTTAGTAATAAGAAAGCTGACTTTTTTTTACACCACATTGTGGTTTGTTTAAATACACAACGTGTAATTTTTACAGTAAATTTCAACTCGGGGTGGCAGTAAACCAAACTATTGTTTTTTTGAAGTTCTCTTGAATATGTTCAAATTTTTCGTATGGTAAGCATTCCACGCTACTCGCGAGCTAGTTACACCAAAAACTTTGTCTGAATCTCTTTGCTGTGGTTAAATCTCTCTGGTTCAGGTCCTTCCACGTCCCGACTGTCGATTAACTTTCTGGCTTTTAAGTCTCCAAGATCTTAACCAGTCAGTCAAGATTTCAACACCGATTGCCCTAACTAAATACTAAATCCTCAAGTCACTTACATATTCCTGAAAAATCTACCGATGGATTGTAACATATTTGTACCAGTGCTAACGGATAAATCCAGAGTGTTTTTGCTGATCGAGACCTTTGATGCGTTACAGGCGGGGTCCACAACGGCGAGTATGTGTCGTGGCTGTACTGCTACGACCCCGTGATGGACGTGTGGGCCCGCAAGCAGGACATGAACACAAAGCGCGCCATTCACACGCTGGCCGGGATGAACGACCGCCTTTACGCCATCGGGGGGAACCATTTAAAAGGTAAGCGAAGCGGCTGATGGATTGTTTTTTTGTTGCTGTTTTTTTTTTGGTTTGTTTTTGTCTGTGGTTGTGGGCCGGTGACCGTTTCCCTTCTTTGGAGCGGTTATACAACACAATCTCATTGTTTGGCATCTTCCTGTTTATGTGAAAACACACTCGTTTCCCTCCGCTTTATTGTTCTAGCTTTCGCGGCTACTTGTCAGCGTGAGACCATGATTTCCCGATGACCGAATAAGAACCCTGTTGATTTTGAAATACGAGCTTCCCCGGTGGTGAAACCCGACCCCTATCTTGAAACCATGGCCTTGACTTCAAACCCGAATCTGAAACCGTAACCCTTTTTGAATCGCTACGAAGCCCCTGATTTGAAACCCTAACCCTGGATTGAAACTCTAATTGAAAACCCCTCACAGTGGATGAAACAACAACCATGATTCCGAATCCCCACCCTTTCTTCAGACCCTAATGGACCTTTCCATTTCCTTTCTTGCGATCTTAAGCTCCGCGCCTTTAGCGGAAAATAAATCCGAGAAATCAACGCTGGGCGTAATAGTAACTTGTGAGTCTTCGTAACATTAACTTTTCCAAGCGCACGCTAGTGACAACCAGCATTGCTTTTGGGTCAATATGGCGAGAGGGGCGTGTCAAGCCAGCGGTTGAGACAATGCAGCTATCTGATTGGCTATTATTGTACGAGTGCTTGACAGGTCGGAAAGGTCCATTTCAAACCCAACACTCCCCTTCAAGACAGAATTTCAAACCCTAACCCTCGTTTGAAAGGTGAGCCCCGTCTCAAAGCTTTAATTTGAAGCTCTTACCCAGACTTGAAACCCGACCTCCATCTTGAATCCGTCATTTAACGCCCCTTCCTTTCTTTAAAACCCTCCCCTCACATGTCAAAATTCATACAATTTAGACTACAATATTCAAAGATTTTCTATCTCAGAGCGAGAACTTAATAGACTTTGAAGCAGATCACCTCTTCACTCACTTCCTTCAAGTTTCTGTTCACGGTTTATTTCTCGACGTCCGAAGCAAAAAAACTTTATCGATTTGGGTGGGCGGAATCCGACACAAGATGTGTGAAGCAGGTCAGGTCGGCGCCCGCGACCCTTTCTTCAAAGCTTTGCCAGGTGGAATTTTTTCCACATACGGTCACACTTTTCAGAGATTATTCCTTAGTCAAAGATAGAAGATTATTGATTTGAAAGAACATCCAAACCGAGTGGGATATGCGAACGAAATCGGTCCACGCACAAAATCCTTTTCAAAATGCAAAATCTTACTAAGATTAAGAGGAAACCCTTCATTTTCTGTCCCCCCCCCGCTCACAGGCTTCTCTCATTTAGACGTGATGTTAGTGGAGTGTTACGACCCCAAGGCGGACCAGTGGAACATCCTGCAGACGCCCATCCTGGAGGGGCGCAGCGGGCCGGGCTGCGCCGTCCTCGACGACAGCATCTTCCTCGTGGGCGGCTACAGCTGGAGCATGGTATTGCTCGATGATAGATACGGCGGAACCTCTCCGTGTTCGTGATTTGACAAGAGCAGATTCACAGAATTGCAATTTCTATTTTTTTTCTCAGCTTTTGTGGGCACAAACTCCGTTTTATACACTTATTGGCAGTGGAATATGTATATACGTCTCAAATTTCATAATCTCGATTTGTGCCAAAACAATCCACCTATCCATCCATTTTCTGAGCTGCTAATCCCCACAAGGGTCACGGGAGTGCTGGGCACTATCCCTGGTGTCATTGGGCAGGAGGCGGGGTACACCCTGAACTGGTTGCCAGCCAATCGCAGGGCACAATCATACCTAAGGAAAATTTAGAGCGTCCAATTAATGTTGCATGTTTTTGGGATGTGGGAGGAAACCGGAGTACTCAGAGAAAATCCACGCAGGTACAGTACATGCAGACTTCATACAGGCGGCGCCTGGATTTGAACCCCAATCCTTAGAACTGTGAGGCCAACACTCTAACCAGTTGTCGCACCGTGCCGCCTTAACTACAAATTTATAATCTCGTAAGAATGAAGTATCCCGCCTCCTGCCCGAAGTTAGCTGTTACTCTTGGAACCCTTGTGAGGATAAGGGGCTAAGAAAATGGATGGATAGTTAAAAATGTCAAAAATTACTTTTTAATCACTAAAAATAAAAGTACGTTAAAATGACAACTTTTTTTCCTTGGAAAAAAATCATCTTAAAAACAATCAATTACAGGCGGAACAGCTGGTAAAACGTTGGCCTCACAGTTCCAAGGACCCGGGTTCGATGGCGGCCCCACCTGTGTGGAGTTTGTATGTTCTCCCCGTGCCTGCGTGGCTTTTCTCCGGGCACTCTGGTTTCCTCCCACATCCCAAAAACATGCAACATTAATTGGACACTCTAAATTGCCCCTAGGTGTGATTGTGAGTGCGGCTGTGTGTCTTGATGTGGCAGGCTCCAACACTCCCTGCAACCCTCGTGAGGATAAGCGCCAAAGAAAATGGATGGATGGAAAATCAATTACAGTATACTGTATTAAGAATCTCACTTTTTTCTTAAAAAAGTTTTTTTAATGTTGTAATGTGATTTTTAATATTTCCAATTTAAAAAAAAAAAAAAGGCCATTTTTAATCTAACAAATAACCCCCTTTTTTTTGTTTCCCATTGAGACTTGTTAGAATGTATGTACCGTACAGTACAGTATGTGATTGTTCCTCCTCTTTTCCCCCAGGGGGCGTATAAATCATCAACCATCTGCTACAGCCCGGAGAAGGCGTCATGGACAGAGTTGGAAGGCGAGGTGGCGGAACCTCTGGCGGGCCCGGCTTGCTCCACAGTCATCCTGCCCGCCTGCCTCCCGTTCAACAAATGACAACTAATCCAGCCGAGGGGGGGCAGCAGCCGCGGCGACGACGACTGGGGAAAGGAGCGTCCCTCCCTCCTCCCTCCGTAAGCAGGCGGCGATTTTACCACCCATCTCCCGCTTCTGCTCAGTGATGCGGCGGTGTACAAATTATTTTTTTACAAGTTTGACCGGAGCACTTTGGTTATTCCCCCCTCCCCCCTCTAAAGATGTAAAAAGAGGGAAGGAAAAGCGATGTGTATTTAAAATGGTCACGTTCATGTGAGCTCTGGTTTATTGACTTTGTTTCAAGTGTATTTTTATTTTTCTTCTACACGATAGCACGCGTTAGCTTAGTGCTAGCTTCCAGGTCCGTCGAATATCCGATGCACATCAATTCGAACACGGGCAGTGAGAGAAAGAAAGAAAAAGAGATTATTCCCGATGAATGTTTCCTCTGAACCAGGATTGGGTGAGCTTATTTTTAACATTTTCTTTTTAAATTTGATAAATGGGCACCATGGGTCACCTGCACATACTTCCGCTTTCTTTTTTCTTTAAAAAAAAACAAAACATTTTCCGTCACCAAAATGACAGTAATTCTTCTACTTTTCAAAGTATAATGTAAAAAAAAAAAAGATTACTTCAAAAAGTGCAGCTCAAGTTGTGTCAATTCCAAATATTTGATTCATTTCATGACAAATCTCAATCGTGATGCGTTAATTATTATTATGATTATGAATGTAATGAATGGCATATCGATGGTACAATCAAAGTTTAATTACTCGCCAATGTACTGGAAGCATGTTTGACCAATTGAGTGGCAACTAACATGCCAACTACACGAGTATTTTGGCATACTAATATCTTCCATGAAGGAGTGTTTGGGCAGCACGGAAAAGGCAAAATATGTATTATATGATACAGAAATGAAGTGGTAATTCTATGACCAAAAAAAGTTGGGGGAAAATGGCAATTGTTTGTTTTTTTTCTTGAATAAAATGTAATTATTTTCAAAAGGTACAATACATTTTACAAGGGAAAGTGAAGGAAAGTTTTCTTTTTCTTTATTTGTTCAAATGTTTTTCTTGTTACATTTCAACTTTAATCACAATATTAAGGCTTACAATTTGATGTTTTGGTCTTTTTAGCGAAAGGACATGATCTTACGCTTTAAAGATTCCAACTTTTTTTCTTGAGCATGTAATTTTTGTCCAGAAAATTTGATCTCGGAACAATATAAGTGATTGTCGGGTATAAATAGTTCTCGGGTGACTTTTCTCAAAAGATTATGACTTTTTCTTGAATGAAAACCTTTTTTTTTTTACTCCAATTACAATTTTTTTTTCAGTGTGGCCCTAATACTCCTTTTATTTATAAGCATACAGCGGACTTTAATGCACTAACAGTGAGCCCGTGAGTTCACTGCAATGTAAATTAATTACTGTGTTGTGGTAACCCTACAAAAAAAAAACAAAAAAAAACTTAAAAAAAACCTTTCAGTACAAATGAGTCCAGTCTTGTGTATTATGGATCCCCTAAAGGGACGGGTTTGTCTCCCCCTCACCCCCACGCCCCCATGTCCCTTTAGGGGCTCTGTAGTCTGTTACTGAATTTACAAAAAAAAAAAAAAAAGTTGATTATAAATGTCAATCCTGTAAAGGTTTGTTGACCTTCATTCTTGTACATAATCGCTTGCTGCAGTGAAACATTTTTGGATTTATTCTCAAATCCTGTTTATGTCCTTTGCATTTTAGAATATGGAAATAAACTGACACATTGATGATGTAAAAACTCCACTTTTTTTTTTTTTTTTTTTTGGTAAATGGTACTTGTCTTCATTCGAGTTGACTGTGAACCGGAGCCTTTGAGCGAGCGAACTTGTGTGAACCCCGAACTTGTCGCCACGCGGCAGATGTAGACAAACTACCATACAATACATGAGTAAGGAAATAAATGAACTTTTCTCTATATTCTCACTTATTGAGGGGCACCACCAGGTCTAAATGAGTGTGTAAGGGTGGCGCTCTGTGCTCCTATTGGTGGATTAACGGTACCGACAAAGGTATGAGGATGAGCAGCACCCGTCGAGGCTTAATGTTAAAATGTGAGCCGTTTTAAGGTGTTTAATCATTGTGTGCAGGGCAGGCAGAAGGCTGCAGTCCCAAAGCTCAACACCTCTTCGTTTGCTTGGGGAATAACTGCAGTGAATACAGGTGATATTTTAATTAACCATGCGGTCATTTATAGCAGATTTTTTTCATTTTTTTTTCATCACAGGAAAGGGATGTGAGCTTGCCGGCTCTCTTGTGGTCCAAAGTGCTAAGAACTGGGGTGTCAAACTCATTTTTGTCGTGGGCCACATTGTAGTTACGGTTTCCCTCAGAGGGCCCTTATGACTCTGAAACCATACAAATCTTTAATCACCTCATCCCATTTACACACATTTTATGAACTAGTTTTGGAATCAGAAATCAAGGCGAATGCGTTTTCAACTATTGTTGATGCTCGGTAACACAAAATGCTTGCAATATATCAACGTTATCATCGATGACAATTTGAAATTTTGGTTCAAATTTGAACAAGAATCATAGAAGATTGACGTGACACAATTAGCCTTTGCGGGCCACATAAAATCATGTGGCAGGCGCGACCTGGCCCCCGGGCCTTTAGTTTGACACCTGTGTGCTGGAATAACTAACATTGCTGCAACTTAAAAGTATGGAATACTTTTTATACTGACGCTTTTTCAAACAGGTAAGATATAAATTGTGTCCCAATGCTAACGTTGCAACAAAATGGATGTGAATACTGAGAGATTTAACACAAATGCAATTTTCAAAACGTTGCTTATAGTGTTGACATTTCTCGAAAGATTGCAACCTCGATCAAACGATGAAAGGGAATGATAAAAATAAACGAGTCGCTATTTACCGTATGATTGCTGAGTGATTTGACGTTTCCTTGAAGAATAGCAACAGCGATACCACAGACAACAAGCGACGATGTCATGGGATGATTGTTCTTCATTGTATCTGGAGAATTTTTTTTGCTCCTCGAAAGCGTTTTCAGGATCCTCACATCTTTTTTGTGGCACAAAAACGGTGACGTCCATTTGAGGTGAGGCGTTCATTTGTTTAAGTGCTTATGCTCTCATGTCCGAACCAATGCAGTAAGCCTCAATTGAGTTTATTTTTTTGCTTTTTGGTTCAGCCACAATATTTTTCAGCATTCCCATGAATTCTTGGGGGTATGTAGCTAAATAAAGAATTCAATGCCAGCCTATTTGGGCTGAGGTGCAACCCCGCCCCCACGCCCAACCCCAAAAATATGCTCTTATGTTTTAACTTTCCTTGATTTTATATTTTTATTGTTCACTTTGTGGAGTGGCAACAAACATTTTCAGGCTTTTTATGTCATTTTCACACTATTTGAGGTGAGGTGTTTATTTATTTCAGGTCTACGTGCTGTGACGTCCTAACCAATGCTGAAACACTTGATTTGATTTTGTTTTTTTTTATCCTTGTGCCATTTTGTGGTACAGATGGAGGCATCCATTTAAGGTGAGACGTTTTTCCCCCCAAGTGCTAATGTTGTAATGTATTAAGTAACCTTAAAAATGCATGGTTTACCGTAATTCCTGACCTACAGAGCGCACCTGGCTTTAAGCCTCTCCGGGTACATTTGTAAAGGAAATACCGTTTGGTACATATATACGCCGCAGCTGTCTAAAAGCTGCAAGTGCCTACATTGAAACCCACATTCAAACTCGAGATATTTACAAAGAAAGACGGTACGCGGAAAGAGTTTAACCCTTGCGCTAACGCTAACAGGGACGGTTAAAATAAAACTTACCGGTAAATATGACTGAGACACAGCAGCAACACGCTACCGCAGCACTAACGCTAGCGCAGCGCTAACAGGTCACTTCCTCGGCACACATATTCCACCAGTCTCATTTTTACCTTTTCCGCTCGTGTGCCACTTTGAGGCCGTTAGAAAAAAAATGCGCCAATTAGCCGCAGCACCGCATAAACCGCTGGGTTGAAATCGTGTAAAAAAAGTCGCGGCTTGTTGGCCGGAAATTACCGTATTTGCTCGATTTATGTATGTTTTTCATGAGTGTCGTGCTAGTTTGTGAAACAGATGCAGGCTTTTATTTGAGGCGATGTGTTTATTTTTTTCAGGTTCACACGCCGGGATGCCTGAACCGGCACTAAAGCGCGTCATTTATTTACTGAGCAACTTTCCTTGGCGACAACATTCATCATTATCCACATGTCATTTTTGGAACATGCAAGGAGGCATCTGTTTGAAGTGAGGTGCTTTATTTTTGCAAGTGTGGTTCGAAGGAGCCGGCTCTTAATTGAGACACAGCATCCATTGAGGGGTGCAGGTATGTAGCTCTAGTCCACCACCTGGTGGAGAGTGCGAGAATTAGACACATGCATATAAAACACGCAGTTAGTCACCAATGAACCTGTTGCCTGCGAATGGCTGGCAACCGTTTCAGGGTGTAGCCCGCCTCCTGCCCGAAGTTAGCTGGGATAGGCACCGGTACTCTCGCGTCCCTTGTGTGGATAAGAGGCTCAGAAAATGGACGAACCTGTTGGACTTAGCAGATCCGTAGTCAGCTCTTCGAACGGTCACTATGCAACAGAGAGAAATTATTGATATTGTTTCTACTTTGCAGAAGTAGAGAAGGACACAAAGTGACTCACAGCACGGCAGCTGGCCAAGTGGGGTGGGGTGCGCATGGGGGTGGGAAAGGAGGGGGGGGGCGCTTGGCTGGTCGGGGGTGGTGGGCTCGCTTTATTTCCACGCTTCACTTGTGTTGTCGCTCCTGCGTGTAGGGACGGAAGGACGGAAGGAACGCTGCTCCCTGGCTGCCAGCCACCCCTCGGGTATTTTTAGCCCCCCCCCCCCCCCATAGGCGGGAATCATCACTCAAGGAATCCACGCGAAAGGCATCATCCTCTTCCTCGTCGCCGCCATCCTCCTCCTCATCCTTGTTCCCAACTTGTGTGGAGCGGGCAGGGAGGGTCCGCATGTGGGATGCAACCTGAGCTGGACTCCGTGCAGGAATAAGATCGTCTCAGGGAGGTAAAAGTGCTCCATTGTTGTCTTGATTCATGCATGAATATCATTTTTTTCTTTTCTTTTGGTTTTCACCGTTCTTGTTAAGGAATCTTCACCTGGTCCAATTGAACCCAGCAGGCAGCTTTTGTTCATTGTGTGCATTGTGTGCCATGTTCTGTTTAAAGCAAAAAATGGACCGGAAGCAATAATCTCCTTTTCAACCCGATTATTTTATTGTATTTATTAATTTTTTTGCAGCAGTCATTATTTTGCATCTGATCGATTTCACATTACTAATCAGTATTATATATCTGTAGTAAAGCTACATGGCATCACATATCAAACATTTAATTTTATTATCAACATTTGGAATGTATGTTCAGTAATTTTTATTTTATCAGTAAATCAGGTTGCAACTTTTTTTCAAGACCCTTGTTGCTTTTTAATGTTCCAATATTTCATTTTATCATTAATTCCAGCTAGTAAATTGTATTTTATTTAACTTTTTAAAATCGTAACTCATTTTAACTTGGTTGACCAATTAATTTCCCTACTTTTTATTTTCATAGTTTTTTTAAAATATATGTTCAAACGGTGCATTTTATTTTATAAACCCACTATTTTTTTATTTTTATCATCATTGCCATTGACAGTTATTTTATTATTTATTTCATTTTTAAAATTAGTTTTTAATATATTGTATTTGCACACCAGGTGACGTTCATTTATGAACCTTTTAACCCTTTGCAGGTAGAGGTTGCAAATTTGCAACAGGTTTAATATAATCGAAAATTTTAAGTCCAGAGTATCATTTTCTGAAAGTATCAGATTTTTCTCTCTGCAAAATTTTATTTGGCCCAGAGAGGGTTAAGTGGATTGTAATATTTTTTTTTTTTTTTGATTTGATGAGTAGCCCTTTGGATTTTATTTCATTTTAATACATGTTTAAAATGTGTATTTTATGAGTAATGTGGATGGCACTGAGCTGAAAACATTTAATTTATAATGAACCCAGGTGGCAAATACTTTGAATTGATTTTATTCAATAAAAAAAACAGGCAGCATATTAGTGATTAGCATATCTGCCTCGCAGTCAAGAGTTTGTGGTTCGAACCCCAAGGCCATTGCGTATTCTCCCCCTGGTTACGTGGGTTTTCTTCGGGTTCCTTGCTCACTTTAAAACAAAAATCACGTTAGTTCATTGAGGAGCAACTTGAACGTGAGTGGGAGTGGCAGAAAATGGAGGGCGAGTAAAGCCACTAGCGGACATAAAACCTCAACCTCAGAACTGTGAGGCTGATGTGTCGACCATATTTTTAATGTTCAATTCATTTGATTTTAGCAGCTAGCAACAACGCGCAAACATTGCATTTATTGGACTCGATCGGCAAAGCAGACGCTTGTGCGTCGCTGCAACTTTTTTCATTCCTTGTTGAGGACTGACCTGTTTTCTTGCGTTTTCCGCGCGCCACTCCAAACCTTTAGACGAGTGAGTCACGGTTGCGCCTTGGCCTCTCCCGCCCTCACCATCGTCCTTTCAGCCGGCGCACAGCGGCTCCTTTTCGCTGTGTTTTTGTGACTTTGTGTGGGTGCAAGTAGCTATTCCAAGCCCACGTCTACGGAGTTATCATTCTTAACGTTGGTAAAAGTGTGAAAAAGAAATGAGGATTCCCCCCTTGACAGCGGAGGGGCAGATTATGGCACGTACCAGGGAGGCGGGTTTCGCCCCACGATGTCTAAAACTACGTTTTGGGACCACATTTTGTTCTTTTGTTATAATTATTGTTGTTGTCGACCGCTTGTCCTGAGCAGCCAGGAGAGAGACTTTTGCGGTGCTTTCATACATCACAACAAGAGCCGTGTCCTATTCTGTGGTTATCGCCACAGTGACCTACTTGGTCAGTGTGTTCACCAGGAACACAGGAGATTCCGTTTTTTATTCTATGGTTATCATCACATGTTCCGATGCAAATGTGTGTGCAATAATTTGGTTTATTAAATTACAATTAATCGATGAACTATTAATTTTTTTAACTGTAAATAAAGTAAAGTAAAATGTTAAATGATTTAATAATATAGTGAATAAAATATTTTTAAACACTATTTTTAATTCAGTGAACCAATTTTAGAAAAATAGGAAATGAATGCAATATATAATTTATCTGTCTCTATGTTCTCTGCGGTTGGCTGTCAACCAGTTCAGGGTGTATCCCACCTCCTACTCATTGACAGCTTATCCCACGACCCTTGTGAGGATAAGCGGCTAAGAAAATGGATGGATATAATTTCTATATTTTTTTAGAACTTTTTTTTTTTACCTTAACTCCCAATGACTTGGCCCTTCTCATCACAAAAATCATATATGATTTGTCTGTTTATTTTTTTTTTTCAAATTAAATAATTGATTAGTTTATTCTAAATAACACAAAAGTAATATAAAATAAATTTTACATGCTGGTGATGTTTGATTTTGTTTAAAATATTGGTTCAATGTTATAATCAAATGATACATTTTATGATTGATGAAGAAAGTGAATTATTAAACATATTTACATACACATTTTAATTTGAATCTGGTCAACAAATGACATGGCCCAGGTGTACCTTTTAAAAAAAAAAAAAAAAAAAAAAAATCAAATGTGAGTACAAAAGTTTGGCCACCCCACTTTATACGTTCTTCTGTATTTGTCTGTGTTTTCGTGCCCAAATGGCTAATGTGCTTTTTTTTTTCTGCCCCTTTATCTCTGCTCAGGCATCTGTATACGGTCGACCGTTGCCAGCGTCGAGATGTTCACAAGTTCCGATCAGTCCCTGTCGCCCTCCCTCGCACCGACCTTCCACTCGTCGCCCATGTGCGGCCCCGGCGGGCAGCAGCGCGTCCACTCGTCCCTGTCCCTCCCCGAACCCGAGCCCTGGAGGAAGCCCCTCCCGGCCGCCCGGCCCGGCCTGGCGCAGGGCGTCCGTTCCTGCTCCCTGCAGGTGCCCCACAGCGAGTTCCTGGAGCTCCCGGCTCGGGCGGCCAGCTTCGACCTTCCGCGCGGCGGAGGCGACGATTCCGACCGGGGTTCGGGGTCCCCCAGCCCGCACGGGGTTCTCCGGCGCCGCGGGGGTCTCGTGGAGCAGAAGGACATCATCATGGCTCACCAGGCTCACAAGATCCAGAGCACGCCGCAAGCTCGCAGGAAAGAGTGGGAGTAAGTTGTTCCGAACTCCTGTTTCCGTACTACTGTCGTATTCAGCATATTGATATCGGCCGAATGAGTTTTGCAAGTGTAAAAAGAAGTCAACCAGTAACAACAACAAAGCAGGTCCTCAACCTCCATTTACAGCAAATAATGTAGTCCATATTTTGAACAATCAATTACTGTATTAGTCAATCGCATGGCAAAAAAAAAAAAGCCCACTTTCACTCACATTCACACCTTACGGACCATTTCGACCCTTCGGGGAATCTCACGTTTTATTTTTGAACGTGGCAAGATGCTGGAGTACCCAGAGAAAATCCACACAAGCACAGTGAGAACATGCAAACTCCGGATGTGTACTCATGACCTCTCACCTCTGAGGCAGACGATTGAGTTAAAGGGACACAAGAGTGTGACAGTAACTGCTTTCAGGCGTCCCTTGGAATTTTAACCGTGCAAGTGCCGAGACTTTTATCATGTTATCCAATTTTTTTTTTTTAAATGATGTGGAAAGCCCACCTTCATCCCAGTCGAGAGGTTCCAGATTTGAATGTCATTTGCATGTTCTCCCCGTGCCTGCGTGGATTTTCTCCGGGCACTCCGGTTTCCTCCCACATCCCCAAAACATGTAACATTATGTAGACACTCTAAATTGCCCCCTTTGGCTCGACGTGCCCTGCGATTGGCTGGCAACCAGTTCAGGGTGTACCCCTGCCTCCTCCCCGTTGACAGCCGGGATAGGCTCCAGCACTCCCGCGACCCTTGCGAGGATAAACGGCTAAGAAAATGGATGGATGGATGTTCTCACTGTGCTTGTGTGGGTTTTTTGTGGGTAACACGTGCGTTTTCATGTTCATTAAAAATTTTAAATCGTACACACACATTGAGTGCGTATGGTGTTGCCTGTGTGCGTTGTGATTGGCCAGTTCAAGTTTGCGTCCCTCCTCCCTCAAAAAAATCGGGAAAGATGACAAAAGGCTCGAGAAAAATGGATGATCGGATGGCATTCGTGGCTACCAGGAGGCGATTCCGATCTTAAGTCTACAGCTTTCACAGTCAATTTAGATTTTTGGCCGCTAAGTGGTTAGGCGCCTGCCTATTGGGGTTCTTTACGAACCCCAAATTCTTGTGATCAGAATTGAGTGAGCGGATTTCGATGCCAGGTGTCTCTTTTATTCCTTCTGCTTGCTTAACGTCTGTGTGTTGGGAAACCTACGGCCCGTGGGCCACATGTGGCCTATGTAAGTGTTTGATGGAAATATAAAAAATATACAAATTCTGAGGAACTGCAGGAAGAGAAAAATCAATCGATCCCAGGTATTTGAATGCAATATTGGGATTGATAAAATATTAACCAATATGTTACCCGTTTTGGGTTGCCAGTATTTTTTTTTGTAACATTCTCTCACTGTTTTTGCACGAGTAACACGGAAAATTGTGTTCGAGGTGCAGAGTACAATATAAAAATAAAACGTTTCGTCACCAAAAAAAATGATAGCGCGTGAAGGACATAACATTGTAATATAATATATTCTGAAAAGGGAAAAGATGAAAACGTTGCAGTCATAGCCATACAGTAGAAGTGTTCTCAATGAGTGAGTAATCTTGAAAGGAAGTAAGTATGCTGGACCGGACTGTTTTGGTACCGCTGCCTGCATACATACAGCACTGTATCTATATTATTCTTTAAGGGTTCTGCAGCAAAGCAATGAGTCACCCAATCGTCTCCCACTGATTCCAACTAAGCGTTTGTGTGTGCGCGCGTTGAGCTGAGGGTGGCGTGATGAGCCGCTTGCCAACACTTGAGCGTGGAGTGGCTCTCCATCAAGTGTAACCCCCCCCACCCCCCGACCCCCTCCCCACCCCCCTGCACACACACACACACACTCGCACACTTCCTCCCACCTCCTTCCCCTATTTCCTCCCAACACCCACTCCATCCATTCCAACAATTAGCAGATCATTGTTTATTTGAAAGCCCCAGTTGTTATTATAGGGCTTGGCACATCGGGGATGTGAAAGGATGCGCCAAGCTGTGGCGCTCTTGTATTATTAGGATTGTTTTTTTTTTTTTTTTTAATGACTGTATTTCGGTTTCAAGCGCCAGGTGTATTGCAGTTATTTGTCCATTAGGGGATGCTAGGGATTCGGAAGTAGGCGAGCGGCAGCGTTTGGGATTGACAATTTGCAGGAGAATCGGCTACGCTTGACCTTAGGAAAATGACGGGAATATTCGAGAAATACTCTGTTTTTGGGAAAACTTGAAATACACACAAATGGATGCCGATTAAGTGACATTACTGGATAATGTTGGCCTTTCTGTGGATTTTTTTTTTTTTTAAAATACTGCATAGTTTTTCCTACAGGTTTTTAAAAACAATATTACACTGGAGTGTGACGGCACTCAAAATAATATTCAATCTTTTTTAAGAAACGCATAAAAAGAGACTTCACCCGATTAAAAGTAATTACAAATATTTTTGTATTAGTGCACAGTACATATAGCTGCAAATATTAGTTGTATAATTTTTCCTTTTTATTTTAAAATAATTTAAAAAAAAACTAGGTTAATCAGAAACATTGTTCTCCAATTTTGTTCTTGTTAAATTATATATATATATATATATATATATTTGTAATTCTTCAAAAAACGATAAATAAACTCCTAAAACAGGTTGGGGTTTTTTTTTTGTCTGAAATACAAAAATATATTTTTTTAAAAGCAAATTTTTTATTGCATCTATGGAGTAATCCAAAATGGTTACGCTTGTTTTATGAAATATATTGATGAAAAATATTTTATATTTAAAATATTATGACTTGTAATATATTTATATATATATAGTGTTATGAAATTCTGCATGTTTTCCAACCCCAACTCCAACTTTGATGTGACATTCATAAATTTAAATAAAAATTTCAAGTCCCGTCGCCCTTATTAACGAACGTTTAGCATGCGCTTCCACTGCATAGTTAGTCATACATTTAAGTGGCAATCCTTGGTCCAAACAGTACAAGCGGATATCCGTTGCTAGGGAACAAGTCAAAGGAAATAAGACGCTGAAACCACTTGTGTAAATGTTGGTTGAAAGCCTTCGTAATATTATATAAATCCACAAATTCCGAAGTGCGGCCGCCTCACGGCTCACGTGTGTTGCGGGCATGTCGAGTTGGCTGCAAAAGCAAAGTTGCTGTGCTTTACAGGAAGTTGCATCACATGCCCCTCTATAGTAATCCCGACACTGTAGGTCTTCTCATTATACCGGCACATGCATATAAAGTATGTATTGGCAGACCAAATAAAGAAGACTTGTTTGTTGGTGTTCTCCCACACCAAACTCACCCGATCACAACTTTACAGATGTTCCTTATTGCACCAGGCAACGGAAACCCGAATTAGACCCAAAAAGGCCCCACAAGGTCGGCAGCATGGAATTGTTTAAAAGGTCTTTCTCATGAAGAATTCGCCAAAAGTGTTGGCGTCGATTCCTCGGTGCACTCAGCCATGAAAGTGTCAACATCCAAGGGACAGCGGGATAAGGTATCGACGTCGATGTTTGTTTTGCCAGTCCATATTTTGATGTCAAGCTGGAAATCGGCCCGTTGTCCCACCCGTCGGTGTCCCACTCCATTTAGTTTGGCCGTGGTTAGGACGTATGCGAGGGGGCTATTGTCTGTCAAGACGGTGAATTGAGGATGAGGTGGCTGCGGCGTCTGATTCGGGTCCCTCCTGGACGCATCCCTGGTGAGGTGTTCCGTGCATGTCCCGCCGGAAAGAAACTCCGAGGACAACCCAGGTCACGCTGGAGAGGCTATGTCTCTCGGCTGGCTCGGGAACGCCTCCGGATCACCTCCGGAAGAGCTGGAAGAAGTGGCTGGGGAAAGGGAAGTTTGGGTATCCCTGCTGAAGCTACTTCCCCCGCGACCCGACCCGGTAAAGCGGTAGCTAATGGATGGATGGATGGACTGTGAAGTGCGGGGGGTAGAACAAATAATCCTGAAATTGATCACATATGGCCCACTTCAATGCCAAGAATTCCATCTTCCCGATGTGCAAGTGATAATTCCGTTCCGCTGGCGTCAACGTGCGTGACCCATAGCCAATCGCCCCCATCTTGCCGTCTTGGTTCTGGTTAAGGACTGCGCTGAGGCCTTGTCGGGAGGGATCAGAGTGCAGTGGAAATGGCCGATTGAAGTCAGGATACGCCAACAATGATGGGTTGGTCAATCGGTCTATAACAGTGGTTCCCAAAGTGGGGTCCACGTCTTTCCAGGGGGTCCGTGATGTGAAGACGAAAAAACGAAATCGTCTGGAAGCTCATCACGATGTGAGAATTGCCCTTTCCGATGTTGAACCACGTTTTGATTTATTGTGCAAAAATAAAATTGAGTATTTCTTGAGACCAGAATGGCATAGCTGTGTCCAGCACTACATTATTGGCGAGGTCCGGGAGCTTTTTGAAGGACTCACTGGGGGTCCGGGCCCAGGTTGACTTTGGGAACCACTCTAGGACCTGTTGATGTTGTGTGGTCCGATTTACTGGTGTTGACAGCTGTCGGCCCTTTGCTTTTCCCTCTCAAAGGCTGAAATCAAAAAGAGTGGAGCTGCTTTGCCTAATAGTAAAGCCTAATAATAAAGTACTGGATCTATAGTACACTCTGGTCAAATCTAAAATGATGAAATGAAAGTGTCCAAATGTGGTGACACGATGGATGGATGACTGGTACTCATAATTCTGAGGTCCTTCCTTTTTTTTTTTTTTTCCTCCGGGCACTAGAGCATCAGAGATAGTAATAGTAGTAGTAAGCATACAATTTGTAGTAGTAGCAGTATTGGCGGCACAATGGAACAACTCTTTAGAGAGTGTTGGCCTCACAGTTCTTAGGTTTGGGGTTTAAATCCCGACCTTACCTCCCCGTGGCCGCGTGTCGTTTTCCTCCGGGCACTCCGGTTTTCTCCCACATCCCAAAAACATGCAACATTAATTGGACACTACGTTGCCCTGATGTGCGAATGTGACTGCAAATGGTTGTACGTTTATTTATATGTGCCCTGCGATTGGCTGTCAACCAGTTCAAGGTGTCCATATTGTGTAGTTTGCACCAGGTAGAAACACAAACTAAATCTTAAAGCCACACCGAGCCATTCACACTATCACTGCACGTTAGTGTGTGTGTGTGTGTGCGTGTGCGCGCGCGGGGGGGGGGGGGCGGTTGACGAAAAGCAGATTTCTGTAGGAAGGGCCATTGTGAAAGATGCCTTTTGTTGGCAGAAATAAAAAGAACGGGAATTGAAGCGAGCCTGGTCGCTATGGAAACAGCAGGCAGTTTGAGACAGTGCAGATCGATAGAGGGCGAGGAAAAAGAAGAGATGAAATAAAAAGAGAGAGAGAGAGAGAGAGCCGGGTGCAGGGATGGACAAACATTTTGGTGGATGACGAGTGTCCAATTTACAAGTGACAGCGAATAGAATGCTAAAGGTATCCTAGCATCAGCTGTGTAAGAATGCATGACTTAAAAAAAAGTTTTGCACATTTTTTTTATTCAATAAAAAAATGCAGCTCACTTAGGAACTTAGTCCTACTTTTTTCCTTTTTTTAAACTTGAGAATTAATGAACATAAATCAACAGAATAAATGTTTGAAGAATTTATCATTGTCGTAACTTTTCAAAGTTAAAATGGCCGTACGGACGTGATTTCATTGAACAGCAATGACTTTCATTTTTCTTTTTGGAATTGAAGAATTATGCTCACTGAGAAAATATGACAGATTTTGGGCCTTAAAAAATACAAATCATTTAAAATAGATGTATTTCTATTTTTTATTTTAAATGAACAGGATGCAAAGAAAGTAATCAAATAAATATATTTTTTCCCTTTTATTAAGAATTCATTAACGCATTTGGATTTCTATTAAGAAATCAGTGGAATGACAAAGAAATAGATAGTTTAAAAAGAATGACACCCACATTTTCATTAGACACTCACACTGATTATTTTTATTTATTTAACAACCAATGGACCCCAATTAAAAACATTTTCATTTAAATAAATATTTCAATTAAATGAAAAAATTGGACTGTATTTGTGTTTGATTAGAAAAGGGACAGTGGTGATATGATTTATTTTTATCGATTAAAACACGAAGACATGATTTTGCACAGGACATTGACTTTGATTTCATCATGTATTTTTTTAAATTAAGGAAATAAAGCTTTACTTCATAGATTTAGATTTTGCTTTTCATTGGACAGATATGTCACTTTATGTCACATGGGGTGATCCATCTTTTCTATGTTTTCTGTTCATTTCAGTGAAAATGCAGCTCTCTTTTCAACTTAATCTCGGCTTTCTTTTATTTTTGATGTAGATTTTTTTTTTTTTTGACTTCCTTGGAGATTTGTGCTTGTTTGCCAAGTGGACGCCTGTGAGCGTCTCTTGGCTGCCGTCACAATCCCCCGTCTGAGCCCTCAAACGCTGCCGCCCATCTGCACAGACTTTATTCAGCGTCTGATCTTTCTGCAACCTTGTTTACGCGTGAATAATGTCATTTTTAGACAAACGGGTGGTCATCTTTAGGAAAGAATGCGAAGATGGGGCCGGCGGCGGCCTAATGAGGTCTCACTTGTGGCACGCAAGGAAAACACTTGTCATTTTTTTTCCTCTGTTCCCCCCCCCAAAAAGAAAAAAATGAGCAGATCTATTTCACGCTCTATTTTTACGCCTGACTTTTGGTCCAATTTTAGCACAATGGCCTACTTTTCAAATATTCCGGTCGTGCAAGTCAGTTTCCGTTGCGCTCGCTTACTATTTTAAACGATCATTTTTGTTTGGTGGGCATCGACGGCCCGTGAGAACGTTTGAGGCGCGCCGCCGTGCGATTGAAACATGATGCAAAACTTTGGATGGAACTAATTTGGAGCTGGGACTGAAAAAGCGTAGCGTGGAGAGTCTTTGTCGGCGAAATGTGCAAGTGCAGTGGATGGATGGTGTGATATTGCCAACTTTCTCTCACGTATATACAGTACTCTTCTTTCTTCTCCCATTGTTTCTTTTCTTTATATTATTATTATTTTGCTGCAGCAACCAAAACTGTTTCTTCCTTGAAAATCTCACCATGCTGTATCTAGTTCCATTTTTCATTTACTGATTTTTGGGGAACAGTAGTGGGCAGTATGTGGCACCTAAGTATGTTGTTTCCGATGATGACGACGACAACACAGGTTGCGGTTTTTCCATTGCAGCGAGTTGGTGTGGGTGTGTGTTTATGTGTATGTTGCCACGTGTGCAGTTGCACTTAACCAACTTATATTTTTTTGACCATTGTCTAGTTCGGTCGCTCAGTCGGCAGCCTAATAAATAAATAGCAGACAATCAATTCAAGTCTACTATACTACTTACTGTGTACTACTACTTCTATAAAATTCTTACTACTACTTATTGTCACTATTCCTACTACTATTAGTGCTACACTTACTTTTACCATTATTACTATTACACTTATTACTTCCTCGACTGAACTCATCAGGGATCTGCCCTGAGCCCCTTCCTGTTTGTGCTGGTAGTGGATAGGCTGACAGATGAGGTGAGACTGGATTCTCCTTGGACCATGATGTTCGCAGATGATATTGTGATCTGCAGGGAGCAGGCGAAGGAACAATTAGAAAGTTGGAGGCACGCACTGGAAAGGAGAGGAATGAAGATTAGCCGAAGTAAAACAGAATATATGTGCGTGAATGAGAGGGGTGGAGGGGGAAGAGATGGCGAGGGTGGAGGACTTCAAATACTTGGGGTCAACAATCCAGAGCAACGGTGAATGTGGTAAGGAAGTGAAGAAACGGGTCCAAGCGGGGTGGAACAGCTGGCGCAAGGTGTCTGGTGTTCTATGTGACAGACGAGTATCCGCCAGGATGAAGGGCAAAGTTTATAAAACATTGGTGAGGCCGGCCGTGATGTGCGGATTAGAGACGGCGGCTCTGAAGAAACAACAGGAAGCAAGAACTGGAGATGGCAGAAATGAAGATGTTGAGGTTCTCGAGGTTGGATAGGATTAGAAACGAGCTCATGAGAGGGACGGACAAAGTTGGATTTTCTGGAGACAAGGTGAGAGAGAGCAGACTTCGATGGTTTGGGCATGTCCAGAGGCGAGAGAGTATACACATATCGGTAGAAGGGTGCTGAGGATGGAGCTGCCAGGCAAAAGAGCGAGAGGAAGACCAAAGGAAAAGGTTGATGGACCTTGTGAGGGAGGACATGGAGACTGTGGGTGTTCGTGAGGAAGATGCACGAGATTGGCTTAGATGGGAAAAAGATGACACGCAGTGGCGACCCCGGACGGGACAAGCCGAAAGAAAAACACTTCCTCTACTAACTACTACTATGATGATTACACAAACTACATTTACTACTGCAACTACTACTGTCACTATAACTCCTGCTACTACTACTACTTAACTACTCCTTTCACTACTGCTACTATCACATTTTCTCTTATCAATATTACCCCTCTTAGTCTTAATAGTCTTACTACTAATATAACTACTTCTACTGCTAAAACAGTTGATACTATTGCTACAACTGCACGCACTACTTCTATTTCAACAAGTACGACTACTCTTACTAAACCTAAAAACACTCTCAGTACTTCCACAAATATTGCCACACTTACTCTTCTTAGTCCTACTACTAAAATTACGACTACTCTTACAAATACAACCACAACTTCTACTTGAACTACTTGTACAAAGCATGAACACTGAAAATTGTACAATATCTGCAAGAATTAAAGTGAAACGAAACAAGAGCATGAGAAACGTCAAGTATTTGTGTCTCTGGCCGCATCTTCGTCGTTGGCATTGAGGGTTATCGTGTAAAACGAAGGCAGCAGTGTTGCTATGGTAACTAAACGGACGCGCCTCATCTGGTCCTCCTCCACTGAGCAGAAGGTGGTGTGCAAGCGTGGAAGTGCGCAAGTGTACAAGTGTGCGTGCCTTCAAGCGCTGCACGGGCTCCTGCCTGCTAGTTGCGCTGCGCTGCCGGACCTCTTGTGCAGCGGATGATACTCGCCATCCTCCTCCTCCTCTTCCTTTTCCTCCTCCTCCTCCTCCTCCTCATCATCATCATCAACGTGCGCGTGCCATGGAGGCGCTCCCTCACTTTCGGAGTTCTGTTCGGCTCTGACGCGCAAAGTTCCCAAGGACTTGCCCCGGACCATTCCGCGCGCCTCTCGATGCTAAAAGTTGTTCCGAGCGCAATTCACCGACGGGACTTGAAATGGAGTGATCGGCGGCATTTGTCCTCTTTTCAACTCTCTCGCTAGAATGGCGCGCTTCGGCGACGAGTCGGCCCCGAGCACCGTGGACTCCGGGGACGGAGACGCGGAGCGCGGCGGCGGTGACGCGCAGGACTGCGGGGCTTCGGCGGCGGCCGGAGGAGGAGGAGGAGGAGGAGGCGCGGACGGATCGGGAGCGATGACGGCGTCCATGAAGCAAGCCAAGGCGCAGCGGGCCCGGACCATGGCTCTGTACAACCCGGTGCCGCACCAGCAGAACTGCTTGACGGTCAACAGGTCGCTGTTCATCTTCGCGGAGGACAACATCATCAGAAAGTACGCACGCCGAATCATCGAGTGGCCATATCCTTCCTGACCATTTGTGACGCGCGCGTTCAGCACCACAGACAGTGCTCCTCCCTTCTCTTGCACTGTAAATGCGACACCATTTACGACTTTCCTGCGCTTTTTGCTCCGATGTTTTGCACGTACACGTCACCTAACTCGGCGTCGACCCGCCACGAGCGTCTCTGCTTGTTTCGAGTGGCGCCACACAAATGAAGCCTGCAAAAATACCAATCAGCAGTTGCTATAGTTCA
The DNA here is from genome assembly GCF_019802595.1 of Syngnathoides biaculeatus. Classification (NCBI taxonomy): domain Eukaryota; kingdom Metazoa; phylum Chordata; class Actinopteri; order Syngnathiformes; family Syngnathidae; genus Syngnathoides; species Syngnathoides biaculeatus. The sequence continues at coordinate 395,532 of NC_084652.1, read as the reverse complement.
TGTACAGCATTATTCCGACGCAATGGCGTGCACCCAAAAGAAAGTTGATCATTGACACAAATTGAAACTTCTTGAGTTTCAATGTCGCATACGAACAAAAGCATTGAAAGTTTTTCGTTATTTTTCAAGATGTCAGCAGGAGGCTTAGACGAGGGGGGAGGAATCATGACCAGTGCAAAAGAGCAGTCAGTGTTAGCGCAAAACATTCAGGCTTCTCAAAAAAACTATTCGAACAGCTGAAGTTTATTTTGGCTCCATGCACTGACTCCCATCGAACACGAGTCGGATTGTTAATTCTGAACCCAAACTAGCGAGAGGAGGGTGTGGACACTTGTGCAACCACATTCGTCTTGGTTTATTTTTAATTCCCCTCTTGAAACAGTTTCAGTTGAGTTGTACATGTTATTGGCCTAATTAATTTTGGACAAAGTTCTGAAAAAGTCACAAAACTGCCATTTGAGCAAGGCCGGGTTTGACATTTGATACTCACTTTTCTTTTTCCTTCTATATTTGATTTGATAAACAAACAATAATAGTAAAGCGTTGGCCTCACAGTTCTGAAGACCCGGGTTTGATCCCGGCCCCGCCTGTGTGGGTTTTCTCCGGGTTACTCCGGTTTTCTCCCACATCCCAAAAACTTACTTGGACACTCTAAATTGCCCCAAGGTGTGATTGTGAGTGCGTCTGTTTGTCTCCGTGTGCCCTGCGATTGGCTGGCGACCAGTTCAGGGTGTACCCCGCCTCCTTCTTGCTGACAGCTGGGATAGGCTCCAGCACTCCCGGCGACCCTTGTGAGGATAAGTGGCAAGAGAAAATGGATGGATGGACTACATTATGTCCAGACAAATACATAAATGGAATTGTTTTACAAATTAATTATATTAAGAGTCAGACGATTCCATGTTCTTAATTGATACAAATTCATGACATTATCTTTGATCAGCTTTGATTTTAATGTTGAATGTTTAAAGTTTACGTTGTTTGTCACCACCTAAAAATACACAACAAATTGCAATATCATCAACGAGGCTGTAATTTACCAACATCCCCTAAATGTTCAATCCACTTCACTTTGGTCATTTTGTTATTGTTCTTTGTTTGTTTGTTTTCTTCATTCAGTTTTATCCAATCGAAATATTATGATCATGTCCAAAAGACTATTACCCTTCCGTCGCGGTTTTGGTGAAGCCTCGGTTTAATTCCCCCGGAATCTTATCGAATTGGCAATTCTTCAATCGAACACCTGAGGGCTGGACGCGTCTCGTTGAAGGATCAGAGGGGAAGTTGGATTTTTTTCACTTCCTGTTGGTGTCACAATACTTTTGCCCGCATAGCCCACACCCTAAATTGAGTTTTTGCGTCGTGCGCACACAAGGCAGAGGACACAAAGTTAGTGTGCGTGTGTGTGTTGTGGTTATTAGAAGCAGCAACAGCCTGCGGGGGAGGCTCACACAGTGTGGGCACATGTGAGCACAGCTCTGCATGCCTTATAGAGCTCTGAGTGGGTGTCGGTTCAAATCCAACTCAGCAGCTCTTCTGTTTCCCTGCGCTGGATGTTTCGTGTGTGTGTGTGTTTTCCCTCCGTGTGAGGCGAGCACGACGAAGATCGCGACGGCGATGGAGTCGGTATCCGCGTTCTCCGTCCAAAACGCCGTAGCGGGCTGCGGCCGGCTCCAAACATCCCCCTCGAGTTTGCAAGCCTGCCAGGTGTCCTCTGGTTACCTAACCGGTGCGAGGGGGGCGTCGAGTGGTCAAGGCTCGCTCAGGGAGCTTCAAGTCGGCAAAGAGGCGTGTGGGAGGCCTTTTGTCAAAAAAAAAAAAAAAAAAAGAAAATGTCGGCGTATTCAGACCCACGCCCGCCCTCCCCCACTCTTCGTCCGGTCCAAGTGCAAAACATTCAGATGAATTCAACGCGATTTTGGGCGCCGCTTGGTCACGTTGCACAAGTTTTGTTTGCAACCTCCAAAGTGGAAGCTGAGGGGAGTGGAGTGGGTGGAAAGCACTCGGAGCACTCAAGCCAACTTAACATCCGTGTACTAGTACACACCAGTACAACAGTTTTGCGCGGTGGTAGACAACTGTCTTTCTAGTATCTAGTATCTAGTGCCCTTGTCATCCCACTAGTGTGCAGAATTCCATCCAGAATATCGAGTCATTGCTCACTCATACTGCTTTCCGTACTAGTAGCGTGTAGATGTCAACTAGTGCAGTTTTGTCCTCCTTATAGCATTTGCCCAACTAGTGTGCCGACAGTACTACAACTATTCCAACGAGTCTTACTGCACAACTACTCTTACTATTAATACTCTTACCGCTGTAACTACAACTACTACTACTCTTCCTACTACTTTGAGTACTACTCTTAGTACTAACAGTACTACGAGTACTAGCAGTAATGGTGTTCCATCCATCCATCAATTTTCTGAGTTGCTTATCCTCACGAGAGGTGGGGGAGTGCTGGAGCCTATCCCAGCGGTCATCAGGCAGGAGTGGGGTACACCCTCAACTGGTCGCCAGCCAATCGAAGGCCTAATAGAGACAGACGTCAGTCGCACTCACAATCACACCTTGGGGCAGTTTCCGTGGCGGCGCCGGGATTTCAACCACTGTCCTCAGAACTGTGAGGCCAACACTCTAAGCAGTTGTTTCACCGTGCCGCTAACACTGTTACTACTCCAAATTGTATCACGACTACTGCTATTACGCCCTCTAATGCATATATTACTCTTACTACAACTAACCCTAGTGTCAGTCCGACTCTTCTTTCAATTAGTGCTAAGAAATGTATTACTTCTTCCTCTTATTTCTGCAACAAATACCACCACCACTACTCTACTATTCCAATAATATAGCAATAATAATACATTTACTTCCAACAACACTATGACTACTACTACTACTACTACTACAGCGATGCCTCGGTTCTCGACCACAATCCGTTCCATAAAACGGTTTGAAAAGTGAATTGTTCGAAAACCGAATCAATCTTTCCCCTTACAATGAATGGAAAAAGAAATCATGCGTTCCAAGCCCCCCCCAAAAATCGGCTTTTTAAAGAATTTTTTTTAGCTTTTCCTGATAATAAACTGCATAGTAGAAATACACGTTTAAATGCTTTATATAAAAAAAAGAAATTCAGGAATTTATTTATTTTTTGCTTAAAATATATGCTTGAGTAGTAGATTACGGTACGCTGGGATCGCATTGCCGTATCTGTAGCGACTCGGCTCCCAGCCTTGTAAACTTCTTTTTATTAACAAAAGTGCAGAATAACTTTAAACAAGCAACTTGCCTTCTTTGGAGCCATGATTGGGGGTTAATACGGTAGGTAGTCCTCGATAAGAAGAAAAACAACAAGTCACTACCGGGACACGTCTGTGTACAGAGGCCGCGTTATACAGAATAACAAAAGTGTGCTGGTTGTGCTACGCGTCACGTCATTTCCGGGTTCTTTTCGGGGAACGTTCGAATCGACAATAACAAAGCCTGTCGTGGGTGGGTCAGCTGCTTGCGCCGCACGCATTATGTTAGTTCCGTATTTTTTCGGCAGAGTGGGAATTCACAACAAAGCGCGTCGTGAGTGTACTTGTCTGGCCACGCGTATTATGTTATTTCCGGGTTTTGTTGGGGGCGTTCGAGTACCGATTTTCATTCGAAAACAGGAGCAAAAAAATCTCGAAATTTTCGTTAGAAAACCGATTTGTTCGAAAACGGGGACGAGGCTTTACAGTATTACTGCTACTGCTACTACTACTACTACTATTAATATGTAGAGCAGTTGGAATATTTTAATTTTTTTTTTTTTTTTTTCTTTTCCCTGATACTGTATAAAGATTAAATGCCTTACTAGTAAGACATTTTGGCATGACTCGTATCATTTTTTGCACTTGCTGCTCTTCCACCATGTATGACATTTGTGCACACTAGCTGGGCAACTTTTGCATACTAGTAGGACAACTACATGTTACTACTAAGGCAAAACCGCGCTACCAGAACTACTAGTGAGAGTTTAAGCATCTATAGACAATTTAATGCGCTTGACTGGAAGAAGGAACTGAGCTGCAGGCGATAACTGGCAAGGAGACAACGAGAGCGCGATAGCGTGAGTGAGTGAGTGAGTGTTGGTCTCCAGGTCGTCAACCCAGCTGGTCCTCTGCGAGGCGCCGACCTCCTTTCGCTGGAGGTCGAGACAATAAATATCGAGGTTTCTTCACCGCCGGCTCCAACTCTCTCAACGTACGCCGTTAGTGTTGAACGTGACCCTGCCGGCATGCAAGTTGCTGTAAAGAACTTCATAACTATCGTGGAACAATTTACAAGATTGTTACTGGACATGCAGGATAGCAATGGTGGACATTCAAGATATCCAAACTGGACATCCAGAACGTCACGATTTGATAATCTCAACGTTGATACTAGTCGTTTAAAATATCGGTACTGGACATTCATATTATCAATGCTAGACATTCCAAAAAATCAACATGGGAAATTTATAATGCCAATGCCTGACGTCGGTTGTAACCCGCTGCATCTTTGCAATATTCCCTTTAGACCACAGGTGTCAAACCCAAGGCCCGGGGGCCAAATCTGGACCACCACATGATTTTATGTAGCCCGCGAAACCAAATCTCGAGTGTCAATTTCCAAAATTTCAAATTGTCATATATTATAAGTGATAAAGTTGAGATATTCCAAGCATTTTTGTGTTACCAAATGTGAATAGTTGAGAAACAGGTTACCCTTAATTTCTGATTCCATAACTTGTTCATAAATTGAAGAAGAATAAAGATGATTAAATATTTTTGTTCCACTGTCATAACGACCCTCTGAGGGGGAAACGCGGAACAACAATGTGGCCCGCGAGAAAAATGAGTTTGACGCCCGTGCTTTAGACTTTTGAAGTATCAAACAATAATGATACTGGAGATTCATAATCCTGATTTCGATCATATGCAATTCACCATATTGATACTGGAGCGTTGCTCCCTCAATTCTGTACATTTCCAGTATCGGTATTGAGCGTTTAACGTTGGGTCATGTAGAACAGTCAAAGTGTACGTTTACGTTACAGTCCCGATGGAGGGAAAAATAAAATTAATAACCCAGACAGTCTGTGTAGAAGTTTTTCGTCCTCCCGGTCAGGCCAAGGTGACTTGGCGGCGCTCCGGTTCCACCCCCCCCACGTCTCGCCATGAAAAGGACTTTCAAAGACTTGGAGGTTGCCATAGCGACAGCAGCCTCACTCCAGATTCCCTCCCGCATCGCAAAACATGAAACACGCCTTCGTTCATCTGTCATTTAAAAAAAAATAATCATCATCATCCATCGGCAGATTGTTGTTTTTTTTTTTGTTTTTTTTTCAGCACACAACTGATAGAATTTTGGCCTTTTAATGAAGAAAGTCACAATTTGACAGCTACAGTCGTTGTTGTTCTGTACAGTTGACCTGTCCACGATTGTTTCAAGTGTTCCTTTCCTTAACTTTGCGGCCGTCACGCCGTTCGAGTACATGATCCTGGCCACCATCACCGCCAACTGCGTGGTGCTGGCTCTGGAGCAGCACCTGCCAGGAGAGGACAAGACCCCCATGGCCAAGAGACTGGTGAGCGCCAATGTGTGGAAAAATCTTTCGAGGCGCTGGAGAGTCAACAATTTATCAGTTTGGACGCTTGAAAGTGATGTTGCAGTATTTGGTGAAGCCAGAAAACTCCTTCCTTAATGCGGTGTGTCGGAAATGATGATTTGATCAAGCGAATGTATCATTGAATGATAAGTACTTTTATCAATACATATCTAGTACAAGTACAGCATATTCACACTGATGTCCATACTGCATTGCATGGCATTTGCACTACAAGAAATTTTTATGTATCTGTACAGAACATTCACAATATTGATATCAACGTTTGCTGTATCAATGCTGTATATTTTGAACATTGCCGATATTGATATATCGACATTTTCAATCTAGATACAGAAGGATTTCCTTTCCCGGTACTAGAGATTTACAAAATCTAAAGAGAACATTCACAATATTGATACTGCAAATTTGAAACTGTTAACTGATATTGTCTGTTTCAACCCTGCAAGATTGCAGCATCGTCCATGAATATTTGCAATTTTGGTAAAAAAAAAAAAACAAACAAAAAAACATTCATATTATCAAAACTGGCTAACATTTGCTGTTTCACCTGAGAACATTCTCATTATAGGTACTGGATAATTATGATGCTAATATTAGAAATTTAATGTATAGATCACAGTCGATCAGCTGATAAAGCGTTGTCCTCACAGTTCTGAGGTCCCGGGTTCAATCCCGGACCCGCCTGTGTAAAGTTTGCACGTTCACCCTGTGCCTGCGTCAGTTTTCTCCGTGCACTCCGGTTTCCTCCCACATCCCGAAAACATGCAACATTAATTGGACACTCTAAATTGCCCATAGGGGTGATTGGGAGGGCGACTGTTGTCTCTCCATGTGCCCTGCGATTGGCTGGCAACCGGCTCAGGGTGTACCCCGCCTCCTGCCCGTTGACCGCTGGGATAGGCTCCAGCGCTCCCCGCGAGCCTTGTGAGGATAAGCGGCTATGAAAATGGATGCATTTGCAGTATCGGCATGGAATATTTGTTGTACTGGCACGAAGGAAAACGGACATTTCCCATATTTAAAGTATCGAAATGGGCATTTGCTGCATTTGTCATGCATCAGTGTCAGTGACTGGATCAGTACTAATTCCAGGCATCGCGCATCTAATAATGACAGTAGTTGTTTGGTAAACATAACTACAAATCTGCGTGTTATTGCATGTTTTGTGGCCTCATCGACACAAACGCACACGCATGTAATTGCAGGCTAGTCGGCGTGTTGACACACGTCACCCGCTACGTGACACTGTTTTGACTCGGTGACATGTTTACGATGAGGACGACTCGTCCACCCCCGCTGACCCGTTTTGTCGCGTGCGCAGGAGAAAACGGAGCCGTACTTCATTGGCATCTTCTGCTTCGAGGCGGGCATCAAGTTAGTGGCGCTGGGCTTTGTTTTCCACAAAGGCTCCTACCTGAGGAACGGCTGGAACGTCATGGACTTCATCGTGGTGCTCAGCGGGTGAGTGGCGTCGGCCCGTCTCGTCGGTAACCGGAATGTTTGTTTTGCGCAAATCGCCGTTTTTGCTCATTTGCATAATTTGTAATGACCATTTGAAATTTGCTCCTGGATATTTGCTTGACACTGTATATCAGTTTCATCATTACTCTTGATTATCACGTTTCATCGTAACAGAAGTGGCAGTGGAAATTTGCAATATGACCACAGGAGACACATTTACACACATTTACATGATCTGCACTAGACATTTTATGTATCGCAACTGCACATTTCCGCATTGGACATTTGAAGGATATTTTAAAAATCGGTACTGAACATATGCAGTTTGAAATGGATATGTGTGTACATTTCCAGTATCACATGGGCTATTTACAGTATCTTGATGATGAACATTTGCGGCATCGCTCTTGGACATTTTCAGCTTCACACATTTACGGTGTCGCAAAAGGGACATTCAAAGAATCTTTATTTTTATTATTTGTACTGAACATTGTTAGTTTTTCACTGGACATTTCCAATAAGGCTGCTGGTGTCACAGACCTCCGGTGCGGGGCTGGACCCGAATGCAGGACTCCAAGACGAGGACATGACGTTCGGCGTAGTTTTATTCAAGAAACTCAGGGCATAACGAACAACAAACTGGCGAATTAAAAACGCCATCTAATTCCAGTCCCAGTGTGAAACAGCTATGAGCGGCGACAGGTGTTCCCGGCCAGGGCAGTGGCCACGCCCCTCTTGGCCGTGGTCCAGCATGGCTCATGACAGCTGGACCTCTGCAGTACTGTAAAATATTTTAAAGTATTGCTATAACACAAGTGGACATTAATGCTATCAGTAAATGAAATTTTCAGTATTATTCCTGGACACTGGCAGTACATTTGAAGTACAGATTTTAGATATTTCCTGTATTGGTACAAGATGTTTGCAGTATCACATTGGACATTGATAATCCTGAAATTGGTCATTTCCTCTATCAATAAGAAACATGTACAGTATTGGCGTGGACTGTGTTATGACTGGACATTTGGGTATCCATATCCAGTATTTTACCAGTTTCACGATGATCAATGTCCAATATGATACTGCAAACATCTTGTAGAAATACAGGAAATATCCACAATCTGTATTTTACATGTACTCCCAGTGTCCAGGAACAATAATCGAAAATTTCATTGACTGAAGGGCAAAGTTTACAAAACAGTGGTGAGGCCGGCCATGATGTACGGATTAGAGACTGTGGGACTGAAGAGACGACAGGAAGCAGAACTGGAGGTGGCAGAAATGAAGATGTTGAGGTTCTCGCTTGGAGGACGAGCGGGTTGGATAGGATTAGCTCATTAGAGGGACAGCCAAAGTTGGGTGTTTTGGAGACAAGGTTAGAGAGAGCAGACTTTGATGGTTTGGACATGCTCAGAGGCGAGAGAGTATACTCATATTGGTAGAAGGGTGCTGAGGATGGAGCTGCAAGAGGAAGAAAAGGTGGATGGATGTTGTGAGGGAGGACATGAAGACTTGCGGGTGTTAGAGAGGAAGATGCATGAAATAGGCTGAGATGGAAAAAGGTGACTTGCTGTGGCCACCCGTAATGGGACAAGCCGAAAGGAAAAGAAGACATTTACAGTACCAATGTACATTATAAACTGACAACTTTATTGACTGTATTGGAGGCCCTGAAAAGAAATGAACTTTTTAAAATGTAACATCACCAACGTGAGTGTGCAATTAGCTGGGGGGGAAGCAGGGGGGTGATCAGGGTGGGGCGGCGCAGCCAGACTGAAACCCGGAGAAACTGAAACTGAAAGAGCCACAAGACCACCCCGCGTTGACGATCACTTTTCAAGTGGGAAAGGTTTGATCGTCAAACCGGACGATGGGTTTGCGCGGAACATCACCAAACCGTTGTCCACCCCTCTGAATATTCTTTGGCTGACTTTTACGAGTTTACTAGGCTGTGGTTGGTAAGTGTGCAGTGTCCCAGGTCCCCCAATTAGCCGCAGACTCTGGAATGACCTCGATCGTAGCATGAAATCTTGACTTGATGGGGGGGGCCTTGAGTCCCGTCAAGATGTTTTCCTCCATTCAGAGCGCGCGATACCGATGCGGGAAATGTGCGTTTCCATGGAGCAGCAGGAGCAAGTCTTTGCGTTCCGTGCCAGGTGGGTGGATAAGTGGATTGGCACTTGCGGTCGCCCCCAGCGCCACTCTCTTTTGACTAAGAAGGGGGGAGGGCGGTGGAAGCAGCGGGCTAGAAAACAACCCAAAACACACACAGTGAGGGTTTTAATTTGAGCGTTGGGTTTAGTGAATTAGTTTCCCGGGAGCAAAGCGGCGAATGTCGTCCCGAATTCAGGCTCGACTGCTCTCGGTGTGCGGACATCTCGTTTCTACGAGACACATTTCTCCCCTTCATGTTTCCATATGATAGTCTTGCTCTCTTTTATATGAGATGAACATTTTGTTTGGGTTTTTGTTTGATTGTAAGGCCTGCTTACCTGGAACGCACATCAAAATATTTGATATCTTAACCGCGGTGGTACACACATGCTAACAAAATTTCCCTCCTTTGCAATCAAAATAAGTTAATGGTGTGTCAAATGTTGCTGAGAGATAATTGGGACCCATTAGCCGGTGATGTGAGGTGTGGAAGGAACAATTTGTCCTCACTCGATCTACTTGGAGAAATATCGTATCCAAAATTCCAATCGTAAATGTTAATCCAACCTGTTCAACATTTAAGACGGAAAATATTTAATGGTGAGTTGTGACGTTAGAATGAGCGAAGCGACGTTGAAGTCAGACCAAACGCGGCACCCCACGCGTGCAACAACATCTGCCGTACGCCCAAAATCGCAGACTTTGCTTCCCCGAGTCAGATATCTGGTGCGGCGCCGAATCTGACCTGTCAGACACGGGCACGGTTGCGACGCCGTATTTGTTTTTTTTTTTTTTTTTGCCAGAAAATACAAAGAAAGGATAGTAGAAGTAGAAGAAAGGGACGACATTGCTGTGATGTGCTTCCAGTCTCGCTATTGATTGGCAAATTCTTTTCTTGTTACGTTCCTGCTCGTTCGCAACAGCTCGAAAAGGAATGGACGGAAAAAACTGCAGTGCTTCTGCTGCTTGAAAATGCGATGAATATAATGTGACGGATAGTTTTGTGTTTCAGAAAAGTGTTTATTTGCAAATGGCATGCCATCCATCCATCCATTTTCTTAGTGCTGGAGCCTGTCCCAGCTGTCAACAGGCAGGAGTTCCACAGAGGTCATTTCTAAGTCCCATTTCACTTAATGGAAATTAACTTTAGCTATAACGTTCATTGACTTTTATCTTGATGTTAAAGTCTATCCATCCATCCATTCATCCATCCTCTTTCCTTGCCGCTTGTCCTTACGATGGTCGAATGCTGGAGCCTATCCCAGCTCTCAACGGGCAGGAGGCCGGGTACAAGCTGAATTGCTTGCCAATCGCAGAGCACATAGAGACAAACAGCCACACTCATAATCACACCTCGGGGCAATTTAGAGTGTCCAGTTAATGTTGCATGTTTTTGGAATGTGGGAGGAAACCGGAGTGCCCGGAGAAAACCCACACTAGTACGCTTAGAACATGCAAACTCCATACAGGCGGGGCCGGGATCGAACCCAGGTCCTCAGGACTGTGAGGCCAACGCTTTACTAGCTGATCCACCGTGCAGCCACAAACGCCATACCGTCACTTATTATTGATTCTGTAGTTCTATGGAGGAAAATGTTCAAATTCAGCCCGATTACCAGGATACGCTTACCTCAGTTTAATCAGTTTGGAAACATGAAAGAAAAAAAAAAAAAAACTAGCACGAGTAATGTCATTCCTGTCCAAGTTTGGATTCATCATTGTAAACAAACACACAACCCCCCCCCCCCAAAAAAAAAAAAAAAAAAAAACTGTTAATCCTGTGGAGAGAACATTTTTAGCAAGCGAATCTCGTTCAGGTCAGGTGAGAGTTATCGCAAAATGGTGATTTATGCTGGAGTATCAGTTTAAGCCGTGCCGGTTGTGTAACAGGAGGCAGGCCGGCAGCTCGTGCTGCACAAAGTCAGCCCCGGTCCAAAGTCGAAGTCAGGAATAATCGTTTGCTTTGCTGCACGGCTCCCCCTGCAGTTGGAACGGGGAGCAAATCCAGGCAGAGATGGCTTTTGTAATTTCGCAGTCTGCGGTACTGCTCGAGTTCCCACAGCCGACTTCCTTCGCTGCCGATCAAAGCGGTTCCTCACGTTCCCCGTCAAAGTAAACGCAACATGACGATCCGCGCTCGATCGGAGCTTTATCGCTTCTCTCGCGTAAGTCTAGACCGGCTTTCTGCTACCAAATTGCCACTTCTCTGGACACGTGTCATCAAAAATCCACTTTCTTGTTGCCGAACACATTCAAAAATCAATATCGATCCAAATCAAGAGGCGATGAACAGCACGAGTCAATCAAATGTGGCTACTTGAAATCCTTTTCCCCCTGATGACGCCATATCTCATTTGGATATCGTTCCATATCACTCTAAAACGGTAGCTGCTGGCAATTAAAGCAAGACTGGGCGTCTACTAATGGTCGTCACAGCCCTGGCAAGACAAGTGCCCCACAGACTGCTGCTAATGCAAGCGTTTTCTGTTGCATATCATTCAAAACCATATCAGATTTTCACTTTTACACTATCCATCCATCCAGCTTATTTTCTTTGCCGCTTATCCTCACAAGGGTCGCGGGGAGTGCTGGAGCCTGTCCCAGTTGTCAACAGGCAGGAGTTCCACAGAGGTCATTTCCAAGTCCCATTTGACTTAATGGAAATAAACTTTAGCTGTAACGTTCATTGACTTTTAACTTGATGTTAAAGTCTATCCATCCATCCATCTATTCATCCATCCACTTTCCTTGCCGCTTATCCTCACGAGGGTCGGGGGGAGTGCTGGAGCCTATCACAGCTTGTCAACGGGCAGGAGGCGGGGTACACCCTGAACTGATTGCTAACCAATCGCAGGGCACATCGATGCAAATAACCGCACTCACAGTCACACCTACGGGCAATTTAGAGTGTCCAATTAATGTTGCAGGTTTTTGGGATGGAAACCCACGCAGGCACAGGCAGAACATGCAAACTCCACACAGGCGGGATTGAACTTGGGACCTCAGAACTGTGAGGCCATCGCTTTACCAGCTGACTCACCGTGCCGCCACGCTGACACAATTACACGCAGATCGAAACAAGGTCCAGTAAAACGGCAAACGTGAGGCGCGGAGGGCTCACCTTCAGACCTTCGACGCCCGTGACCTCAAATAACGCCGTTCAAAATCACAGACGTCACGCAAACGCTCGCTGCCTCCTGAGATTTTATTTTGGGGGTGAATACAATTGAGATCGCAGATATTTTTTGCAAAAGCGTGCGTGGAATTGATGTAACCTTTCCGTATTTAGTGCAACCCAGAAAGTTGCTTAATTTAAACCGTATTTGGCGTCGGACGGCCTGGTTTCGTGCCTGCCTGCCATCTGACACATTTATCTCGGGGTACATCTGCTTCTCTGTCTATCCGTCTCTCTCAAACACACACAAACACACGCACAGGCAGCACACATAGACAGTCAAGTAGCATCGCAAGTAAGTCAGACTTAAAAGAAGGCACGCACATGTGTCATCGAGGCCACGCGGGAATCCAATCGAGGCCACTGGGCCAGCGCTGGCGGCGTTCATTTCCATATGGTATTATTAACGAATCGCTACAAGCCAATCTGCTGGGACGTGTGGCTCAATTAAAAAAAAAAAAAAAAAAAAAGCCTTTATCTGAGCGATGAGCGAAGTGAAGTAGGAACCTGTCAGCTAATTGAATTTGGCGTGGACGTGTCCTACAGTGGTGAGAGCGTCGCCACAGATGGACCCCGTCGCCTTTGGTGAGCAGCGAAATGGCTCCCACGTGACGCGTAGCCGTTGGTTGCCGTCAAACGTGCGCCCTGGCTTCCTAAACTTAGCGCCAGAGTTCCCCTCTGGTGACACTTTCCAATGATAGATGATGATGGACTAGACGAAAAATTGGACTCGTCTGTTTGCCAGCCTAGCGCTAGAAGTCAGTTGAAAGTCGACATTTTGGATGAAAGTGAGGACGCCCTTTGTGAAGAATATTTCTGAAATTATAGTGGAAAAAAAGTGGCAGCTGTTGGCCATCTATGATATAAGATGTAAATCTTAGTATGAACAGAAATATATAATATATAGTTTGTCCATTGCTCCACATGGCGTTCCACAGAGGTCATTTCTAAGTCTCATTTCACTTAATGGAAATAAACTTTAGCTATAACATTCATTGACTTTTATCTTGATATTAATGTCTATCCATCCATCTATCCATTTTCTTTGCCTCTTATCCTCACAAGGGTCGCAGGGAGTGCTGGAACCTATCCCAGCTGTCAACGGGCAATAGGCGGTGTACGCCCTGAACTGGTTGCCAGCCAATCGCAGGGGACATAGAGACGAACATCCACCGTGCCATGTTCAAAAATATACGTAAAAGAATTTAAAGTTATTGCATCAGCTATTATTCCACAGGTTTTTTTTTTTTTTTTTTTTTCCCCCACGGGATCGTTTCACTCTGGGTAAATATCGAGGTACGGAAATTTGGTTGTTGTGACGAAAGAGGCAGCAAAAAACTTTGTCAAATAATATTTCTGTTAATGGTCCAGCTGGTAAAGCACTGTCCTCACAGTTCTGAGGAACCGGATTCGATCCCCGCCCTGCATGTGTGGAGTTTGCATGTTCTCCCGGTGCCTGCGTGGGTTTCCTCCGGGCACTCCGGTTCCCTCCCACATTCCAAAAACATGCAACATTAATTGGACACTCTAAATCGCCCAGAGGTGGGATTGTGAGTGTGGAGGTTTGTCTCGACGTGCCCTGCGATTGGCTGGCGACCAGTTCAGGGTGTACCCCGCCTCCTGCCCGTCGACAGCTGGGATAGGCTCCAGCACTCCCCGCGATGCTCGTGAGGATAAGCGGCAAAGAAAATGGATATTTTTGAACGTTTTTCAAACCCTTTTTAAAAATCTATTCTGCTGAGCCAAATTGTTTCCTGTTTCACGGGGACATTCGTTGTAAAAGTTGAACGTGATATCGTTCCAGTTCAATCGCGTCATATAAATGAGTTGGTGTTTTTCAGCTCGCTAACGCGTCCACGGAAGGAGTCCGAGGCGCATACACCGAGCTGCGCTCAAACGGCAACTGCTCCGCCGCAGTTCTCGTTGGCTGGGTTGGGAGTGTAGGTGGAGGTGTGTGGGAGAGGCCGCATGTAATTAATTCAGCCTCTCCGCAACCGGTTTGCAACAGCGCTTCATCTACACGATTAAGAGCAGAACAGGAAGACATCAGCGTCTCGCTTAGAAGCCACAAATAAACTATAAAAAAGTGATAAATGGTACAGTATATTGTGCTATATCCTGCAGGTGTTGCAATGTCCTTTCAATTTGAATGTACCACAAACTTATTTTACATCTAAAACAGGTGGGGGGGGGGGGGAATACAGGATGGTTCAAGTTTGGGTTTGGGGGAGTTTTTAGGAACCAGACTCTCATGTCTGACCACTTTAAATTGAGTCTGACCAATGTCCCCCCACCTGCTTCCCCAAAAATATAAAATTAAGCAAGTTTAGACTTTAACGGCGGCACGGTGGAATCAGCTGGTAAAGCGTTGGCCTCGCAGTTCTGAGGACCCGGGTCCGAGTACCGTGTCCATCTATTTGTGTGTTCTACATACACCACTTAAGTCCTTATTAGGATTGCGGGGCACATATGGAAAAATCAATCTTTCACACATTCATAGCGGAAGAAAATTTAGAGCAGTGGTTTCTACCAAGGCGGCATTGTTTCTCAGCCGGTAAACCGTTGGCCTCACAGTTCTGAGGACCTGGGTTCGATCCCAGCCTGTGTGGAGTTTGCATGTTCTCCCCGTGCCTGCGTGGGTTTTCTCCGGGCACTCCGGTTTCCTTCCACATCCCAAAAACATGCAACATTAATTGGGCACTCTAAATTGTCCCGAGGTGTGATTGTGAGTGTGCCTGTTTGTCTCAATGTGCCCTGCATTTGGCTGGCGACCGGTTCAGGGTGTACCCCGCCTCCTGCCCTTCGACAGCTAGGATAGGCTCCGGCACTCCCCGCGACCCCCGTGAAGAAGATGGATGGATGGATGGATGGATGGATGGATGGATGGAAAGACTTTAACATTAAGATAAAAGTCAATGAACGTTACAGCTAAAGTTCATTTCCATTCAGTGAAATGGGATTTAGAAATGACCTCTGTGGAACGCCACATTGAGCAATGGACAAACTCTATACCTGCATTTCTTAGCATTTTCTGTAGCCTGACCCTCATGAAAGTTTCACCCACACATTGTCTCGTGGTGTCCACTTGCAATTATTTTGAAGGTGCCACGTCATGAAATAAGGTGACCAAAGCTTGAACAGCTGAGCGAAGCCTTGACGCGCTTCCGACGGTGCTCGGCGTAAGGGCTATTTCCACAGAATCCCACTCCGCCGCTCCTGCCTGGTGTCTCTCGCTACGCTAACACACTCACGCGCATGTGCTCGCTCTCCTCCCTCCCACGGCTTATAGGAGAGCTTCAGCGTGGGCCCGCGCTTGAGTCTTTGCCATGTGACGCCTTCTATACCCAAAACACACACACGCAGTGTAATAGGGGAAAAAGGGGGGCTGCAGCATGTTAGGATTTATGCCATATGAAGACAAAAACATATTACCTTGAAAACGTGTGTGGGCAGATGTGAGTAGCAATGCCTGCCAGGTGTTATTTTGTACATACACTGGCTGTACAGTCTAATTCTTATTTAAAAAAAAAAAAAAAAAAATTATAGTCTCTTCCCTTGCAAAATGCAAATCGGGCCTCGCCACCATTCATCCGCTCCACACTTGACTTACGTCATATGAAAAATGTATGCATATGTATTAGCTGTGCTCTTCCCCCAAGAGGAAGCCTTAATGATTCATCTCGGGACTCGCACCTCTTTGTTTAGTCTATTTTTGTCTTTGACGGCATGGACAAGGTGCTCATGTCCACAGAGCAAGAGAATCTTTCTGTCCTCGCTGCATATCTTATTTCTATCGCAGAGCAAAGGCAATAACACGTAACAAGTGGCAATATGTCGTGCGCCCGTTAGGATCCTGGCAACGGCGGGCGCGCACATGAACATCCCCGTGGACCTTCGCACTCTGAGGGCCGTCCGAGTCTTGAGACCCCTCAAACTCGTCTCCGGCATCCCCAGTGAGTCCTTTACTGCATTAATACTGCTTCATCCTAACAAGTCCCAGTACAACTTCAGCAAACTACAATGTAGTTTAAAAAGATGGGATAAAGAGCTAATCGGCATCCGTACATATTCAAGGAGATGTATTTATCCAGGTTAGAACTCACTTTCTTTAAGAAGGCGGTCTGATCATTTTTTATTGGTTTGGTAAGTACTATTTTTTATATTAACCCTCCATCAAAAATATCCCAGTTTGTTCTAATCTCAAAATATTTATTTTATTTAATTTATTTTAAAACATTACTTTCATTAAGAATTTATTTCAGAAAATATTGAATTATCAAACCAAATAATTACAATAATTTCTTAGTTTTCATCACTGTATTTCCTATTGTTCCATCCATCCGTTTTCCAAGCCGCTTATCCTCACAAGGGCTGAGTGCTGGAGCCTATCCCAGCTATTGATGGGCAGGAGGTGGCGTACACCCTCAACTTGTTGCTTTTTATCCTTATTTAATATTAAAATTAAATCTATTAACTCTTAAAATATTTAATTTTGTATATATTTTTGTTGTTTGTGTATATAATATTTATATTTAATTATGGAGTACTTTATACACCTCAGTTTTAAATTCTAAAATTGGAGAAGAGTACAAATTATTTCAATGTTTTTTCTTTTAAATCAATACATTTAAAAGAAACATATATATATATATATTTAATTTTAATACACTTTCATCTATTTTTTATTTCAACATGATTGTATAAATTTGCATTATTTTCATCATGTATCATTTTGTAAACCTTGCAATCTTTATCCTACGACGTCACAGCCCTTTAGATTGTTGATTATGGGCCAATGGTCCTTTTTTTCCACCTCCTTTCCGTCGTTTACGCAACTGAAGTCGTCCTCGGTTTGCCCTCAGGCCTGCAAATTGTGCTCAAGTCCATCATGAAGGCCATGATCCCTCTGCTCCAGATCGGCCTGCTCCTCTTCTTCGCCATCCTCATGTTCGCCATCATCGGTTTGGAGTTCTACAGCGGGAAGCTTCACCACACCTGCCTGCCATCGGCCGACATCCTCGGTACGCTCCGGTGTGCCGACGTGCCTCGTGCCGCGTCCGGCAGGTTACGTCATTATCATCAGAAAAGGAAACTGCGGAGAACATTTTGGATGCTTGTGGCCGTGTCTTGATCACGTCCACGTCTACATCCCACGGTCCATTTTGCAGCTCGGATTAATTAACTGGTGGTCCATTGTGGAGGCGCACTTGAGTTTGAAAAGCAAACCATTTTGCGCGCTATTTGAGCATTGAGCCGTCGAATCCATTTTCTATGCCGCTTGTCCTCATTTGGATCGGGAGGGATCTGGAGCTGAGCTCAGCAGACCTACCTGCACTGC
Organism: Syngnathoides biaculeatus; assembly: GCF_019802595.1. Classification (NCBI taxonomy): domain Eukaryota; kingdom Metazoa; phylum Chordata; class Actinopteri; order Syngnathiformes; family Syngnathidae; genus Syngnathoides; species Syngnathoides biaculeatus. The sequence goes on along the minus strand of NC_084652.1, from coordinate 377,760 downwards.
TTGCGAGCCAACTGCGGGGGACATAAACAAACTCTTACTTTCACACCTATGGACAATTTAGTCTTTAATAAACCCTGTTGGCATTTTTGTGAATCGTTTAAGGAGATGAGTTTCAAACCATAGACGTCGAAACTTTGAGTCAAACATGCTAAACCAGTAGTGCGCAAATCCCGAACACCAAGGGTGACAAACTCATTTTTGTCACAGGTCATATTAATATTTACGGTTTCCCTCGAAGGCCCATTATGGCCGTGACACCATAAAAATCTTTAACCTCCTCAACATATTTACACGGGAAATTTATGAATTTTGGAATCAGAAATCAAAGCTAATGGGTTTTTCAAGTATTGTTGATAACTAACCTTCTCTCAAATAATTTATGACATGACTATTTTAAAATTTGGTCTGGATTTTAACCAAAATCATGGAAGTTGATACATCTGACTTGCCTTCAGGGTCCACATAAAATCATCCAGCAGGCCGGATTTGGCCCCCCGGCCCTTGAGTTTGACACCTGTGCAGAAACCCCTCATTCCGCTCAGATTTTGTCGTTTGCTAGCATGTCTTGTTCCAAACGATGCGGTCAGCGCTAGGTGGTTTTTGCAGTTTCCCGCAATGCTAAACTAGGAAGCAAAAAGGCACAGAATGAGGTGACTAGATTCGTCTCAGATCTTACCAAAGAGTATTTCTCCTGTGAAAGCCAAAGTGGCATTCACAATAGCGGAGGGTTTTTTTTTTTTAGATAACGAAACTGTGGATTCATCCGAGTTGGCGTTTGCGTGCGGCGTGAGGAAGTGTCCGGAGCAGTACGACTGCAACGACACGTGGATCGGCCCCAACGACGGCATCACGCAGTTCGACAACATCCTGTTCGCCGTCCTCACCGTCTTCCAGTGCATCACCATGGAGGGATGGACGGCTGTTCTCTACAACGTGAGTGCGAGAAGCCTTCTCGGATGTTCATCCATCTATCCATTTTCTTTGCTGCTTATCCTCACGAGGGTCGCGGGGAGTACTGGAGCCTATCCCAACTGTCAACATGCAGGAGGCGGGGTACACCCTGAACTGGTTGCCAGCCAATCGCAGGGCACATCGGGACAAATGGCCGCACTCACAATCACACCTAGGGGCAATTTAGTGTCCAGTTAATGCTTCATGTTTTTTGGGATGCGGGATTAAACCGGAGTCCCCGGAAAAAACCCACGCAGGCACAGGAAGAACATGCAAACTCCACACAGGCAGGGCCGGGATCAAACCCAGGTCCTCATAACTGCGAGGCTAACGCTTTACCAGCTGATCCACCCTGCCTCCACGGATGTTCCCATTATTACAAAATATTTCTTAAATATTTTACATTTATTCCAATTATTATTACTTTGAAATAATTGAAATAAAAAAATAAATATAGGTTGTATAATCCTTGCCAATAATAAAATTATATATTTTATAAATAATAATAACAATAATAAATCTGTAATACATAGTGTACAGATAGTGGATCCCATACTGCTGATTGTGTTCCAGTATGAGTAGTTTATGTATTTATGTTATTGTTTGAAATATACAATATTAAAAAAACATTTCTCGTTGCAAATATTTCTGTCAAACAGGATTGCTTTATTTTAAAATTTATATTCATTTATACAATTAGTGACGTCTACAATTGTACAAATGAATATATTTGTTTCATTCACTGTTTTTGTTGTAATTTGTTTACTTTGTGTTCCTTTTCTATTCCTGTTCTTCCTGTCCAGAGGCACAAATGATTTTTCATTCACGGCTAGGACATAAATCAGAGAAATTTTCGGTGATATGGTGTTGCTGCGCCTGGTACTTGCGTGCAAAGTAGTAGTAGTTTCAATAAATGTTATGTTCCATGTAAAAATGATTGTGATTGTTGTACGATGAATGTGCTTTCAGACGAATGACGCACTGGGTCCCACGTGGAACTGGATGTACTTCATCCCACTCATTATCATTGGCTCCTTCTTTGTTCTCAACCTGGTGCTGGGAGTCCTGTCTGGGTGAGCGGAACAACTTTCTGGATTTTGACTCCAAACGTGACTCTTGAGCATAAAAGCTTTGCCACTTCTGTTACAGTGAAGAAAATAAGTATTTGAACACCCTGCTATATTGCAAGTTCTCCCACTTAGAAATCATGGAGGGGTCTGAAATTTTCATTGTTGGTGCATGTCCACTGTGAGAGAGATAATCACAATGTCTGATACAGCTGCAAATAAGTATTTGAACACCTGAGAAAAACAATATTGATATTTGGTACAGTAACCTTTGTTTGCAATTACAGAGGCCAAACGTTTCCTGTGGCTGTTCATTTTCTATTGGATTTAGATCTGGAGACTGCCTAGGCCACGCCAGAACCTTGATATGCTTCTTACGGAGCCACTCTTTGGTTCTCCTGGGCGTGTACTTCAGGTTAAAGACCCAGCCACGACCCATCTTCAATGCTCTGACTGAGGGAAAGAGGTTGTTCCCCCAAAATCTCACAAAACATGGCCGCGGTCATCCTGTCCTTAATACAGTGCAGTCGTCCTGTCCAATGTGCAGAAAAACACCCCCAATGCATGATGCTACCACCCCCATGCTTCACAGTAGGGGTGGTGTTCTTGGGGTGGGACTCATCATTCGTCTTCCTCCAAACACAGTTAGTGGAATTATGACCAAAAAGTTCCATTTTGGTCTCATCTGACCACAAAACTTTCTCCCGTGACTCCTCTGTATCATCCAAACGGTCATTGGCATTGGTCTTTGAGGGTCCAAATTCTACCTTATTGACAGGTGTTCAAATACTTATTTTCAGCTCATGCAAATAATTCGTTGAAAAATCATACGTTGTGATTTCTGGATTTTTCTTTTTAGATTCTCTCTCTCACAGTGGACATGCACCTAAGATGAAAATTTCAGACCCCTCCATGGTTTCTAAGTGGGAGAACTTGCAATATAGTAGAGCTTTCCAATACTCGTTTTCTTCACTGTATATGTAGTTGTATTTCACACTGTATTGTACGTTTAATAGTGTTTGCTTTTCTTTCGAATGCATCGCCGCTCAGAGAGTTTGCCAAGGAGAGGGAGCGGGTGGAGAACAGACGAGCCTTCATGAAGCTGCGGAGGCAGCAGCAGGTGGAGCGCGAACTGAACGGCTACCGGGCCTGGATAGACAGGGCAGGTACTGCGGCACTCTCGCCTTCGCACGCCCGGATCTCCGGCCACCGTTTTCTCACCCGACGTCATTTGCGGACGCGAACCGGGCGCGCGTGCTGTAGGGCTGCGTGCACAGGCGCTATAATGGCGTCTGCGCCGGCCGTCTCCCACGCAAGTAGAGGGTGAGGAAAAGGTGATGCTGACTCACTGGCTTACAGTTAATGCGCGCACGTATGCATGTGAATTCGTGTGTGTTGGTGTGGGTGAGTGTGGGAAGCGAGATTGAGAGATATTGCGAGCACTGAGGGGGGAATAAGAGCTGCTTCTCTCAACGAGGTCGTGCGGGCCTCCGAGCGCCGGCCTCGCTTTCCTGAAACCGGAACCGTCCACTCAATGTGCAGCGTATTTCCCCAAATAGACTAATAGGCACTTACTTCAATTAGTCACCGGGTGCAACATTCAAATATTAATGGATCCCTTTTTCCATCAGCAAAAAAAAACAGGTAATGCAGTAATTATATTACTAGCGTTGGTCATGGAGTGGTACAAGCCCCCAAGTAAGAGCTCGTGCACGTGACGTCACCATTTTCACGGCGTCAGATTGCCTGTCAAAAAGAGCTGCTCAAGAGTGTGGGGGACATTGAACCGGAGCAGAATATTCACAATGCATTCAAAAAAAAAAAAAACAAAAAAAAAACAACGGAGTCGTCTCCACTGTACACAGAAGCGTGTTGCGGCCACACGTCAAACTTCAGTAAACCACTCCATGACAGACTTTTGATTTATTTGATTAGTATTTTTTTTTAATATGCATTGTTCTCCAATGTGTATTTTAAAAAAAGAAAATAAACCGTCGGTCACACACAGGTTTACCGAACTTCAACGTGTGGCCGCAATGCGCTTCCGTGTACGGGGGCTGAAGCCTGTCCCAGCGGTTTATTTTCTTTTTTTTAAATAGGCATTGAATACATTTGAGAACAATGCCTATTTAAAAAAAAAAAAACCTCTGTCACGGAGAGGTTCACCAAAGTTTAACGTGTGGTTACAACACGCTTCGTGTACGGAGGAGCAGACTTGTGTAAAACCAGGGGTCATTTATTTAAATATTGGTATTTGTATTGAACAAATCTGAGTGGCTCCATCACTATGTGGGATTTATTCTTGTGATGAGAACAGATCCACCAAGGAAGTATTTGTATGCGTCCGGACTTTTCTACGCTTACTCACCAGATACTTGATCCAGTTGTCCAGGACAAGCGGAACTGGGTTAACAGTCCAATTTCTTATCGCCGGACACATCGCCTTGGGCATTAAATATGGGTCCTCTATGCCAAGTGTCCCTCATTTTTCTACGTACCTTCGTTTATTATCACCTTCTAAATGTTTAACGGTATCGGACAAAACTCAGGGCGTCGTGCAATAAGATGTATTTTCACGTCGTCTCCAACCGACTTAGCATTGGTTTGTTTGACCGGCACTTCCGGCCAGTGACGTGACTTGACGACGTAGGTGCACGAGCTCTATACCAATATCCAGACGCCGGGATGTCAAATAAGATTAAAACTTGACACTGTTAAGAGGCACTGACCACTTCGGGGGGCGCGGACTATCCAACATGGGGCCCAATACGAAACAAAGACGTCCATTCCTACGGCGGGAGACGTAATCTAGATTTTTACGGATGGTAGAGGACAAGGACAAATCACAAACCTAATTGTAGCCATGATTACAAAAAGTCAAACGCACGAAAAACATTATAGCTCTGTTCACCGCTCCCATATAGCCCCCAGCTTCTCTTTATGGAAGTATTATTTCAAACTTTGTCTTTTTGTGTCATTCCAGAGGAAGTCATGCTGGCAGAGGAGAACAAGAATTCAGGGAGATCAGCATTAGATGGTAACGTCTCTGTCTCACTGGGCTGCATCACTCTCACCGCATCGAAATAGCTCAAGTGTCCGCTGACTGACCGTTGACTGGATTTGCATCTTTTCAATGCACTTCTGCTTAATTGTGTGCAAGAATTCTGTCGGGGATCAAATGAAAATTCTTCGATGTTGTTCACACTGAGATGTTCAACCAGTTTCTGTACATATACAGTACTTGTCACAACAATCCAAGAAACTTTTTTTCCCCACAAACTCAAATGTATTATATATATTTGGGGGGGGGGGGCTATTGCAGCACATACTACAGTATGTGGGCCCCTACGTACTCTTTAACCAAAGACTTAGTCATAATGCCTGTACCACACTTGAGTTTTATCTTAGTTTGAAATCGAGAGCCATGTGGAGAGTTCCTTTGGATTTCAAATTTGCCATTGAAAAGCGACATTAAACCCGAGTTTTTGTCTCAAAAGTACTGAAGAGGGCGAGTAAGAAGACGGGGGCACGGCGAGGAGCCCCAGGCGAAGACAAGTACACGGACATGTCCACTGCCAGTGAGCCTTTCACTCGCCTTCGTTCGTCGCGTCTCGTCACTTATGGCCCCGTCACACCATGACGCTCTGGTCAACGTTCTCTGAACATTTCAATCGTTTTATTTTTCAGCGTTCTCAAACGCGGATGACACATCTGGGGTGTGAGTAACGTGTGTCTAACGCATGACTTAACGTGCGTCTAACGCATGAAAAGCGTGTAACAGCGACCAAATAAGATACCCCTAAAAACCATTAGCGTGTGCAAACGTGTCATTGGGGTTGCGACGAGCGATTTGTCAAACGTAAGACGAGCGTGTTGAGCGTGTGACTAAACGGGTGCATAACGACAGGATAGCGTTTTGCTGGCGTGTAACTTTTACAGTGGAACGGGAACGAAAACCTTGGAAATTTCATACTCACTTCAGTTGTTCTCGTGAATTTGAACAGTCAGCGTCATGCCGCCTAGATGAAAAAAAAAAGGTGGGTGCGGACTTCAGCAACAAGCGCTGCAAGTAAGAATGCAAAGCATCGGTTTATATACCCATATGCATGGACGTTCGGGAAACGCTCGAATGACGCTCAGTGGACGCCAAAGGACGTTCGTTTGACTTTAGTTACACCCTGTGTGCGCTAGGGGATTGTTCAGTGGTCGTTGACAAGTCGCCAATGAGTCGTTCACTGCAAAGCAAATGATTAAGTAACAACATATTAACGCTACAGTAACGACTGACTAACGATAGCCAAACGCGTGCAATGCTCGGCGAACGTTAGTAAAACGATCCACGAACGTTCTTGAACGTTCTGCAGCGTTTAAAATTAAACGTTGATGAACGTTGGTTTTGGTAAGAACTTTTGTGCACATTCAAAACTTTTTATCCGGACCGGCGCTCTCCGCAGATTCCCAGCGATCATTGACGTTCACTAGCGTTCAAACAACGCTCTTCTGGCGCTATCCCGGCGACCATGGGCGACTACCAACGTTTCCTCAAACGCTGACCAGAACGTCACGGTGTGACGGGGCCATTACGTCGTACGTGATCATTAATCCGTGCAAAACGTCTTCCGCCGTCCTCGTCCGGCAGGCATGTCCCGCTCCAGGATGAACTTCCGCAGCGGTCGGCGCGGTCCGGCCGCTTACCTGCGGCGCAAAGAGCGCATGCTGCGCATCTCCATCCGCCGCATGGTGAAGACCGACACGTTCTACCTGATGGTGCTGAGCCTGGTGGCTCTCAACACCATCTGCGTGGCCATCGTGCACCACGACCAACCCGACTGGCTCACTATCTTCCTCTGTGGGTCGCCGCTTCTTTTGGTGGCAGATGGAATCTATTTTGAGCTCATGGATTATTATTTTTTTTGTTCCCTCCTTTCCAGACTATGCAGAGTTTGTGTTCCTGGGGTTGTTCTTGGCTGAGATGTTCCTGAAGATGTATGGCTTGGGTTTCCGCCTCTACTTCCATTCGTCTTTCAACTGCTTCGACTGTAGCGTGAGTGCATTGTGATTTTTCTGATGATTAAAATTGCTTGATTATGATATAATGTTCGCAAAAGGCCATCGTGATGTAATACCGGCCCATGCATTCTGTTTTTTTTGTAGCATGATATATTAACTGTATTTAATGTCATAATATATTGCAAAAACAAGTTGTTATAAAATGAAATCTCTTACCGTATCTTCAAATCACAAATGTCAGCACCCCTACCTTCATTTCTATAACTGAACATTTATGTAAGTATGTATGTGCCGGTCATGAAAAGCTAATGCTAACTAATGGGAGTGGGGAGCTTTAAGGAAGGAATTTTGCGTCGACCTATTTTTGCAGTCGACTTAGCCTAGGTATTCAACTCCGCCCCCCAGCCCTACAGTGAGTTTGAGGGAGTGTCTTCCCCCCCCCCACCACCACAACCCCCCCCCCTTTTTTTTTTTTTTTTTTGTAGGTTATTGTTGGCAGCATCTTCGAAGTGGTTTATGGCTTCTTCAGGCCCGGGATGTCTTTTGGCATCAGCGTTCTCAGGGCGCTGAGACTTCTGAGGATTTTCAAGATCACCAAGTAAGAGGACACCAGCAAAGGCCTCACACCCACCCACTAATGCTTTTAGTTAAAGTGCCACTGTCATGAAATGCATGATTTTTAGTATGTTATTAATGAAAGAAAGACGTATTTTTCGCCACATAACATGATTTTGACGTATATGACTTTTTGTTACTCCCGCCATGAAAATCCTCTCAAGGGATTTGTTTTCGAGAAGAAGCAGGAAGTGACGTTAGTAGCAGACGCCCACTCAAGCGGTCTTGTATGTTTCTACTAATTATACCTGCTGGAAGATAGCTCTTTGCTCCTTCACGTTAGCCAAAATGCCGGCTCGTTGTATTGCTGGATATTGTTCGAACACTCGGGAGGATGGATTCATTCTTCATACCATTCAAAAAGACCCGGTTTGTCGTGAAAAATGGATTACACGGGTGCAAAGGACGAGAACTTTGTAGGTTCCAAATGACAGGTAGGTGTGTATACAGCTACTAAAAAAAAAAATCATAGTTTGGGGGGGACGGGGACGTAATCCTCTCAGAATGTAACGAAAGATCTGGGCACGGCTTCAGACGAGGGGCACGGCTTCGCCCGGGCTGGCTCATACGTACTGTCTGGGAGTCTGCTGTTAGTTCGAAGTGATCCGCGTATCATCTAAATATGGCTCGAAACAATCGGGTAATATTGCCCGGTCACTTCACTCGATTGTGAGATGTTCTCTTCTTTGAAAAGAGCTTCCATGTCCCATAGTAGGTGGCACAGCGAGCAGCGAGGATGCAGGCAAGATGGCTACCACTTGGATGTCGAATGAGAAATCCGCAACTTTCTGCATAGATGACCCGCTCTCTCCTCATATTTATTTTTTCGTATGGACAATGAAGTGAATAATGTTATATGTATTTTTCATTACAATATCTATTTTAGAATGTTTATAGGCATGACATTTGGCCTTTAAAGACAGACAAATGTACTCCACTTGTCACTCTTAGTATTTTTTTGTGGGTTTTTTTCCCTCTCTTTCCCAGGTACTGGGCCTCTCTCAGGAACCTGGTTGTGTCGCTCATGAGCTCCATGAAGTCCATCATCAGCCTGCTTTTCTTGCTCTTCCTCTTCATTGTGGTGTTTGCGCTGCTGGGGATGCAACTTTTTGGGGGACGGTAGGACACGAGGATCTTCATCTTCACCAACAATGGGCCTTTTCCACCGCAACCGTACCAATCGATCGTGTCTCACTTTGAAATGACACAATGGAAAAACCTGCTCGGTACATAGTTCTCCTGGGTTGTGTGCCAAGCAGATTCGCCAATTTTACCGTTTGTTAGTATAAATGACAACCCTCCACTGTTTATGGAAATTTACCAGAACAGTCGTTTACATAAGATGAGGTTAGGGCAGCTTGTGGCTCATTATCCAACATTGTTGTTTATGTTTGTGTTGACGGGATGTCTAAATAATAATGAAGGAGAACAGCAGCTGCTGTGTTGGTAAGAGGACCTTCTATAATCCATTTAGTGCGTCTGTCCTATGCGATTTCTCCTTTTTCTCTCGCTGACGTTCCTCATGACGCAGTGCGTGATAAAGAGACAGAGGAAACCAAAATAGCTGAGCATCTTCCACCTCCATGGTCGCATCTGACCCCCGGCTTTTATTCTCCATTTTCTTCCCCTCTAGGTTCATCTTTGAAGATTACACTCCCACCAACTTTGACACGTTTCCAGCTGCGATCATGACAGTGTTTCAGGTTCGATATCCCTCTGCCCTCCTCTCCGCTGCGTTCTGCATCCATGACACATTGCACCCTGGGAGTTTTCTCACCCGGAGCGCAGATTAAACAACTCTGCTCTCTCGCTCGCTCGCTGGCCATCCCCACCTCGCCTCCGCTGGCCGCCCACACGTCCGTGTGCACATATGCGTGAATAAACATCACAAACATGAACCAAATCCGAGGCAGATCTGTCACCAACGCAACTGAGGCTTCATTTTAACCACCTATAAAGTCTACTCGTTGCTATTTTTACCACATGTATGCTTTTGCAAATCCACCACACTTGCAAGTCACATTTTTAGGTGACAATATAATGCAAAGGTTTGTCACCATTTGACAAAAAGATCTGAATGTGTGCTATTTTTTATTGAAAACATAACTACCGTAATTTCTGGCCTACAGAGCGCACCTGGTTGGAAGCCTCACCCAGTACATATGTAAAGGAAATACCATTTGGTAAATACATACCCCTAATCTGTGTAAAACCCGCGAGTCAACACATTGAAACACAAGATTAAAAAAAAACGGTACCCAGAAAGTTTAACGCTAACATCGCGCTAACAGGGCGTGGTTGCCAGTAAATGCCAGGGCTCATCGTGACAGAAGGAATGAATAGTGTCGGTATGTCTTAACAGATATTAACGGGCGAAGACTGGAATGAGGTGATGTACAACGGCATTCGCTCGCAAGGAGGCGTGCAGTACGGAATGTGGTCATCCATCTACTTCATCGTGCTCACGCTCTTTGGAAACTGTATCCTTGACGACAGCTGGAATAACGCTTTTGCATGGGCATTTAGTGCGAGGAGTTGCTGTGAAAATACATTTAAGGAGGTAACAGCTTTCATCTTTTCTTCTTGGAAAAGCACAACATGAGCTCTTCGCGAAAACAAAGGATGTACAGAGAAGTGGAACAATAATAATTTGAATTCTTGTGTGTGGGTTTTTTTTTTTTTTTTTTTTTTAAATACCCAAAATGGCATTTATCATTATTGTGTTGGCTATCTGAAGGACACGAAAGATGATGTTTAAACGCTGCCGGGGGATTTTTCTGTTGAGCAAACGTGCCAACTCGTGGCTGTGTCCAGCGTAGGACATGAGCGCTGCGTACATCTTGCTGAGATTTTCCAGCAACGCTCTGGTTCTCAATTTTGTTTTTTGAGGAAAAAGTTTTCCAATTTTCCTGAAACAATGAATTTCTTGGGTTGAGAAAAGCAATAACACGCTTTCGAAACTCCGGGGCTGCGCAGATTGCTCTGTAAACAAAACTGGAAAAGAGAAAACTGCAAAACATAAAGCCTTTTTTTAATGGACTGTGACTCAGCAAGAGATATAAAGACAGTGCAAGAAATGATCCAAATAAGTCAGCGCTGTTTGTTCTTGACTTTCTCCTTGTCAGACACACTCCTCAATGTCTTTTTGGCCATCGCTGTGGACAACCTGGCCAACGCGCAGGAACTGACGAAGGTTTGATCTTCAGCTCTGCACCTCCACGTTTTACCGTTCTTTCATTTCCCCCGCGGATGGCGCTTCCCTCTAAAATGCAATGAATGTGTCGTTTTCATCAAACGACGTGTCCGTTCACTTTGCTGTAGGATGAAGAGGAGGAAGAGGAGTTCTTCAACCAACGGTATGCCAGAGGGAGAGATGGCTTAATATCTGAGTAAGTTAAGGCTTAATGTAAACATATGGCCATGCCGGGATGAGAAAATGTATTTGGAAAAAAAATTGACCCTCAGCCCCCCTCTGCTACATTCGACACCACTGTGTACCACTAGAACCCAATGAATTCTAACACAACATGGTAATTAAATGACGGGAAACCGCAATGGCAATTAGTCAGTGTAATGACTTCTGCAGATTGCTTCGTCACTATTCTGTCGGCTCTTTGCGCTGCGATTGGTCGTGAACTTTTGGGCCGGCAGGAAGCTGCTGGCTCATGATCCAGTCTAGTCACACCGGAAGCTGTTGTGGCTCTAGTGGACACTTTGTCAGCGAGATATCAGAGTCATGATTGCGGCATCGCAGAGGAAATACTCGGGGTTACCTTGTGCCCTTTCAAATATAAATACATTTTTCAATAATAAATCAATGTCTCATCCGAGCATGGACATGGCTTCCTCAAGGGCTGTGCGCATTAGTTTTGCATGTACCAGTACCAAATATTTGTGTGGATCAACAGTTTGGGAAATCACATACAGAGCCTTAAACAAATTTGACGGTTCAATCCAATTAGTTTTTTAATAATAATTTACAGTATTATTTTTATTTCACTTCTTTTTACAATTTCAATAATTGCTTATTTTCAAATTGCGATATATATCCGTTGTCTTGCATTTGGAAATATTTAGATTTTTGTTTTTTATTTAATGTAAAAATAGAAATGCTAGTTGGTCTTTTTATATTTGAATAATGTATTTACATTTCCTCCTGATATTTTGTCATTGCATTTGTTTTCATTTTTTCTGTAAAAGTTACATAACCCAATTGAGCAGTGAAAAAATTTAATTGGATATTTTGATATTGCAAATAGTTAGACTACTTTTGAATTTTTAATAAATACATTTGCCGCTAGTAGCTTTTTCTTCCACTTTTTCTAGTGTTGTAATAAATCTTAAATATAATTTTCCAAAAGCAGTATTTTAAGTCAGCATGTTGATTTTAGTACCGTTTTAATAGACCTTTAGTGAGCCCATTTTTTTCATTCAGTACAATTGAAATATTTATTAAATCAAGTATTCAAAAATAATCAAAGAAACCCCACTCTAAAATGCAACGCCTAAAGTATTTCTGCATATACTGATGAGATTCTTTCACCGTGTCATTTGTTCTTTGGACGTACTGTATAGATGATTTTGCTGTGTTTTAATGTGTTTTGATGTGTTCGATCATGTTGTCTCGTTTTATGCCTGTCGTAAAGTGCCACTGGCCAAAATGACTTTTGCTCCCCGTGGAAAATGATTTCACCTTAAGTGCTATGATGCTGATGTGCATTATTTGAAATGCAAACGTGTGCTGTAGCAATTCCAAACGTGTCACTAAAACCCGTGTCGTTAATGTGGGGGTTGCATTTTGGACTGTGTCACCACTGTTCTGTGTTTGTTGTAAAACTAATGTCTTGTTTTCAAACCATCACTCATTTATTACATGGACAACAACAGAATCAGAATAACAGTAAGTAAAACTGTATATGGATCTGTCCTCTCTAAAAATGTTTCCCTCAAACACTTGTTGAGATTCTGTTCCTTAAATCTAACACTATGCTTTTGTGTTAATCCTGCACTTTCCCTTTTTGTGGTCTTGTGGGTTTTTATTATATTATTATTATTATCTGGCAGGTAACCTCATGTTTTCTTCTTTTTTTGGATGCCTTTATTCCTTTAGCTTGGACTATTTCACGTATTTTTTCCATTTCTTTTAGAGTCACAGAAAAGGCCTAATCTTTTCTGACATGTTTCAGTGGTTGTAGAATTATTTATTATTATTATTATTTTTGTTTTATTGCATATCTGGTATGCTACATGAATATCAGTCTGAATGTTGTTTGCCGCCAGTGAGGCAATAGTTTGACCTTTTGGAAAATGTGCTTGCTTTTAGTGAAAATTGTGAAAGAGAGTAGAACTTGTTTTGAAGCTTGTTAGCTTAACATGGGGAAACAACTAGCGGGACTTCGCTCATTCATACAACACATTCTGATTTTGCCCAAAGACTCAGAAATAGCGAACTGAAGATGTCATTTAATGTTAGCTATCACGTAACATTTGATTTTGAGGCTGAATCTGGCTAGCTGTTTCTCTTTACAACTGTTTCCCCTCTGCTTGCCTACGCTATGCTAAGTTTAAGCGTTGTAGTTTCAGTAGATAATTGATGTCTTCTCACTCAACTGTCCAAAATGTCAAACTACTTCTTCAAAATAGTGTTGTCAGCTGCCAAGTGTTGACGTTGTGTTTATTGTGCTCTTTAGTGGCAGAAGAAGGCCCTACCTATACAGGAAACGCGCCATCCACCGAGGTCGACCCGCGTTCCCCGACGAGGCGGACGGAGCCATGGCAGCCGCGGATGAGCAGCCCCTAAACAGCTCCAACGCCTTCGCCAACCGCCGTGAGAGGCGGAGAAAAGTCAACATGTCAGTGTGGGAGCAGAGGGCCAATCAGCTGCGAAAACGCCGCCAGATGGCTAGCAGGGAGGAGCTCTTCAGCAGCCCCGCCGAGGACACCATTGAAACGCCCAGTACCCACCACGTGCCCGCGCTCTCCGCAGAAGCTAGCCCGGCCCACCTCCCCGAGTCCCCCATGTCCGTGGGGATGCCCCTACCTGAACCGCCAATGTCCATAACTATCCCCATACCCGAACCCCCGGCGGCCGAGCCTCTGATCAACCTCAACGAGGACAAAACGGGTGGCGCTAACCACCGAACTACAGGCGGGGGGCGGCACAGGATTGCCCGCAAGTTCAGACCCGGTCAGGGGCCGGAGGAAGGGGCCAGACACCGACGCCACCGTCACCGCGACGCTCGCTCCGAGGCCAAGAGCCTGGACTGCACGCATGCGCCGCATGACGTGGCGCCGGTCAAGCGCTCGCTCAGTCAGGAGAGGAGGATCCTGGACGAGAGGGAGGAGCACGAGGAGAAAGCTGAGGCGGAAGGCCAGGTCCAGGATAATTGCGGAATGTGCATCGTCAACCCGTATGCAGACATCGGAGAAGATGGAAGGTAGACTGTCAGAAAAAGGGTATCTTTAAAGGGTCTTCTCACTTGTGTCTTACTCCGTTAGGAAATCTGTACTCCTTGGGAAAAATACCTTTACTTTATTAGGAAGGTCCTGTATTCTGTTGGGAAAACAGCTGTACTCCATTGGGGAGTGAGTTATACTCCCTAGGAAAGAAACCTGTACTTTATTTGGAAGGATCTGTATTCCATTGGTAAGACACCTGTTTTCCCTTACGGAGATACTTTTACTTTCTTAAGAAGACAACTTCGCTCCCTTGGTGAGATATTTGTACTCATTTGGGATGACACATGTTCTTCCTTGGGAAGACACCTGTGCTTCCTAAGGATACTCGTGCTCCATTGAAAGAAACCTGCACTCGTGGGGCAATACCAGCAGTCCTCTGGGAACACACCTGTACTCCCTTGGGAATTTACCTTTAGTTCCTTGAGAAGGTATCTTTACTCCCTTGGGAAGATATCTGTACTCCCTGAGGAAAATCAACTGTACTCCAATGGGAAGATACCTTGATTCCCTTGGGAAAATACCTTGTACTCCCTTTAATACTTGTATTCCCTAAGGAAGATATCTGTACTCCCTTGGGGAGTTACCAATATCCCCTTTGGGAATTTATTGGGCTTTCTTTGTCTGTACTTCACTGGGAAGGGTTAGGTTACCTTTTAATTTCCGTTTCTGACAGTGTACTGTTTTCAAAAGAAGTCATTTGATTATACACTTTTTGTACCAACTTGTATTTATCTCCTGCCCCAGGATGCCCGATATTCCCGAACCTCCTCAGTGCGAGCGGCTTCTGGATTGCCCGACCATCCCGGTGGAGACGGCTCTGGAGGCCACGGAGTACACCGTATGCAGCCTCGAAGCTGAGAAATGTTCCGGCTCCCTCCACCGCCACAAGTCCACCCCAGAAGGATGCGTGGCCATCGAGATGTCCGCGCAACCGCTGCTGGAGTTGACACCCATGACAGGTAGACTCGGACCTTCTCGGGTTGGTACGAAGATCCTTGTCGCATCGATCCGGGCTGAAAACCTTCTGGCTTGTAGTGAGCAGTAAAGAGCTGGAGGCCTATAATTCGGAGCAAAGAGACAATGACGAAGACACAGAGGAAGAGGAGGAACCTCCTCTTCCTCCCAAACCTGTAGCTCCGGACAGCATGTTCCTCTTCAAGGCCTCCAACCCGTAAGATGATTTAAAAAGTCCGACCACTTGCATGGGAAAAAAAAAACATGTCCTTTCGCTCCTTTTCCTCCTTTTCCTTCATTCCGTCCACAGGATCAGAAGGATTTGCCATTACATTGTCACCATACGGTACTTCGAGATGACCATCCTCCTTGTGATTGTGGCGAGTAGCATCGCTCTGGCCGCCGAAGACCCCGTGTGCACCAGTTCGGAACGAAACAAGGTACAAAAGGTTCTTGAGGTCTAAAGTTTTACTCATTGAGTGTAATTAGACGTAGCCCCAACGACCACAACGTCTTTTGTATTTTTTTTTTTTTTTTTACTTTCGTATTCATCCCACAGTACGAATTGTGTGTTTTTGAGCCTGTGGCCGCATGGTAGAAACCGCTGCTCTAAATTTTTTTTTGCTATGAATCTGAGTGTGAATGATTGATTTTTCCATTTGTGCCCTGCAACCCTAATTAGGACTTAAGTGGTCTATGCATAACACACACATAGATGGACACGGTACTCGTACAATTTACGTCTTGCCCTTCAAACTCTGCAGATACGAGTACATTAGGGATCCTAACTCCTTATTAAATCTAACTACACTAGAAGAAAAGGTAGCAAGAAAAGAGAAGGAAAGAAAGACAGAAAAAGAAAGAAAAATGCCTTTTTATAACATCTCACAGAAACATTGCATTTTTCAGCAAGGGAAGGGATGAGAATGAAGATGCCTTCGTCCATGCATGCATCCATTTTCTTTGCTGCTTATCCTCACAAGGGTCACGGGGAGTGCGGGAGCCTATCCCAGCTGTCAACGGGCAGGAGGCAGGGTACGCCCTGAACTGGTTGCCACCCAATCGCACGGCACAGTAGAGACAAAAACAGTAGCACACTCGCAATCACACCTCGGGGCAATTTAGAGTGTCCAATTAATGTTGCATGTTTTCGGGATGTGGGAGGAAACCAGAATGCCCGGAGAAAACCCACGCAGGCAAATTCCACACGTGCGGGGCTGGGATTGAACCTGGGTCCTCAGAACACTTTGCAGCTGCACCACCATGCTGCCGATCTTGTTTGTATTTAAAAAAAAAAAAAAAAACGTCTTTGTGTTTTTTTTCCCAAACAGGTCCTGCGTTATTTTGATTACGTCTTCACCGGGGTGTTCACCTTTGAAATGATCATCAAGGTACGCGCCCAACATCATCGCGCAAAAAGTTCACCGTCACGTGACTCCAAACCGTCCGTCTACTTAAGATGATCGACCAGGGCCTGATCCTGCACGACGGCTCCTACTTCCGAGACATGTGGAACATCCTGGACTTCATCGTGGTGGTGGGGGCGCTCATTGCCTTCGCTCTGACGTGAGTCACGCAATAAACGCCCGTCTGCCGGTGACTAACACGCTGGCTGACTCACTGCCAGTCTTCCAGTCTCCGTGCACCCTTCGTTACTTGATGACTTTTCACTGCATTGTGCCTCAAGGATGCGGGAAACCAAAAAGCTATATTTCTGTTTAATTGTATCGTCTCATGACTTTACAGTAGTCTGTTGTCTCTCCGTGTAACAAATAACCCTTTTTAAACTGTTTTGCCTTTTGTTGTTAATTTTTTCTGTTGTGACTTTATAGCTGTGACCCTTCCAGCTCACAGTGTCTCTCTCCTTATGCCTCCGCCCTTCTTTTTCTCTGTTGTTCCTGTGGATTTTTTCTCTGTGGGGGCAACCAGGAATGTGATGGGGTAAACTTTTAATTGTCACACTAAATTGTCACAATCATATACTTTGGTTTGCCTTTTTTTTTCATTTATTTTGGTTTAAATCACTTTTCCCTCACTATATCACAGTTCACCTATCACAAATTCTGATTCCCCCCCCCCCCCCCCATATTCATATTGTGCATATTTCACCATATCGTGGGATTTTAAGTCTATGCTGTCACTTTTTTGGAGTGGTAAAAATGCATGCTTCGTAGCCTGAAATATTAAAAGTGTTTAAAAAAAACTGAAGGGGAAATTTATTGAAACATATTACAAGGAATAAAATGCACTTAGTGTATAATGTTTAATAATTTACAGTAAAATGTGTTCAACAGTATCAAATGTGTGTATGAAAATGGTAAAAGTTAATAGGAGTATGGGAAACTTTGTGGTTGCTACTTTGCAGATTTCACTCACTGCATGAGTGCTCCAGAACCCAACTGCGGGGATAAATGAAAATGGCTGTACACCGATAGAAATGGATAGTATTATTCCAAAATTGTCTCTGCACAAATAAAAGCCCGCCACTATCAGCAGTTGCTTGGATAGACGCATAGAACTATCATTCATGTTAAAAAAAAAAAAAGTTGTGCACTTCAGTGTCTTTAAAATGTATTTTGTTTCTTTATTTATTTTTTTTACTGGTATTTTCATGTTGTTGTCATGTTGTCGTGGTGTACTAGTTAAAAACTGCCCAAGTGTGACCCTAAAGATCACATTTTGGCACATTGAACAGAAACAACAAAGGTCGTGACATCAAAACCATCAAGTCCCTCCGCGTTCTTCGAGTCCTGCGGCCGCTCAAGACCATCAAGAGGCTTCCGAAACTCAAGGTAAACATTTGCGGGCGTCCTCTCTTTTCAAATATAGACTACCTTGACCAACCGTTTTGTTATCTTTGCAGGCCGTGTTCGACTGCGTGGTGACGTCCCTGAAGAACGTCTTCAACATTCTCATCGTGTACCAGCTCTTCATGTTCATCTTCGCCGTCATCGCCGTGCAGCTCTTCAAGGGCAAGTTCTTCTACTGCACCGACAGCTCCATGAACACCGAGAAGGAGTGCCAGTAAGTGAACACAGCAAAAGACCACCACTCAAAATCAAAAGCATAACTCTTTTTTTTTTTTCTTCATTTTTAATCACATGGAATAGCGAATTTAGTTGGTTAACAGTTTTGTGGAATGGAAGAAACAAGTACAGTACAACCTCGGTTCTCAAGGCTGCATTATACACAATAACAACGCACGTCGCGGGTCAGCTGGTCGGGCTACGCAGTACCGATTTTCGTTTGAAAACAGAAGCAAAAAAAAAATCTCGAAATTTTCACTCGAAAATCGATTTGCTCGAGAACGGTTCTCGAACCGACTATTCACTGTACTGCCAGTGCAACTGGGATCGATGTCTGGCGATTGTTTCGATATGCTGTTATGTATTGCCCCAGCATGAGTAGTTTTGTGAAAGGAAAGATTGATGATACAAATGGCCGAGGATTGTACAATAACGAAAATACACATGTGCACCATAGAGGCTACTACATCGATTACACAAGGGACAAGAAGGAAGTGAAGAGGAGAGAGTGGAAGCGACACGAATTCCACTACGACAACGTGTGCTGGGCCCTCCTCACGCTCTTCACCGTCTCCACTGGCGAGGGATGGCCTCAGTCAGTGACTTTTATAGTACAAATATGACGTTTCCTTTTCAAATGAACAATTAAAAAAAAATACATTGGAATTATCTTCCCCGGAAGGGTGTTGCAGCACTCAACCGACGTGACGGAGGAGAGTATGGGGCCGAGTCGAGGCAACCGCATGGAGATGTCCGTTTTCTACGTGGTGTACTTTGTGGTCTTCCCCTTCTTCTTTGTCAACATATTCGTGGCTCTGATCATCATCACCTTCCAGGAGCAGGGCGACAAGATGATTCAGGAGTGCAGTCTGGAGAAGAATGAGGTGCGACTCTGTCACGTCACCGCACACGCAACATCCCAACCGTTTTTCTTTTTTTAACGTGAGAGACATCAAACGTGACGCATGGAAGAAAAAAAAATCCACGTGCGATCTTGCAATGCGTGGTCCGCGCTTAAATCTTCAAGCGCGTGTTCCCTTATTTTTCGTCTCTTTCAGAGGGCCTGCATTGACTTTACCATCAGTGCCAAGCCCATGACGCGCTACATGCCGCAGAACAGGCAAACTTTCCAGTACAAGCTGTGGCACTTTGTGGCGTCGCCCTCTTTCGAGTACACCGTGCTGGTGATGATCGCCCTCAACACGGTGGTTCTCATGATGAAGGTTATTAAATACTGTTTGTGATCACTAAACAGCACAGAATACCCATACATAAATCATAATCCACGCCCAGAAACCTAACGAAGAAGACTTTAACACCATCCTCGTGTTAATTTGATCATGATAAGTGCTATGATGAACGTTCACCAATAATTGAAGTTTTTCTCATTTTTTTCTTCAGTACCACTCGGCCCCCACAGCCTACGACACTGTCCTGAAGCACCTGAACACGGCCTTCACCGTCCTGTTCTCCATGGAGTGCGTTCTCAAGATCATGGCGTTTGGTTTTGTGGTGAGGCAAAACATGCAAAGACACAACGGTTTCCTGCTGAACTAGAAAGAAACATGCTCATATATTACAGTGCCCTCATTTTCCTTCCCCACAGAATTATTTCCGAGACACCTGGAATATCTTTGACTTCATCACGGTGCTTGGCAGCATCACTGAGATTGTTGTGGATTTACAGGTGGAGCAGAAACTCTCAAAACACACAATATTGTCGTATAGGCGGAATTTTAAACGTTACCTGTTACGTCCTCCGTCTTTTCCGGTCCAGTCGATGAACACCATCAACATGAGCTTCCTAAAGCTCTTCCGAACAGCCCGGTTGATCAAGCTGCTGAGGCAGGGTTACACCATTCGCATCCTGTTGTGGACCTTCGTTCAGTCTTTCAAGGTTGGAAATTTTTACCTCCCCCCCAAGATGCTTATGTATTTGTTTTCAACAATTTGTGTTTGTTTTGGTTCGTCAGTCAAGAATGTGGAGCGGCCATTGGTCATCTAGTGGCTCGGAAAACTGATAAAAACCCAGCTATTAAGGTCCTGGATATCAGATATTAAATATGCAGATAACAAAGTGCCAGACCCAGGTGGCCAAATTTCCGTGTTCTAAAGGAGACGTGGTGTGGATTTTTACACATTTCCCATGTGTCTTCATAACAATTCTGTGACATGCTTTTGTCAAAATACCCCAAGGATCAATATTTATATCACACCCTATTTCTTGTCTGTCTGAAATTAACCTAATTGAGAGGGCGGCCATGTCTAAAAAAAAAAAAAAAAAAAATCTGATTCATTTTATTCAAGATTCTTACCATTTCTCATGCAAACACCGGAGGAACGTGTTTTTCTGTTACAATTATGATACCTAGCAAAAAGAAAAAGTACGCACAGATCTATGGTCTAGATCTGTGTAATGCTCAGTGTAGCTCTCTACCATTTGACTTTGAACCCAGCGAACTTTCTGTATGATAGTGTTCAAGACTGTCACTTGAAAGTGGCTCTGGATCTTCACCCAGCTTAGCTTGTCTTGTTATGAATAGGGAAACTGTGTGTGGTTATTTACGTTTGCTTAAAAAATTTACTTTATTTTCAGACTACAGCGGTACCTCTACTTACGAACCTCTCTAGTAACAAAAAATTCAGGTTACAAAACGCCTCATTGGAAAATATTATCTCTAGTTACAAAGGAAAATTCAAGATACGGATTACGCTATTTACATGCAAAATGCACTTCTACTTGTGAAAAATTCACATTACGAAACGACTTCCAGATCAGGTTAATTTCGTACGTAGAGGTACCACTGTATTTATGCTCAACCTTTTTTTTTTTTATAATACAATAATACAAAATGAAAATCTGGTCATTTCTGCCCTTGGTTTCCAACAGGCACTTCCTTACGTGTGCCTGCTCATCGCCATGCTTTTCTTCATATACGCCATCATCGGAATGCAGGTAAGGTCTTCAGTTTCGCTCTACAGCGGAACCTCATCAAATATTGTCTGGAACAACAGCATGCCTCAAATTTCAAATCATGTCTGGAATTCAAACTGTCATCGTGTCCCACATCAGCAAATCTTGTGAGACTTAAGCATTTTTTTTTCCCCATGATAACACTACAGAATTTTTGGGGATAACCTCCTAACTGCTCCTCAGTGCAATTGACTAAATATCAGTTGCATACAAAATTTATTTTCCCAAGCAGTTTTCATCTTAAATAGTACATAGCTTAGAGTACAGGTGTCAAACTCAAGGCCTGGGGGCCAGATCCGGCCCACCACATGATTTTATCTGGCACACGAAGGCAAATCATGTGGATAAACTTTTGTGATTTTTGTTCATATATGGACCAAAATTTCAAATTGTCATATGATAAATTGTAACATTTAGATATTTGGAAGCATTTTGGTGTGCCGGAACTTCAACAGCAGTTGAAAAACCCGTAACCCTTTATTTCTGATTCTAAAAGAAAATAAATCTATTTAATGCGTAAATATGACGAGGCGAAAGATTTGTATGTTTTCACGGTCGTAATGGCCCTCTGAGGGAAACCGTAATTACAATGTGGCCCAGGAGAACAATGAGTTTGACACCCCTGGCATAGAGCATAATGCCTAATAATAGTTGCGTGGCATTTGTGAAATTTGAAATGCGACTGAAAACATTGTCTCTGCACATAAGGAAATACATCGATACAGTTTTACAATAGATCACGTAAATTAATATTGTTTCCTGTGGGAATCATTTTAATCAGAGCAACTTGGAAGTCAACAAGCATCGCACGGCAGGCTGGTTCCCCTTCGGAGGTTCGGTACTGTATTCTGTTGTTGCTTACGGTGTGATGATGACGTCACGTTTTGTCCCGCAGGTGTTTGGAAACATCAAGCTGAATGACGAGAGCCACATCAATCAGCACAACAACTTTAAGACTTTTTTCGCGGCGCTCATGCTGCTCTTCCGGTGGGCCTCACAAAGCGTCAGCGCGCGTTCGTGTTGGCTGTGTGGTTTGATGTCATGCAAATAAGCCGCTCGCTGGCGTTTTCGACCGTCAGGAGCGCGACGGGGGAGTCCTGGCAGGAGATCATGCTTTCCTGTCTGTCGGGTCAGGAGTGCGAACCCGACCCCTCCATCGCCCCCTTCACCTTGTCTCCGGACCACGAGGGCGGGTGCGGCACCGACTTTGCCTACTGCTACTTTGTCTCCTTCATCTTCTTCAGCTCCTTCCTGGTCAGGGGTCAAAGCATACTCAGGTGATGACGTTTTTTTTTCTCAAGTTTTTAAATGCATTTTGACGCTTGTAGATGTTGAATTTGTTCGTGGCCGTCATCATGGATAACTTTGAGTACCTGACACGAGACTCCTCCATCCTCGGACCACATCACCTGGACGAGTTTGTCAGGATCTGGGGAGAATACGATCGTCTGGCATGGTGAGAGTCGATCACAATTATTTTCTTTTTTTAATTTTTCTCATTTTTGCCAGTTTCGTCACACTTCAGTTTAAGGCAAAATTCAGGAAATTATCCCCCTACATATATTGTGATAAAGTTATATTGTGCTTATCATGTATATCTTTATCTCCCCCCCTCTCACTCCCATTTCTTTTCAAGAAGCATTACAAATCAGTAAAATGCTTTCTTATTTATTTACTTGTTTATATTCTGGGTATTTTTCATTTTCATTTGTCCTATTTTTTATGTTGCAATTAAGCAATTTGCTTATATATTTGTTTTCAAAGGAGTAAAATTAAACCAAGGCCAAATCCAATGAGTTATTTCAATTTTCTTTCTTATGTTTTATTTACTTATTTGTATATATTTTTCCTCCTTCTAATGCGATACAAAGCCAGAGCAAAGATTTACACTCAAAATTAAATCATTAAAGAAGTACATTTTTCAAATATCATATTTATTGTTTGTTTTTTTAAATAACGTGGCCATCTACTCTACTGAGTATAACTGAACCTGTATTGCCATAGTTAGTCTATCTTTTTCCAGGAGAGGGCAGCAGAATGCAACTACTGTACTGGATACGGAATCCGTGATGCCTTCAAATTGACACCAAAAGCCACTAAAATTGCACTTACTGTAATTTTCCTTTTCTGTTCTTCTATGGTGCATATTGCACCATGAAGTGGGCGCATCCACTACACCGCCATGTATGAGATGTTAACACACATGTCTCCCCCCCTGGGCCTGGGCAAGAAATGCCCTGCCAAGATCGCTTATAAGGTAACACGACTGAACGTGAAGGATTTTAAGACAAAAAGCAGGTATAATTGCCTTTCTCTTTTATTTTCCCGCAGAGGCTGGTGCTGATGAACATGCCGGTGGACGAGGACATGACGGTGCACTTCACCTCCACGCTCATGTCGCTCATACGCACGGCACTGGACATCAAAATAGCGCGAGGTAAGCGTCTGCCTGGGCTGCGCAAACTTTGACGACTGTCATATTTCATTTGCAAAAGACAGATGGCTCACCTCAATGGTGGAATACTTGAAAACAAATTCAACGGTGGATGCAAATTATTTAAAATGATTTTAAATGTTTCATTCCCATTTTTAGTGATTTAAAATAGATTTTATTATTATTACTATTTCACCTATTATTTTTATACTTTTTGAAATTTAAGTCAATGTGAAATTATTTATTTTACTTATTTGATTTCATTTACAATGAATTCAAATGTTAGAAGACAAATGAGATAAATGGATATCAAAACAGGTATAAAATGAATAAAGACAGTTTAACTAACCAATTTGGAGGGTGAGGCAGGGGGAATAATGCTCAACTAATGCAAGAAATATAACAGGACTCCTGTACAGCTTGACAAAGAAGAGATGCAAGAGCTGTATGAAAAATTAAAAATCCAAATGACAAGCTTACATAAAATAACGGTATTGAATTTACCATGGGAGATTATAATGTCTTTAGCCTTGGTAAAGCAGAATTGCGTGTATGTGCGTCACAGGTGGCGAGGACCGCATCGCCTTGGATGTGGAACTGCAGAAGGAGATCAGCATCATCTGGCCCTACCTGCCCCAGAAGAACCTGGACCTTCTGGTTCCCATCAACAAAGGTGAGGCATCTACGGTGACTGTCGAGCAGTTGTCCTAGCATTAGCATTAGCATTGACTTGACTGGCTTTTGCAGACACAGACATGACGGTGGGGAAGATCTACGCCTCCATGATGATCATGGACTACTTCAAGCAGAACAAGGCCAAGAAGCTGCGGCAACAGCTGGAAGCTCAGGTCAGACCGACGAGATGGTGACTTGTACAAAGTTTTTTCAAAGTTCAACACTTTGTATTTGCTTGTTGTTTTTTTTTTTTTTTGCATTTAGAAGAGCAACCTGATCTTCAAGCGTCTGGATGCGTCCACCCTCCCCGAGGACATTCTGTCCAACGCGCAGCCTCTGCCCATGATGGCCCACAGCGCTGGCTCCGCCCTGTCAGTTTCTTCCTATGTCTATTGGACATCTATGCATGTTTTTACGAGTTTTTAATCTTCTTTTTTTTTCCTATGCCCATTCCCCATGCAGGACACGAGGGGGTTTTGTGGCCTTGAGTCCCATCTCGCCACAGGAGCTATTTCTGCAGTCCATGAACTCAGACACGGATGCTGGTCAGCAACAGAACCCGGTAAGCAAAAGGAGAAATGTTCACGCTGTGCACTACGTGTGGTGATGACTGCACGAGTTTTTTCACTTACACTGCAGTGGAACCTCCAAAGTTAAACTTCAACCCATTTGGGGGGGGGGGGGGGCAAATACGCTTCAGAAGACGCTCAAAATGTTATTGTCCTGCAACTTCAGCTCAGGGAGAATCTACAGTGAAAAATGCAAAATCTTACCAAGTAATTTTAACTTCTATCCATCCATTTTCATGGCCACTTATCCTCACAAAGGTCGCGGGTAGTGCTGGGTGCTGTCAACGGGCAGGAGGCGGCCAATCGCAGGGCACATAGAGACAAACAGTCGCACTCACAATCACACCTCGGGGCAATTGAGAGTGTCCAATTAAATGTTGCATGTGTTTGGGATGTAGGAGGAAACCGGAGTGCCCGGAGAAAACTGACACAGGCGGGCCAACACTTTCCAGCTAATCCATCATGCCGCCCTGATTTTAGCTTGTCTCTCATAAAAACATCTTACAACGTACTGATTCTAAAGCAGTCTTGACTTGTATTGGAAATTTTCAGCGCAGGATTTTAAGATTACTTATTTTAAAGGTTCATCCATTTTGTTAGCTGCTTATGCTCACGAGTGTCGCGGGAGTGCTGGAGCCTATCCCAGCTGTCAACAGGAAGGGGGCGGGGTGCACCCTGAACTGGTTGTCAGCCAATCGCAGGGCATTTAAAGGTTCATATTCATCATTTTAAAAAAATAATCATAGGTGTCCTTTTATCTGGTTTGGAAGATCATTCAGATTGAAAATGCCCAGAATGTCCTTTTTCAAACTATTCTAGTTGTTCTTTTTACCTGTCAGTTGCGTTAATAGGCGGCATGTACTGTAAACAAGTTTTGGACGACAACTTTACTCTGACTGACCATTCGCAATATTTTGGGGGCCAAACATTGATAGCGACCCCGCATTTGGATCATTTGATGTGAGGACAATCATCCCAGAGTAGAATTTACCAAGCATTACTATTCATAACACATTTATATAGATAAGTAATGTCGACCAGCAAGCTTGAACAGACTGTATTTCCACTCTGGAGGTTCCACTGTACCTGGACAACATCCCAAGGACACATTTCAGTTGTCATTTTGTAGAAAGTCTTCCCAAAAGAGAAAATCTGTTGGTGGCACTCCATATTTTCTTCCATTTTTACTTTCAATGTGTCCCAATCCGTTTGTCCCTCAACCGTAGTTTCCATTGAAGAAAGCATTCCGCACTTGCAATTCCTTGTCACTGGCTGCACTGATTCCAAACTACTTTCTCACGCCACGGTAGACAATTTCTTGTCGAGTCTTCTACTGTCGTGGGAGAAAAGCGAGTCTGTCGTTCATGTTTTTGTCGTCTCCGCAAGTGTCCGGTTTAGTGGGTTGCAGATGAGAGGCGCTTGTCGGTCGCTGTCGACATGGAGATGTCCATTTGTGTGTGTGTGTGCGCACCCGAGCATGACGGCTGAAATACGGACGCCATCTTTCCCTGTGACGCGTCTGTCCTCGCCGCTGATAGTGGCGCGCTAGATGATCGAGGCGGTCCTCCTCCTCTGTCTTTGCTCACCCAGGTGGGCGAGTGCCGTTGGGGGATTCCGCTAGGGAGGGGCCTGTGCGTGCGGGCCTCCTCCGTGCCGCGCCTGGCTGTAGAGTGGCAGGTACACACTTCCCTGCATGATACGGTCTCCCATGTGTGCTGGACTTTCCCCAGCGCCTGCATGGGTGACATTGACATACTTTTTTTTTTTTTTTTTTGTGTCCTTATGGGCCACTCCAACAAGTTGTTTTTTTTTTTACTTTGATCCGTTGGCATTCTGATGAAGGCTTACCGGTAATCATCCGAGAGGTGGATGTGGGTCAATGTTCTCCGAAAGTCAGGAGGGGGGGACTGCATGGTTCCTACGAATGCTTGGACGCTTTGGAAATTTCTAAATGTCTTACAGGTCTGAAAAGTTGCGACAGTATATTTTCTTTGTGGGTACTGAACTGCATTATATTTCTTAATAATATATATTGTGATAAAGTACTATTGTGCTTATCGTGTACTGTATATCTTCATCAAAAATGTTCTTTTTTACCAGATCTGTAAGCGAAAAGAAATGCTGGAAAATATCCTAAAAGTGGACAAGATGATTCCAGTTTTTTTTTTTTTTTAAATTGCCACCTGATGACCCGTAATTCCCGGCCTACAGAGTGCACCTGGTTATGAGCCTCACCCAGTACATTTGTAAAGGAAATGCCATTTGGTACATACATACGCCGCATGTGCCCACAATGAACCCAACATTGAAACATGAGATATTTTCAAAGAAAGACGGTATACAGAGAGTTGAGTGCTAGCGCCACGTGCGCTAACGCTAGCACCGCCGGTTAAAAAAAAAAAACATACTGGTAAAAATCACTGCGACACGGCAGTAACAAGCTAGCACAGCGCTAACTGGGTCGAACCGGTAAAAGTCACTTCCTCGGCACATATATTCAGTCTCACTCTTACCTTTTCCGTTCGAGTGCCCCCCTTGCGGCCGTTAGAAAAAAATGCACAAATTTGCCGCATCACCGCATAAATCGCAGGTTTGAAAGAGTGTGAAAAAGAGTTGTGGGTCATCGGGCGGAAATTACAGTAATAGTTTTGTGGGTTAGATGGAACTGTAACACAAACCATATTGGCGTAAAAAAAATTATATTTTCCTTTCATTTTTTCCCCTTCCTTTGCTTCTTCTAAAATCACTATTTATAGCATAATGCAATTGTGTTTTGCTGTGATAAAAAGGTACTTTTTTAATATGTATTGAAAACAAAACCACTCGGTGGGTGAATTATGATTTATTGTGATAAAAACAAATTTTCAACAAGTTTAATTGAATTGAGATGTAGTGTAATTAAAGTAAGTAAGATGTATATTTTGTAATGACAAAAATTGATCTGCTTATTGTACTGTGACAGAGTATGAATAATATCATTTTTAATAATGATACTGTATAACTAAATTGCTTCATTTTAATATCAAAAAAGGTGCATGAACCCAGAGGCGAAACATGCATGCAGATTTTCAAAAAGCTCCCAACTGTAGTAATCTGTATGTAGTGTATGTGTTTTTTTATGTATTTTTCGTTTGTTTTTGTTATGATCCAGACGGAGGCCGCCGGTGGATCACTGAAGCGTTCCGCCTCTTCTGCGTCAGACCAACAGGTCAACGGTCTCTGGCCGGAAGAGAAAAGTCCCGGGCGCTTTTATCGACCCCGTCACAAGAGCTACAAGGCAGCAGGTCAGCCAGCAAACGGCTTTGTCCTCCATCTGTCGTCTGCCATATTTTTCGTACAAGGGCTCCGCGGTTTGTCATTCTGGCATGCGCATCGTGTGCGGCCGCACATTGTGACGTTGCCGGCATGAGGAGGAAGTAACGATCGTCGTCATTTCCGTCTCTCCGGCCAGTGTCTCGGTCGGAGCACTGGCAGCACGGCGAGCGGGACCGAGGCCGGTCCAAGGAGCGTTGCCACCTTCTCTCGCCGGACGCGTCGCGCTGCAACTCGGAGGAGCGCAGCTTGCAGCCGTCGCGTTCCTCCAGCGTGGAAAGGACATGCCGCCGAGACAAACAGGTACAAAATAAATAATCTTGTTCATAACCAGGGGAGAAAAAATTGGGACAGTTGGTAATTTTCAGATAGTAAGAGGTCAAGTTGATTCACAAATTGATCCATTTTTAGTCAGGCAATGGTGAGCTTTTTATTGACCATTGAGTGGACCCCAATCACTGATCTAAAGAAAAAAAAAAAAAAGACTGGATGGCTCATTGGTCACCAACCATCCGCCATCTTGATACTCCCAAAACAACCATGCCGACCTGTGCAGCATCTAATCGCCAGTTTCGTGGCTAGGAGAAAACATTCTACAGGTAAGTTCGAAAGATTTACTTTGACACTGTTAAGGTTTGTTTGTAAAGTTTTTTTTCATTTTATAATGAGCTTAATTCACTTAAAGTTTTGTTTACGGTTGTTGTTGTCCACTGTTCACTCTCCGCTTCACCTTTATAGGGCGACGGTTTTTCACGAAAAAGCGATGTAAATATTAAATGGATGAGCAAGAAAACACATTTTCTGTTAAATGTTTGATGAATTTCATAATACAGAACTCTGCAAATTGAATTTGATTTTCAAATGCGAGGAAACAAGTATAAATTTTCTGTGTGAAATAGGACGTCGCAGAGACAACAAATGAACAATGTGTTCCGCATTTATTTTTCCATTGCGAGTCCTTATTTTCAAAAATATATCAAACTGATTGACTTAAAATTCAACGTTTTTATGACAAAAAATGCTTAGTTTTTTGCTATGTTATTATCATGGTGCTTCACAGCGTATTTGTATAACTAAATTATACATGTTAACATGTCGCGGAAATCGGGTCCTAGGTAATATGCGAGGTTTCCTGGTAGTTTCGGTGTTATATGTCTTTCCTTTGCACTTCGCCTTTTTTGGCTTACCAAGTCAAATTAAAATCCTTCATGTTACCAGAACTGAAAAAATGTCAAGCTCACACGACCAGTTTTAAGTCTCCATGCCAAACTTTGGGTAAAAACCCAACCTATAAATCATATGCTCCACGCGTTTTGGGAGTATCAAGATGGCGGCCAACTGGCTTCAATCAATCGACATACCGCTTGATGTTTATGCGCTATCCAGTCTTTTTTTTTTTTTTTTTCAAGATCAGTGGCTGCAATGCATTCAAGCCCTTCCTCACCACAGCATGAATGACTGAATGATTGTTGTTCGAACCGTCCTTCAGGGTAACAGCTCAGACAGTCCCGTGCCCTCCACGTCGGAGTCCAGCACCCCCAGTGTCCGACGACCCTCATCGCAAACCCCCACGCGCTCTCGTCCTCACATCTCCTACTCGCCGCTGGTGTGTCGCACCGACCCCTCCTGCGGCGAGGACGACGTGACGGAGGCAACCGAGCGGGACCAGGAGGCCGCCGTCGAGGACGGAGGGGGCGACGCGGGCCGGCACCCTTCGCCGCTGCGCCGCTATCCCTCCGAGCCCTTCCTGGCCTCGCAGGAGGAGGACCACAGCCCCGACCCCACCGGCCCCCTGGAGACGTTGACCTTCGAGGCGGCCGTGGCCTGCAGCCTGGGACGCTCGAACACCGTCACCTCCGCCCGCCCGCGCTTGCGGACTGGCTGGCAGGTCCCCAACGGGCACTTTCGCAAGCGTCTGGCGCAGACGGCCTCGGTGGCGGGCAACGACCCGCTCAGCGACACCGAGGAGGATGACCGGTGCTAGGGACAAAGACGCAGCGACTTTTTGCTGCCGTCGTTTTGAAACGCAAGCTGACAGCAACAAAGAAAAACTTCTTTCCGAAACTGTCCTTGCCGATTCACGTCAAACAATTGCTATTTAAAAAGAAAACAAAGGTCTACTTCCTGCCTTCTACTTGATAATAGACGATTGTTCACTGGAAACAGCCACACGATGAAATGATAGTAAAGTGGGGTAAACAAATACGATTTATGTTCATAAATAGTAAACACGTTTAACATTTACAATTGTCGGCCCGGATGTACAGTAGTTATGTGTGTGTGCCCTGCTTAAAATTACAGTCTTAAATAGCGCAATGGCCTCATTTCACACAGCAGCAAGGTTATCCCATCACGCCTCGGAAAGACCTTTAAGATTTTGATGAGGTTCTGGATGAAGGTCCGGCTACAGTTTGCTACACGTTTTAAAGCGTCAGTGGAGTGGTCCACCTCCGAGAATCGTAACGGCACCTTCCGTCTGTTTGCCGTGCTCCACAGATCAGAAAGTGGCCTAAAACGGTCAACAGATTTTTTTTCTTTTGGTTTTTCATTTTTATTGGCTTTGCTGGAGGTCTACGCTCAATCTATTAACATCGTTCTTATGCAATATAGTCATCTTAGCATTTTGAAACGGGAAACCTGAAGGCAACCTACGACTTTTCCACGGTACTGTACAATGACTCAAATGACGCCATTAGATGATTTAGTGTTGCTCATTGCAGTGTTTAAGTTTAGTGTGAATATGTAACTACATTTTCCTATCAACGACTTTGCTGTAAATACATTGTGACTATTGCAGCACCCACACAAAGGAGCTGACACTTTTCCAGATATGGATCACCAAGCAACAATATTGCTGGATTATTTCTTTTATACACTATGAATGGATCTGCATGGGGGGTGTCGTTTTTTTTTTTCCTTTTCATCTATTTCATAACTTGTGAGATAAGAATGCGCCTTGTAGAATCATAGAAAACTCTTATTTGTTATTTCAGCCAGCTAAATTAACCTTTAAAACCGTTCTGTATCATTCCTGTTTGTATTCCCAGTCGACAGACGCCCTTTACAGATGGGATCAATGTAATCGATCAGGAACCCCATCGACACTTTGTATTGATTTGTTTTTGTTTAGTTTTTTTTTTTTACTTTGTGAATATTCAAAATAGAAACCAGTGGAGATAGTGATTGTAGAGACACATCCCTACTACTCTATTTACTAATAATGTACAGAGGCTTTTTTTTGGTACCATTTAGGATAAAATACATAAATCGTAAAAAGGATGGAAAGGCTTTACAAGCTTTATTTTGAAGGGTCGCTAAAGATGTGTCTGTTCAAATTGCATACACAAACCCAAATCTGTAAGAATCATGTCCCCCCCACCTCTAAAAAATTGTTTTATGAGTTCCTGAAGAAATAACTTGAAAAAAAAAACATTTGTAAATGTATAATACCTGTATATACAAATAAATGTGTCCCAACGCCACAGTTATTGAGTTTGCATTTATTGAACTCTGCTCAACTGAACAACTCGTTCAAAACGTTCATTTTTATATATGTTGCGCTGAGACAAACGATTGTCCTAAGTCAAGTTAAAAGTTTATGATTGAGCTGTAACGGGGTAAATATTCAGTAATGTCCAATGTGCTTCAAAAACAGTTTCTGACTGCCATTGACGAGTCACGATAAACAAACCGTAGCTCATGAGAATGCTGCAAAACAATCTACATTTCTAAATGCGGATTTGTGCCTTTTTTTGGGCATAAACTGACGCATCACTCATTTCCATTTTTGTGTGCAAAAAAGGGGGAGGGGCGATACTTTGATGTTGTTTTGGATGCAATGAAACGAGCCAATGGGCTCAAAGAGTTACTGAATGACGTCATAATCAAACGACACTCAACATGTCAGCGAAGGGGCTAGCAAGTCGGGATAGCTTGAAAACTGTTTAAATGTTGCTCGTGGACGATAAAATACGAAAATGTCGCCTTGGTCGGAGCTCCAGACGGCTTAGTTCAACTGTGGGCATCGCTTTTATCGTGGATATATGTATATATTTTTTTTGGTACAACATTCCCTAAGAGCGAGGAAATGAGGAAGTCGCCCAGTCGCCGGACGAATCTGGCTGCCTAGCTGTTAGCAGGAGTTCTTTGTTTTGTTTTGTTTTTTTTATTTTATTATTATTATTCGAGGCGGAGCTTGGATGTAAACATGAGCTGAAACTGAGGCGGCTTCGCTTAAGAAAAAAAACAAAAGTTGAATCAAACATGCCGTCTTTACAGTGAAGATTCTTGTTCAATGTGTGTGACATCACCATAAGAACAACAAGACAGCCATCGTGGACGTCAGAGTTTGCCTTTATTTTTTTTTTTAGCACTAAACAAAAGGTGTTTTTTTTTTTTAAACAAAAAGAAAAATGGGTAACTGTCTGAAGTCGCCAACGTCAGATGACATCTCTCTGCTTCATGAGTCCCATTCGGATAGGGTGAGCGTCGGGGACGGGACGGATCCAGACCTGGAACCACCTCCGCCTTACCAGGTGAGCGAGGTGACTAACAAAACACCAACTAGGTCTTGAATCATTAAGTAACAAACCATTTTTGTTCTGCTGGGACGTAAAAACGCTTTAACAGTGACGTCAAGCAGACCAGAATAGATAGTATAGTACTTAAATATCCCTCAAGCATTTTGCAGTCAACTGAACATTTGTTTGCAATCACACTTTCAACACGTGACTGGATTTTCAAGAATGTCAACGCTTGTGTAAACATAAGCTTGACTCGTTGGACCGCTTTGTCGTGGCAGACCAAAAGACAAAAAAAAAAAAAGAGTTACGAAAAACGTTTGCCGTCTCTGTGCGCCAACAGGAGCAGGCCCACGTGCCCACGTACCATCCCACACCCAGTCAGGCCCGTCTGGCCACCCAGCTGACCGAAGAGGAACAGATCCGCATCGCCCAGCGCATCGGGCTGATCCAGCACCTGCCCAAGGGCGTGTACGACGGCGGCCAAGATGACTCAGAGAAGAAGATCCGAGAGTAAGTATTGCCAGTTATGACTTATTAATATTATCACATGCAAGGGTGGTTGCTTGTGTTCTTTTAGCAGGTCTATAACGTACTGAAAAAAGGATTTCAATGATCAATCAGCTCATAAAAATGACAGATTTGAGGAATATAAAATACTATTATATTCTATTTGAATGACATTATTTTGTCCTTTTTTATGGCAGGTGTGTGATCTGCATGCTGGACTTTGTGTACGGCGACCCGGTGCGGTTCCTGCCTTGCATGCACATCTACCACACGGACTGCATCGACGACTGGCTCATGAGGTCCTTCACGTGCCCGTCCTGCATGGAGCCCGTCGACGCCGCCCTCCTCTCCACCTACGAGACCAACTGACGCCCTCCCGCTTCCCCCCCCGTCGAGCTCGCCTTACACGTGACCGCCCGTGAGTTTAGCTTAAAAAAAACATCGACAAAAACAAAAAAAAAGGTTGGTTGTCGTCTTGCACTTTGAAAAAGATGTCCGCACATCTCCCGTGTGTCGCTAACAACGTTTTCAGTCGACTTTGTCGCGGAGATGCGCGTGCGTTTATCCGTTTGTGTTCGTTTGTCCACTCGAGCCGGTCTCAGTGGTCACCTCACACTTAAATTATTCGCCCAGAATCTTAAAGCGTATCACCAGAGCTCACACTTTATTAGCAATTGCCTAATATCTTGATGCAATATGCTATACTTGATATATAGATATTTTTTGGGAGGGGGGGAGTATTGTGCATGTGTGTCATTGGCAAGAGCCACTATGAATGTTTTAAGTTGGAATGGAAAAACTGTATGTAACTTCTTTTATGTGAAGCCCCCTGACTCACTTCATACATACTCACTACAGTAATCCCGCACTATACCGCGGTTCACTTATGACAGATTCTTTTGGGAGGGGTTGATCAATATATACAGGAGGATGAATTTACATCAAAATAGTTTGTATGAAAAACAAGATGATGTACTTAGCATTACTGCTAAGAGGTGGATGGAGAAGACGAAGATGAGGTTGTGCTTGGCTACGGCGAAAGAACCTGGTCCTCAATCATCTCCATCTCGACAAGTATCAAAGATTGTGATCATTGTATCCGACAAAGGAACGGAACCCTTCACATGCTCTAAAATATGTGCTTCGTCTTTAATAATTGTCACCACGGTCGACCGACTGAAGCCTCGGTGCTGTTGGTGTCTCTCCTTTCTCCAATCTTTTCATGATCTTGAGCTTCGTTTCCACGGTCATGGATTTTCTTTTGGCTGCAGAAGCATTGCTAAAAGACACAGCTTTCTTCTTTGGGGCCATAATGTCGAAAAAGGAGGGCGAGAGATGCGAAGATACTCCTGGTGCTATGGAAAAGACAGACAGACGGACGGGGGACGGGCGCTGGAAAGTCGAAACGTCTCAGGTCGAGACCGTCTTAAACCGAGGACTTCCTGTAGTGCAGTGACTCAACTGCAAATATTTGGTTCATTTAGCGTTTGTGGCTAATTGACTGTATTGTGGCAGCAATGATTGACATGAGAACAAATGGGATTTTTTTTATGTTGGAGAAAAAGAAGCGTTGTTGAGCAGTTTCAAATCAAACATTTGGTCACCTAATAGGTTGCATAATAATATTGTGAAAATGAACGGCATATTACTGGTTAACACACAAGCCACAGCGAGAAGTTCACAATTACTAAAATAAGAGCCTAGCCCAATGTACAGTAAAGCAAATGCATACACACTCAACAATATGGAACATGTTGGTTGGGCCAACAATATGGAGCAAATTCAAGTAAATAATTTTTTACAACCGTTTAAAAGACCAGAGCAAGGAGTTCTTGGAAGCAGCACCAAGCCCGACGATGCTTGGCGCTGCCTACAATGCCGATGAAGCACGTCTGAAAAAAAGAAAATTCGTAATGCAGTGAATCCGTCATAGGTGAATCGCAATATAGCAAGGGATCGCTTACATATCGTGTTGTTTATCATCATTAATTCCATGAGGGAAATAAACGGGTCGAAACTGCCATCACGAGCGTGCACGGACAGACGTCGACGAGTTAACTGTGCATTTGTACTCTGAACGCGAACCAAAACAGCAGCACCGACCAAAAACTGTCCTTCAGATGAATTTGAGTGTAAACAAGTTTTAATGAAAGATGATTTTTGCATTATGTCGAGACAAAGACTAAAGTGTTCCGGTAAACGCTGTACAATGTTTGCGCTGCCTTGATTATTTTCCCACAGTCGTCATCGTATTTTCTCGTCCAAACTCCACGTAAACTTGTTTTTATTTTAATTCCCCTGTTGAGTAAATGAACACCCCCCGCCCCCGTTACAAAAATGAAAGGATGGATTGGAACATATTTAGGAGATATATAAAATGCTGTTTGTTGTAAAATAAGAGGAATTTTGAAAATGGCACGTACAGCAGCAGGAGGTCAGCCAGTGAAAAAGGGCTCAGGCGGATCGCGAAGCTTGCGCGCACTTTTCATCCGATCCGCGGATTTGCACTTTAGAACAGTATGTAAAAACATTGTATCATTAATATATGTAGACCTTATAATAACCTTGCACTATCAACACATTGTTACTTTTCCCGTCGGCCCTGCTTTTGTGTGACATTTGCTCTCGTCCTGTCAGTCACCGGTGACTAGACTTATGAACGAACAAGCAATGATTCGGATTCACTCGCGGGTGCGCTTGGGGAAAAAAAAAAAAAAGAATCTTGCATCATAATTTTTGCATTTCAGAGTACATATTTTATTCTGACAAGAATTGCAACGCTGTGTACTTAACGCCGCTATTTTGACTTACTGAGCATGGCATACATGCCACAGTTTTACCCGATCACGTACTCTTTTCCGCGGATCGGGGCATCTGGTAGTCGGGAGGAGCTTCGCGATTGCTCATGGGCGACCGGGACCGCGGCAGAGGAATTGGATAAAGGTTTCCAAGAGTCAAATCAACACATTGTGGCAATGGGTAGGTTTCCAAATACGCCATCTTGTGTGTCACCACCACCCTTAAACCAATCGGATAAAGTAACGAAAGAAAAAAACTTAACGTTTCACCTATCACCTGTGTTCTTTGAACTCTATGACACACAAGATGGCGTAATTGGGAAACCTGTCCGTTGATGAGAGCAACTCAGCTACTGCTAGCTGGCAGCTAGGAGGCTTCTGACAGCAGTTTTAGTCGAAGCAGATGTTGCCAGTCAACATGGATTAGGCATATAGCACAGACAGCAGCGTATCATAGACCACGGGCGCCATGAGGGATCCTTGTTAAAGTAAGCCATTTCCAATTTTTGGGGAGGGATAAACGCCAACCGCAATCTTATCAGTTGTCGCCGAAATCTGCGAACCTTAACCAGGGCGCATTGATAGTTTTCAAATGAAGTAAAAATGTTTCATTTGTTGGGCAACGATCTCTTCATTCCGTGATGCTTAAAGGAGTAATGATTCGATTGTGATTCGCGAGTCATTTGTTTCTGTCAACGCGAATCACGACTGGGGATTCAGACGGTGAGTGCGAGCACAACTGCTAATAGTAAAAAGTATTTTTCATGCAATCATGTTTTAGTTACAGCTGGTTGTTTTTTTTTTTTCCCATAATTTTATTTTTTTTTTTTGGGGGGGGGGGGGGGTTGCATTAACGGTAGTTTAGACACACGAATGCCTCACTGCGCAAACCTCTGTCCGAACCCAAATCGTGTGCGTTACAAGTATAGTTTTTATATCACTTTTTTTTTTTTTTTCCTTTTTCAGTGTTGTAACCAGTCAAAACACGGTGTTTCCTGTAATCCCGTTTTATTATTAAGTTTGTTTCTCGGAACAAGAGCAAACCAGCCCTTGTGTGTAAAGGAAAAAAAAATACAATAAATTTGGAAAGACCTTCCTTGGTATGATTCATGTCCTCAATATGCCCTCTAATAATTTTTAAACCAAAGAAAGCTCTACTTCATGGACATTTCAAATGAAATTATTGTCAGAGCTGAATCAGAAAGTGTTTTTAATGACAAAACAGCATTTAGATTTAATGTTTGATTTTCTGTTCACTTTTTCTTTTTGTCCCCATTTTTTTTCTATTTAAAATACCTATATTTTTTATTAGATGTTTATATTTTTAATTTATTAATTTTACGTTTTATGTCTCAAATCAAAACATTTATGACAGAAATAAAATAAATCTGCAATATTTGTATTTTATAATCCAAATATTTTTATTTTACAGTTCTCCATTTTAAGATTGTTATATTTTCCAACAATAATATTTTTTTATATTGTCACAAAGACTTTTCTAACAGCATCAGAGTTGTTTAAAAAAAAAAAAATGTTTATTCATAAACCCTCCGAAAAAAGCCACTGAGATTTAAACCTTTGTTGTTTGATTACAACATTCTGGTTTCTTTTGACACACTTAATCGGATTTTCTGCTCTGCAGCACAGGGCAGCTTTTACTTTGGAAATCAGAGTTGCATAATAAATCCGTCTTTAATTCAGATTTTCTCTGATGACATATTTAATCTCGGCAAACATCCCAACAATGTCGTCTTACCGAGTCATTGGGCTCAAGTGTGTCCGATTCGACGGGAAGCAAATCCCACTAGCGCAAACGTTCTCCCCAAATGAAAAGCACACATTTATCTTCAAGAGAGAGCATTTATTTTGAAAGAGCCCCAACGTGTCCGCCGTCACGGCTTGTACATGCCGTGGAAAGTGACGGGGATGGTGCACTCCACCTCAGCCCGGGCGATCTCGGACAGGTCCTTGGCGTTGAGGATGAGGAGGTAGCCTGGTCTCTGGGAGCCGGGGGCCACCACGATGGTCAGCAGCACGCCTGGCCGTGAAATTTATGTAACTTAAAGATAAAATTCCGGTGGTTTGGGATAACAATAGATCATGTACTCTATCTTGATAATGTGATGTTAAATCATCTCTCATTTAATAGTGTTTTGAGAAGATTTTTATAGACAATTACGAATTTTCAAGTGCGCCGCCATTTTCGCGAGTCACATGACCTACGTGCGCAGATGTGACGTGTTACGTGTCGTTCCAAACGCTCGATTACATGGGACACCGTTATGACCAGCGCTGATTTCTCTTGATTTATCCTCATCTGATGAAAAAAATCAGTTGATCGGGAAGACAGAGGAATACTTCGTCCAGATTTGAACCTCTGGCTGTAAATAATGTTGAATATTTGGATGGTTATTTAGGTGGAATGACGCGAAGACTCCGCGTCATTCCCCCCGAAGATCCATCCGAATATTTAACATTATTTACAGCCACAGGTTCAAATCTGTATGGAAT